>NC_090265.1:213752143-214061726 GCF_040414725.1 Anabrus simplex | reverse complement strand
AGCTTATGGCTTGAAAACAAAAGTAGATAATTAATAATAATAATAATTAATAAAATTACGTAATGAGACTCAAAAAACTCCCAGGGGTGGGGTGAACGGAACACAAATCATTAAGTACACTAACTTGGAATTTAAGGATCATTAATAATCATTTCATAAAATATAAATTAAAACAGCTATTTATTAAGATGAAAAACGTGACGTAACGGCGTATTAACGAAATCTGAACTTGCGGAAGCAAAAGAAAAAGTGAATGAAATTAACTCTAAGAAAATGAACTGTTGCGCGAAGACTTGCAGTAACTTATGCCATAAGCTCACCAAATGTAGACTCTGTTGTCTTGAAGCTGAAGATGGGTGGATCTCTCGTACAGGCTGCCTCATCTGTTGTTGAATTCCAGTCCTACATCCACATTTCCTGTCCTTAGCACTTCCTCCTGTACTCCTTACATAAAGTCGTAATGAGTCCTAATTTTAAGTGCAAAACCACCATGGGTTATGTTCATGGAGAGAATACACTTGTATTCTTCCTTATTACGGAAAAGTAGCGTAGCTAAACTCATAATAAAAGCTCTGCTCCCCTATACCAGTCAGAACCGGTCTCCCGTTGACTACCTCTCGTCATTGAGATAACAAGTCCCAATGAGAGTAACTTTTGAGTAGAATATACTCAGATGCGAAGTGAAAGTTAAAATCTTCTCCAATGTGTAGACGTAGAATGAATAAGTATATAAATGAGAAAGTCCGGCTGTCCGAATGAATGTCCTCTCCAGCCCTTGTCGGTGGTATTTATCGGTTCACAAGTCTCCTTCCATCATCCATATCCCATGGTCCAGTAAGATTCGAGGTCTCGTCCCTTCTCCGATGTATAGCTGTCAATCCATCACGTTGCTTCCTTACGTTCATTCACATAGGCTGAACTTTCCCGCTGAAATAAAGCATCCCCAAGCCGAGTTTGAAAAGTGGGTGTTAATAATGTATCAACTGTATCTTCATGAGGTGGAGAGGGTAAGGTCTCTCGTAATCTCGATGACGTACTTTTCCTGGAATTGGGCTGAAATTAGCCTGCTGACTCTGGTCACCTCACAACGGCTATTGGAAAATTTACTGCAAGTTATAAATATGCGTGATGTTGAAATACTTTACCCAATAATTTGTTCGTTCAGAATACGTTATAGCCGCGATACAAAGAAATGAAATGATGATTGAAATGGTTGATAAAGACCCTATATATATATATATATATATATATATATATATATACACATATTAATTTAAACATGACCTATCAGTGATTAAATATATACATCTTATCAATTAAATATATAGTTCAATAATTAAAAACCTTCAGTGATGTCCCAAACATCACACCGTGTTACTGCTGTTCTCGCTGTACGCCTTAACCTATATCGTAGTAAGAAGTACCGCCTGATAGTCCGGCATTTTCAGTAATCCGGCACCGGGCCGGTCCCGAACATGCCGGACTATCGGACTTCTACTGTAACTTGAGTAGAAAACGTGCCTGAAATAGGTGTGGTTGAAGTCATTCCATCAGCACAATCAGGTGACAAATAACTCATCGTCATCTTCTTCAAAGACACTACCCAATATGAGGGCAAGAGCTTCCTCCACAGTATATCATTCCTCCGTCATCAGACTCACAATTTCAAAGCGATTGAAAGCTAAGTCAAGAAGCACAAGCAGTCAGTACTGGGAAGCAACTAGGCACGAAGTGAGTAGCATACCAGACACATTCCTTTCGTCTTTGAACTAGTTACTTCTGTCATCTGGTGACTATAGACTATAGACTCCAAAGACAGTAACGAGAGACCTCCAACGCCAAACTTCTCCAGCAGTCTATCGTAGTGAAACGGAAAACAGCCAAAAGACACGCGACTTATACAGCAGTACACTGGGTATGCTGCACAGCTACCACCAGACTTTTACAGCAGTTGACCAGAGTGAAAGGGTTAAGGTTGCAATCTCAATGTGGCGTGTGCTTAGTAATAGGCATTTGTTAAAGAAGGTGGGTTGTCGATGTGTATATTTTGTTTGTGACGGCAGTGATTAAGGTTATGTGTGTGTTTATGTGAAGTTAAGGTAAAATAAATAAGTGTACCTTTTTTTCTTTTTTGCTATTTGCTTTACGTTGCACCGCCGACACAGATATGTCTTATGGTGGGATAGGAAAGCCTAGGAAGTGGAAGGAAGCGGCCGTGACCTTAATTAAGGTACAGCCCCGGCATTTGCCTGGTGTGAAAATGGGAAACCACGGAAAACCATCTTCAGGGCTGTCGACAGTGGGGCTTGAACCCACTATCTCCCGATTACTGGATACTGACCGCACTCAAGCGACTGCAGCTATCGAGCTCAATAAGTGTACCAACTGACAGCATCTTGTGTGCATCTTTGTGGATACATCAAGATGAGTACTCGGTTATCAGTGATTGAATATCGAACATTTTTTTGGGTAGTGTATTTTTGGCTTTATTGGTTAACCCTGATTTTCTCTGTCCTTAATATTTGTGCAAAAAATAATAAATAAAATAAAGGTATTCTGGAATTTTTTGCCAGTTTAGATGACATTTCTTATTTTTGCTCACTTTTCATATATTTCATATATTTTTAGACATTATATAAAGTAATTCAGCACGAAGGGTTCTGATAGTCGCTGAACATATTATCAGTGAAAAGGCAAAACTCATTCAACCACTTCATAGCTATATGCTCCTTTTCCATAAAATCAGTCACCTCTTCCTACTCTCCAGTCAGTGACATGAGGTTTAATTAATGCCAGCTTCATAATGTTCTCTACTTCTCGCCCATTTTTCACATTTCTCGCAGCATAAGAAATCGGTTGCACTTCCGGGGAACTCCCTAGCTTTTCCGAGGTTGATTTAAAAGTGCCATTTTCATTTTAAGCTGTTACTACAATGGGGTCGCCACTATCAAAGTCATTTATGAGCTACTACCAGCAGGTGATCAGCCTGCTCCTAACATTGAGTGCAGGTACCTTTTGCAGCTGCCCCTAACCCGGGGACGGGTGCAACTCTTTGGGTTCCAGTCTCATTTCCTACACTGAGGGGACCATCACCCAACCTAAAGAAACTCATCTGCCTGAAGCTGTTGGTTACCTTAGAGGTATCGCTGCTCGACAATCAGCGTTGAGATGCTGGCTGTACGGACTACTTCTTACTGTAGTGGGGTAACCGCCCAGACAAGAAAAATATGGTGAATATCAGATGAAAACTACAAGACTAAACAAAACGCTCAGTAGGGTCCACCCTTAATACTTCCAAGTTCTCTCTTGTGTCATTTGTGTCATGTTCTATATTATGACTATATCTGTCATGTATAGCTTCATCTACCACAATATAATTCTCAAACTGACATTGCACATCAAATTTTCCTGAAGTAAAATTGAGTTCTTTGAGATCTACACAAATTAATTTCTGAATACCAGGCGAGTTTGCTGTGCGGTTAGCGGCGCGCAGCTGTGAGCTTGCATGCAGGAGATAGTGGATTTGAATCCCACTACCGCAGGCCTGAAGGTTTTCCATGGTTTCCCATTTTCACACCAGGCAAAAATGCTGGGGTTGTACCTTAATTAAGGCCACGGTTGTTTCCTTCCAACTCCTAGCCCTTTCCTATCCCATCGTCGCCATAAGACCTATCTGTGTTGGTGCGATGTAAAGCCACTAGAAAAAAAAAATGTGTCAGAGTTCTGTTTTCTAGAAATATAGCCACCCATTCAGTCACTCTTTTTTCCTAGTCTAATTGCACTTATTTTTGCCAGTAGTCTCTCATGATCTACCCTATCAAATGCCTGAGATGATAGATCAATCGCGGTACTGTCCATTTGATCTCTGAATCCAGGATATCTTCTAGATCTTGCTGCAATCCTACAAGTTGAGCTTCAGTGGAGTAACCTTTCCTAAACCCAAACTGCCTTCTATCAAACCAGTTATCAATTTTGCAAACATGTCTAATATAATCAGAAAGAATGCTTTCCCAAAGCTTACATGCAATGCATGTCAAACTGACTGGCCTGTAATTTTCAGCTTTATGTCTATCACCCTTTCCTTTATACACAGGATCTACTATAGCAACTCTCCATTCATTTGGTATAGCTCCATTATGCAAACAGTAATCAAATAAATACTTCAGATATGGTACTATATCTCGACCCATTGTCTAGTATATCTCCAGAAATCTTAATTCCAGGGACTTTTCTAGTTTTCAACTCTTGTATCTTATTGTAGATATCATTATCATAGGTAAATGTTAATAATTCTGTAGCATCAGTCACCTCCTCTATCTGGACATTATCCTTGTAACCAACAATCTTTACATACTGCTGACTGAATACTGCTGCCTTTTGAAGATCCTCACATACACACCTCCCTGTTCATTGATTCCTGGAATGTCCTTCTTGGAACCTGTTTCTGCCTTAAAGTACCTGTACATACCCTCCCATTTTCACTAACATTTGTATAAATGCCAATTACCGTATTTTCATGAATAATCCCCGCATATTTTTAAAAAAAATTTGAGGCACGAAATTGGGGTGCAGGTTTTATTTACATCAAGGTTGCCAACATGCTCCTAGTTCACCTAGTTTTTGATGCTGAGTGTACAGTTACACTTTATGCAACCACAGATGGAAGGAAACTGTCCCCATATGTCAAAACAATTCAGACTTATAATTCTAAACTGACTTCACATTTAAAAAAAAAAATAGTACCGTATTGTACAGAGTAATTTAAATTCAAAATTTCTCCGCATCACGATAGAATGCATCTTCCGGAACGTGCAGGGGTAGCTTTCCGCACTTTCACACATTTTAGTGTGTCTACAGTGAGTTTCATAGTTAAAAATAGTGAAATCTTAATTCTTTTGTATTCAGCGTTTTAAGGAACGTCACAATATCACGTAGCAGGCAGTACACGGAAAAACAGAATCCGCTAAATAATAACAAATGTTAAAATGTTTTAAAAACTGCAGTTTTTTTTTTTTGCGCACATTACATTTAAAAACTTTGTATCGTTTTGCACCTTTTCCAGCTGAGTCAAGGTCGCGAATAACCGTAATTTTGGAACTGTTAATGATATTTTTTTCTCTTTCCAATTTGATTGTGATTAGTGACAAGCAGAATTGAATATAATGCATTCGAGAACTTAAGGATCAATACTTACATTTGAAACCATATTCTCAAGTTCAACATAACTTTTAAAAGTCGATGCAGGCCTAATTAACGCGGTACAAGATTTCCATGAACTGACTGCGAACAGTATACCGGTGACCAAATTACAATGGAAGATTAAAAAAAAAGGATATCGTCATCATGTTGGGCACTTCGGTATCTAATGTGCTTTTATTTGATTAGTTTAGAGAATTAAAAACTACTTGTGGTTGGACATTTTTTGGCTTGGCGTTACGGGTATTAGATTTTTCGAAGTTATTATCCGCAAAAACTGGTGATGGTTGGCATTTCTGAATTACAAGATGGCTGTTAATTCGAAATTACATAATTGGAAGTCCGATTTCTGTATTACAAAACTTTGAATTAACGAGGTTTTACTGTATCGTAAAACTAACATCAGATTTCGCCAGTGTGTCTATTTCAGATGTTTACATTGCACGAAAAGAATTATCCACCACCGGTTGTGTTACTGTCCAGTAAAAAGAGACCATGTGTGAGAAGTGTTTTAGGAGAGGATTCTAGTGATGCAAGAGACAACGAATATTCCCATCTACAGGGAATCGAGCCTATTACAAGTTCAGATTAATGAAATACCTGTCACGTAAGTAGGCCTACTTGCTCATTTTCATGGAAAATATATTTCATAGCAGTGATAATGTATTTTTATCATCTCGGGCAAAGCAGCTATATCCGTAAATTTACATGTTCATATTTGTGTAATGACCACGTGGCCCTCGCGGAGTGATATGATATGAAATGTTTGTTTATGCCTAGGTTACTCTTTCGATGGAAGGAATTTTAGTTTATTTCATTTTTTTTACAAAATGAGGGTGCGGGGATTATTTGGGTAAATACGGTATGTTTGCTGTCATGTGATCCTTAGCTGACTTCTTTGCTAGATTGTTTCTTAGTAAGTTCAATTTCTCCTTACTTCCACAGCCATTTCTAACTCTATATCTTTCCACTCTGCACCTCCTCCTTAGTCTCTTTATTTCTCTGTTATAATAAAGTGGGTCTTTACCATTCCTTACCATCTTTAAAGGTACAAACCTGTTTTCACTTTCCTCAACAATTGCTTTAAACCCATTGCATAGTCGGTTGACATTTTTATTTATTGTTTTCCACCGATTATAGTTACTTTTTTTTTAAAAAAAAAAAACTGCCTCATGCATGTTTTATCGGTCATATGGTACTGCCTAATATTCCTAATTTTAATACCTTCCTTTCTTTTACATTTATTTTTAACTACTACAAAAACAGCTTCGTGATCACTAATACCACCTATTACTTCGGTTTCTCTATAGAGCTCATCTGGTTTTACCAGCACCACATCCAGAATATTCTTCCCTATAGTTGGTTCCATCACTTTCTGAATCATCTGCCCTTCCCATATAAACTTATTTGCCATTTGTTGGTCATGCTTCCTGTCGCTCGCATTATGTTCCCAGTTGACATTTTGTAAATTGAGATCATCCACTACTCTTCCGTTCCTTTCCATATCATTTTCCCACATAGCTGATTAACAAATAATTCTGAATCATAATCAGCGCTACCATTTCCCGGTCTGCATACACTCCAAAGACATCAAGTTGCCTATTATCTTTAGAGATGAGCCTTACACCTAGAATTTCATGTTTATCATTATCTTTTTCATAGCTTACAAATTCTTTCTTCACCAGAATGAATACTCCCCCTCCTTCCATTCCTAGCCTATCTCTACTATACACATTCCAGTTTACAAGCGATTAATCTCATTATTAGACTGTATTGAAGTTCAAAATATTAAAACTTTTTGTAATTAATTTATTTAAAACCACCTATTCAATACTTTTCAGTCTTTAAGACTTATATAAGCATTCTAAGGTTGTAATGGTACATTTCACCTGTCGTCGCAGGCATCATCAGCCCTAAATTCTATACTCTTAAGTCACCGCCCAGAAGTGGATGTTATATTAAAACTATTTTTTGGAACTAATTGTTTACAATAATTTACATTAATGTATAAGAACATTATAGTCATATTTGGATTGAATTGGTTAATCCTGTTTGTAAAGCTCTATTGAGATATCATATATATGTTCACATCTCACGGACATAATATAAAGTAATATTAACACTCATAATGTTGATCTTGGGTTGAAAATTGAAGTGTAATGGGAATCAAAATATTTATACAGAATTTTTCAGTATATGCAAGAAATCAGTACGTTTAGCTTAAAATGATTTGTGCATTAGTTAACATCTTCTATAGATTAAAATCTTTATTGAAACAAGAGTCTATTAATAATATTCGAAGTGAAGATGCTGGTTAGATGGCAAGTAGAGCTAGTAGAGGATGCTTGATCAAGTCTATATAAGATTTTAACTAATCCACAAATCACATAAACATTTTATAATAAATATCTTAGGTACCAGTATGCATTTAATATAACCCTGCTGAATAATAAATACCAATTTTTCATTGCTTTTTTTTAAATGTTCTTATATCCTAATCTTATGGTTCATGGTGTGGGTTACTGTAGTCACATCCTAGTTCGTGAACCATGGGCAACGGCTGAGCGGTCTAGTAAGTGGTCCCAGGAGTTGGGATACCAGTTGCTACGGAATGGGAGTGGGTCTCTCGGACATATTTGAGTCATGGCCCTCCTTGTGCTCAGACGGCTAGGACTATACAATCCACCCGTGGTCCCTAACCCGTTACAGAAGGAATCCTTACATGGAGTATGTGTAAGTAGGGTAGCATCCTGCTTCGCGAATTTACTGAGCTCAGAACATTTTAATCAAGCCTCAGACCTATGGGACTAACGGAGCCCCACTCCCATTTCACATCTGAGGGACTCCTTGGAAACAACGTTGCGAACGAAATGGAGTTTGATCGGGAGCTATCAATATTAATAAGGCTTATGGAAGAAAGTAGCACTGGCTAAGTCAGCAAAGAGTGATATTCGAGTAAGGGGATATAACGAGGAAGAGATAGGAGATTATAAAGTGTACTTGACGGGTGTTAAAAAGGGAAGGGCAGAGTGTGTGGTAGGGCTGTTCATCAGGAATACTATTGCACGCAACATAGTTTCTGTTAGGCATTAAATGAGTGAATGATTTGGGTAGATTTGGCAGTTGGAGGTATTAGGATGAGAATTGCCTCACTGTGTTCACTATGTGAGTGTGCAGATGAGGGTGAAGTTGACAGGTTTTATGAAGCATTGAGTGACATCCTAGTCAGGGTCAACAAGGATAGGATAGTGCTAATGGGTGATTTCACTGTGAGAGTTGGAGATAGAACTGAAAGATATGAAAGGGTGATTGGTAAATATGGGGAAGATATGGAAGGTAGTAGGGATGGGAAGCGTTTGCTGGACTTCTGTACTAATTTGGGTGTAGCAGTTACGAATACATTCTTCAAGCATAAGGCTATTCTCTGCTACACATAGGAGGGTAGGGGTACCAGATCCATAATAGACTATATCTTAACTGACTTCAAATTCAGGAAATCTGTTAGAAATGTATGTTTTGGTTGGGGTTTTTTTTTTTTCCTATAATACAGACCCCTATCTGATCTATAGTGAACTAAGTATCTCTAGGCCTTGGATAGAAAAAGTGAAATCTGTCTGCAAATGAATAAGTGAAGTTCCAAACAGTGGAGAGTAAGCAGGTTCAGGTTATAGAAAGAGAATAGGTGACATATAGGGATGTTGTAGTAGAAACTGCAAGGGAATGCCTGGGAACAGCTGTGTGGAATGATGGGGAAAAGCAATCATCTTGGTGTAATGATGAAGTGAGAGCAGCTTGTAAATGTAAAAAGAAGGCTTATCAGAAATGGGTCCAAACAAGCGCTGATGCAGACAGGGAATAGTACATAGATGAAGGAAACAGATCAAAACAAATAGTTGTTGAATCCAAAAAGAAGTCGTGAGAAGATTTTGGTAATAAAGCGGAAAGGCTAGGTCAAGCAGCATTGAAACCTTTGTGGACAGTAATAATCTTAGGGAGGGGAATAGGAAATGAACAGGGAATCACTGGACAGTTGGAGGGAATATTTTGAAAATCTTCTCATTGTAAAAAGAAATCTTCCGGGTGCGAACAACCGAGCTCATGGGGAGGAGGAAAATTATGTTGGTGAAATTCCGCTTGAGGAAGTGGAAAGGATGGTAAATAAACTCCGTTGTCATAAAGCAGCAGAAATAGATGAAATTAAGAACTGAAATGGTGAAGTATATACTGGGAAGGCAGGGATGAAATGGCTTCGTAGAGTAGTAAGATTAGCATGGAGTGTTGGTAAGGTATCTTCAGATTGGACAAAAGCAGTAATTGCACCTATCTATAAACAAGGGAACGGGAAGGATTACAACAATTATCAAGATATGTCATTGATTAGTATACCAGGCAAATTATTCACTCGCATCTTGGAAGGAAGGGTGCAGTCAGTGGTTGAGAGGAAGTTGGATGAAAACCAGTGTGGTTTCATACCACAGAGGGGCTGTCAGTATCAGATTTTCAGTATGGACCAGGTAATTAAAAAGTGTTACGCATGGAATAGACAGTTGTGTTTGTTTCATAGATCTGGGGAAAGCATATGGCAGGGTACTGAAGGAAAAGATGTTCACCAATGGAAGACTATGGGATTAAGAGTAGATTATTAAAATCAATCAATAAGTGCAATGAGTATAGTGTGAGAAATTCAACAGAATTGATCGTCAGATTGGTGATACAAAGCTGGAACATGTAGATAATTTCAAGTGTTTAGGATGTGTCTTCTCCCAGGATGGTAATATAGAGAGATTGAATCAACATGCATGAAAGTAGCGAGAATGATTACTGGTACAAACAGGTGGGAACAATGGCAGAAGGGTACTTGGAATGAGGAGATAAGGGCTAAGTTAGGAATGAACTAAGTGGATGAAGCTGTATGCATAAACCGGCTTCGATGGTGGGTCATGTGAGGCGAATGGAGGAGGATAGGTTACCTAGGAGAATAATGGACTCTGTTATGGAGGGTAAGAGTAGTAGAGGGAGAACAAGACGATGATGGTTAGATTCAGTTTCCAACGATTTAAAGGTAAGAGGTATAGAACTAAATGAGGCCACAGCATTAGTTGCAAATAGAGGATTGTGGCAACGTTTAGTAAATTCACAGAGGCTTGCAGACTGAACGCTGAAAGGCATAACAGTCTATAATGATGTATGTATGTATGTATGTATGTATGTATGTATGTATGTATGTATCTATGTATTATATCCTTTAACTGGTGACGTGAGGTCTCATAGACTGCCAATAAACAGGAAGCATCTTGACTTCTTTAATTAAAAATCTTGCAAGGAGCTATACTTTGTAGTTGGTTACGTTCTTATCTGTGTAAACACACTTCACACCCTGGGTCAGGGTTTTTAAAATTTATTTATTTATTTATTTATTTATTTATTTATTTAGCTTGGTAAGTTTGATTGAAATTCTCAAGTGGACTTCACGTCATCAGTTATGAGAATATTTCTGTCATTGCATGTTGCATGGTCAGTGTAAGTAAAAGTTATTAAGAACTACGAATCCTCAGTTCAAAGGGTACATTAGGGAACTACTAGTGAAAAATGTAATGATATAGCTATTTTCTTTTGGCTATTGGAGATTGCAGTTTGCAATGATTTTTTGCTGCTCAAGTTGTGCCATGAAAGTTCGGGAAGGAAATGGAATTTTTGAAGGTGAAATTACTTGTCAAAAAGAATGATAATGAGCAAGTTCCCAGAGAGATATGAACAGGAATAAGCAACATTTTGCATTCAGTACTTGACGCCGAGATACCGAAGAAAAACTGAAGAAACTTGCAATCTTGCTGTACCTATCCAGCATCCTTGAAGAGAAAAACAGCATTGAAAGTTAGAAACTTCATTTTGTTCCATATTGAACTGGGATTACATTAAAATGAAAATGTTAAAGGTCCACCTTTTCAATACCATGAATGTTTATTGATGTGAATATAAATCGCATAACGTCTAGAGAATGTTGGTACTAGTTTCGACGCTCATTGCGCGTCATCATCAGCCAACAAATCAATTGAGCAAAATGCAACTTATCGAATATGCGTGTTTTAAGTAGAAGTTTTCGGTTTGTTTACAGTCTACTGAAAATAATCGCATCATCAATGCAGAACTTCAGTGCCGGAATGATAGGTTCCAAAGTGGGCTACATATTTTCATTTATATGATATTTTTTGTTTATGCTTGTTGTGTTCTGGATCAGTGAAAAGTGATCTGTTTGGTAATTGTGGTGTACTTGTATAATTTTACTGACAGCGATCAAGGTGAAATTTAAGACAATGTCTGCTTACTGTGAATAAGAAGGGAAAATATATCTATTTTTTGCATTTTTAGATCGTACAAGATAGTATGGGAGATCATTACATGCTTAATCAGATTGATTGAGATGACTGTACACATGTTTGCCAACCAGTTTTCATTATAGAAAACTTCTGCTAGTATTACGAATTAGATATTACCAAAATAACCCTAAAAACATTTGCATAGAGACATCTATTGAAGGACGAGGGATACTAACCATGGTGATATCTGTACTGTTTATTGCCATTGCTTATAAATCTGAATTTGTGTGTCCAGAAACACATTAAAGTTGACTGTCAGTTAAAGTTACAAGTGCATTCAGGTAACTCAAGGTAACTGTGGTGTACCAGAATCCGGCCATTAATGTTATCAAATCGCTTCTGATCACTTGTATTCACATTAACTCTTTGCTGTGAAATAAACATGATATCTCACTCCATTCTAGTCATCTTTTATAATATATTGTACTAGGAAAAAAATGTCCTTAGCCGCAGAGACTAGCTTGAAGAGCATGGAATATTTCTAAGTGGGTGGTATGTAAGCATTGGAGTTGGTACAGAGGAGGGTATTAGTTCATTGAATTTATATTCTTTTGAAAATCTGGATTTATTGTTCATTTGAAACAAATTCATATCACCTTTTACACAAGTTGAGGTGATGTTTTGTAGCAGGCTGGAACCTCCGGACTCCAGGATGGTTATTGGGCTCGGTCTGGACAGGGACCTCGCCCTTCCTTGATGCAAAGTTGTTGACGTTCTAGAATTTCTGGAGGATCTGGAAGTTACATATCTCATGTCTGTTCTGTATTGAAGATAACAATAAGTAAAATTAATTCATGAATAAAATTTACTGTATCCTCCTATTCAGTTCAATTCACAGTTTATCGTGATTAAATTCTACATGAATTGCATACACTTTTTAGGCAAATTTTTCACCCTCTTTGGGCATCTTCAGTCTATTGACAATCTTAAGGTCAAGTCCACCAATTCGGGTAACACCTCTCTAGCAATAACGCAGGCACACACAGTACAACCCACTCCCCTTCACCCTCTACTCTCTACCCCCTCCGTTACTGCATCAGTACTTCACTAGAAGTAGAAAGGTTAGTCGATCAGATGCAGCCGGAACAGGTGGATCCAACTAACATCAGACTGGATGAGTAAGTTTGACCACAATTATGGGGTATTACTGCATACTCTTATCTTTATAATTATCAACATGGGCTCTAACATTCATCTTTCTTTTTCTTGTTTTCAATTACAGAGAATATTCATAAACCATTTCCAAGGTAGAACAACGAATCAACGAGAACAGTAGTCTAACTAGAGTGGCATAAAAAATCCAGGAAGCATTTTGTTAGATGAGCAGCTGCCTATGAAGGATATTTGTCAACATAATTTTAACACACATGACGTTTAACCCATTATTATACTAAATTCCTTAAAAAATGATATCATCCAACCTCGCATCTTTCCACATGGCATATTCAAGCTTTGCACGATTGACAACATACCACAGTTCCGGTTTTGTTGCTTCCAGACATATGGCACAGGTGATGAAAAAGCACCTTTGGATGAACATACTTTTTATAAACTTTATTAACCTAATGAATCATCCAGTAAATAATTTCTTGATTGATTGCTATAATGGCTAATTTAATGATTGATTATATTCATCTCGTGAACAATTTCAATAAATTGCATTACATATGCAGTGTTGAAGATTAATTTGTGATCTAAATTCAAACCTGATATTCATACAAAAAGTTCTACTAAAATTTATCATTTTCAGGTCAACATTGACCCCATGGTATTCAGCGTAACAAAAGAATTCCAGTAATACAAGGCTTAATACCAATCTATAGTAATGGTTCGACATTTTTCTATCGAAGAACGTTCTCACGAACAAAATAGCAACGAATTAGCTACAAAATTGCATGCATTTGCTAATTTGCATTTTGGGTTAAATACGCATTTTGTTGCATTTTAAATTTTGGTAACAGTGTTTCAACACATTCTACAAGTATAACACTTTAAAACTATAAAAATGGACTTTCAATTCATTGAACAAAGATTTGCAGTTGTCACAAATGCTTAATTTTCCAGTCATTAGTTATTCATAATTAGGGGGGTGGGGTGTTTTTTTTTGTTTGTTTGTTTGTTTGGTTGGTTTTTTTTTTTTTTTTTTTTTTTTTTTCCCTGTCAGAAATTACAGTAAGTGAACCATGAAAGCTTTTCATATTAATTGAAAGAAGAAAAAGAAATTTGCTGTAACATTTATAAATGGCACAATATTGTTTCAATTGACTTTTGTGTTATTTTCAGATCGTATGAAAGACCCTATTGTTTCCAAGTTATGCTCCCAGTGTGAGGAGCTGTATGCAGAAGTTCTTAAAGTGTTCCAAAAGGAGTTCCTTCGACCACTATGGGACAAGGATTGGATTCCAGTTGTAAGTTACTACTCACATTGTTTTTTAATTAAATTATGGGTCAGCTAATGGATATTATTAATTAAAGTGATCTATGATTGTACACTTCCTGACTCAGAACAAACTTGTATGAAGAAGAATCAGTTTCAAATATTGGATACCGGCACCTTATTTTGTGCTGTTGTATTCTTTAATAAAATATTTCTTGTCTTGGGAAGTTTATCGAACATTTCCCTTGATAAATTATTCCAATTTCTTACTCCTCATCCTAAAAATGAATATTTGTACCAATTTGTCCCCGTGAATTCCTTCTTTTAATCACGATCTTTCCTATTTTTGAAAGCTCTTCTCGAGCTTATTCATCTTCTAATGCCATTACACGCCATCTCTCTACTGACAACGCAGAACATACCACTTACTGTTGGATTTTTTTATCATGGACACTCAAGTTTAGGCTTTAATTACAAACAAACCTATATGCATATTGCAATGTGAGTTACATCAATATTTTCCTTCTTTAATTCTACATTAGGGTATATCAGACCCATTATTTTTGATGTTCATTAAATATTTTTTATTTGCGGCTGTAGTAAATACTGTCCAGGTTTTTGGCCTCTTCTCTGGGAAGCGCTCACTTAGAAATATATACAGGGAAAACTACTTGTCTGATGGTCATGAAATTTTTATGTTATAACCACATGTATTTTTAGTGTAATACTCAAGTTACAGTGTTTTTCAACCACCCTAAGAAAAGTTCTTATCGTTTTTGTAAAGCAACTCTTTCTCAGCCCAGGATAAACGTACAGCAGGAAACTGGGGCTTGTTTTGAAGCACTCGTCATGGTTATCAGAAACTACAAACACTGTAACCATACAGTGTGGTACCAAATGTATGAAGAATAATATTGAAGGGAGGTTTTGTGCGCACTGGATCATGCGATTAACATCATAAGATAGGAAACTTAAAAGGGTCCACCTTTTCAATACAAATAAATGTTATAAGTTTATTTACAACATATATTTACACTTGGAACTAGTTTCAACGCTGTTTGGCGTCATCTTCAGCCAAAATGTGGGAAATAGGCATAGGCGTAAGCATGCAGACATTTACATTATACAAGATGTTAAATCAGTATGATTAAATAAGAGACATGAAATAGTGAATTACAATTTCAGTTTACAAAATGGTCATGAAGGGTAAGTCAAAATTGTATAAACATGAGTTAGGGCTTAAAATCATAATCACTTAAAAAAAACATATAAACCGCAACAAAACCACGCGGAAGTTCGAGATGATATTGGCAATGGAGATTCAAATTATTTCAGACACTCTTCCATTGAATGTTGCCTGCTGCGAGTGTAGTACAAAACATAGGTTAGATTTTAACAAACACAATCATCTCAAAAATGCACATAACATTTTAAAAATATTTTTGGGTTGAGACGTAATTTGGCAGTTAGGGATTGAAATCACTTATTCACTAAGTGTCAATTCAAAACCAGCTGTGAAGGGTGAGGCAAAATTGCACAAGCGTGAGTTTGGACTCGATAAATGCAACACTCGAAACTGTAGGTTCGCGATGAATTTGGCACATAAAGGTCTGCGTTCACTCATTCATTGAATGTCACTGGTGCGAGTGTAGTTCAAATATGAGTTAGGATTTAACAGAATCAAGCCTCTTAAAATTGCACATGACCGAGCTCGATAGCTGCAGTCGCTTAAGTGCGGCCAGTATCCAGTATTCGGGAGATAGTAGGTTCGAACCCCGCTGTCGGCAGCCCTGAAAATGGTTTTCCGTGGTTTCCCATTTTCACACCAGGCAAATGCTGGGGCTGTACCTTAATTAAGGCCACGGCCGCTTCCTTCCCACTCCTAGCCCTTTCCTGTCCCATCGTCGCCGTAAGACCTATCTGTGTCGGTGCGACGTAAAACACCTAGCAAAAAAAAAAAATTGCACATGACATCTGAACCCATGGTGTGAGATGAACTTGGCAGCAAAGGTTCGAATTTGTAGATATTCAGTAATGCCACTTCAAAACAGTCCATGAAGGGTGAAACAAAAGCTATAACTCACACGAGTTAGGACTCACTAAATACTAATTTCAAATACATATAACATACTCAAATTTTCGAAGTACAAGGTGAAATTGGCAGTTAAAGAATTAAAATTTGTAGACACTTCTTCGTCAGATGCCATATAGGTCAAGCGCAGCGTAAGTATGAGAACAGGGCTCAACATATCCAAACTTGTACAAATGCATATAACATATCTAAATCCAAGTGTGAGATGAACATGGTAGTGAAAGAATCACATTTGTTGAGGGTGTAGTAAACATATACAGCTCGACAAGAATACAAAATTCAAATTATGTAAGTCGTTCCTCTGAGAGCTTAGAAGTTGACTGTGCTAATATTTGTGGTCTATTGTTGCAACGTTACGTGTAGGGTGGGGGCAGTTTCTATGATGTTCACAGTTCATTGCGGGACCTAAGCCGGTAAAGCTATGGCGCGAGATGAAGAGCACGATGGATAGTTTAGGTCGGGGGAACGGCCATTGTTGGATTAGGAGGGGAGAGGGAAGGAGGAGGAGCGGTAGGGGTGGAGGAGTGGAAGGAGGGGGACTATGGAGGGTGATGCGGTGAAAGTGTGTGGCGTGACAAAGTATTATACATAATGTGAAAGACAGATCTGTTTTTTGGAATATTAATATTAACAGGATCTTTGGTTTCTCTGAGATATCATTTAAATTTAGGTTTGGATTGAAATATTGATCTAAATGAATATAGCAGTTTTCAGTGACGTCTAGTAAAGAACCTTTATTTAGTATTTCTAATACCTCAAGATCTTGATCTATTTCAGTAAAGTTGTGCTTAAATTCTTTTATATGTAGGCCGACCGCAGAAAAACGATTGTGCTTTATGGGATTGACATGTTCTGCATATCTGATTTTAAAACTGCGTCCTGTTTGACCTAGGTAAGAGCTATTGCAGTCTTGGCAAGAAAACCTATATACACCTGATTTTGAAAAAGGAGTACTTTTATTTATTGATGAAGAGTTATGCAGGATCTCTGTGCTTCTATTGTTAGTACGAAAGGCTATTTTAACGTTGTGTTTTTTAAAAAGGTTAGTGACGTAAATTTCTTTATTAAAGGTAAATGTAGAAAACGTGGCAGTGCTAGTATTGTCTTTTATTAGGGTGGTTTTTGGGCGGTGTCTGAATTTATTGATTATTCTTTCAATAAAGGTTTCACTATATCCATTAAATTTTGCTATAGAGCTAATGGTGTTCAGTTCTTTAAGTTTTTTCTGTACATCGGAATCTTGAATGCTCAATCTACTAAGCTATTATATGTAGCCACTTTATGTGTTTGAGGATGTAGTGAATCATTTCTTATAGTAGTGGCTGTTTGAGTGGGCTTTCTATAAATACTATATGTAAATGAAGAGTTGATGGAGTTGTTTATCTCTGATTCTAAGGTAAATTTAATGTCATGATCAATGTTATTAAGGTTTTTGAGGGTGGATGGCGCGTCTATGGAGCGTTCATCTAGGTTTATAAATGTGTCATCCACATACCTAGCCCAGAATTGGATATTGGCAAATTTGATGTTATTGTCGATGGCGGTGTGCTCTAGGAAATCAAGGTAGATCTCTGCTAAAATTCCTGAGGCTGGTGAACCCATTGCCAAACCATCTTGTTTGTTTCATGGAGCTGGTGGTGTTCCTAAGTATGATCCAGGCTAATGTTTTCTGTTCTGACACTACCGCACAGCAATGCAAAGTATGAACATGTGTTTAGCTTTGTGAAAAAGAACCAAAATCAGTTTAGGTCCTCAATGTCAAATGAAATTCTGGATTCTATTCCTGTTTTGAAAACTTAGAAGTACTGGTCCATGTTACTCAAATTGTTTTCCTCCAGAATTTCTGTAGAAAGCAAAGAAAGCAACTCATCTCCATCTGTCCTCTCCAACCTGTGATGGATAATAGCCTGCATACTGTGAACTAGATGGAATTTTGTAAATAAGTGTACATGTTTAATTTTTAACAGTGGCATTTATATTGTGATCTGCAAGTTTAAAGCGCAGAAAAACACTGTTTGTGTACTATGTGAACTGTTCCCAGTGTTAAGTGAAAACTGATGGGCACTCAAGATGTAACTTTGTGTAAGTATGTAATTTCAGCGGTGATCATAACATGTATTTAACTTGTGTTAGTATTGTTTGTAATCTCCCCCTTGCCGTCCTTTTTCACTATGTCCGAAGACTTTGCAAGGCATGCGCGTGTTGTTAAAAAAATTCCGCTTTAGGATCTTCTGGATTCCTCTTTTTGAAACTTGGCAGGTATTCTATGAGAATGGTATAGACTCAGTACCCTCCACTATTTTTCGACTTGCTGAGAACAAGAATAAGATCACCCTAATGACAGCTGGTGCCTTTGCTGGCAGGACCTAGTGTTTACAGTGCACTATGTCTTCTGGTATGGGCTAGAGCAATTTTGTTACTTTCATTGACCTGTCTCAGCTTTATCCTTAGCTTTGACAAAATGAAAGTGACTGAGGTATGAGTAATGCTAGTAATGCCATTCCTTCTGCAGCCAGTCCCTGCTATAAATGGTGTGAAAATATTGCTCATAGGGTCAGTTGGTGCATGCATTTCAGTGGGCTTGGCAGACTGATGTGTAATAGCAACTTGTGGCTCGGTGAGGAAAGCAACGGGAAAGTACCTCACTCCTCATTTCCCTAGTACGCCTCTTCAGTGATGCCTAGGCCATCTATGACAGCTGATGGCGGAACTGTTGAGGATCCAACCAGCCTTCGGGCTGAGGACTAAACATACAATGACAGCTGACAACCGCTGAGGATATGGTTCAAGAACAACTTTGTAGACAACATCGGGAGCTTGGGATAGAACAAACTGCCTCGCACTCCGAAATAATGTATCCAATTAGACATTTCTGTGCCAGTTATTAGATAACCTTGGCAACAGTGTAGTTTCTCTGACTTTCCTGATTTAGTGACTGACAGTATAGCAACAGTGGGGCCACAAATGATTCAGTAAATTTCATCACAATAAGTAAAAGGTTAGTGAAGCTGGGCTCTATGCATGTGCTTGAGCATTAAGTTACTCAAAATGGCCGGGCACAGGGGATGTGTAGTCTGAGGAACACTCAGTCAGCAATGTGTTAATGTCTTCTTCCATCTCGTATGTCTTGTCTTATTTTGTTTGTAATTGTCTGACTGGAAACTTTTTCTAATTTTTACTCGGTTTAGTCAGTTGACTTTGAAAAGCTTGACTTCTACCCAATCAGTTTGAAGTAGTTCTTTTATATGTATGAAGGGAAGGGACTAAGGAGAAATGGATTACACTATCAATTCAGTGTGGGCAGAAACAAATGACAAGGTTAAACATGCAAATAGAGAAGATAGAATAAATTTCCCAATTTTACATAGTACTTCATTCAGACTCTCTCCCCATTCCTTATAGTGAGATTAACACAGCAAACACACATCTCAAGCTTAACTCTTTTCACTCGCATGTCAGTCTCAGGTCAGCGTGCAGTTTTGCGTTCTTTAACTTGACATTGATTTCTTATTCAGCGATTGCTCCTATATTTTGGGCACTGTGAGAACAGACATCTGCCTATTAAATGCGTTGACAATATTACTTTGCTTGGCAGTGCATATGGGTAAGCGGTCATAGGAAAATGGTGGAGGTTGGTTTGTTGAAGGATGAAAAATTGACATCATTTTCAGCTGTACTTTCTGACAGTGACTGAAAATGATGATTGATGGTTCAGGAAGTGGTATAGATGATAACAATGACAGCAATATGTGTAATGGTTACACCATTCAAGTACTGCTTTACGGTTGTGATCAACCAGTAAAATAGACGTATCTAAACTTCCTTTTTGGTCAGTAAGTTAATTTGTGAGGCGTAGTAATAGACCTGACCATGGAAGAAAGGCTGAGTGTTGCAAGGCTGAAGTGGCTAGGACATGTTAAGCGGATGCAAATGACTCTAACACCAAGAATTTTGAAAATGTTCCAGGGCGAAAACCAATTGGACACCCTAGAAAAAGGTGGTTAGATCAGCTAAGAGAAGACCTAGAGAAAGGGGGAAAAACATGGGATGCCGTAGAGAGAAAAGAAGCATACCAGGACCGTAATAAATGGGGGCACATCGTTCTTAAACATCCTACCCGGCTTGCTGGAAGGAATTCATGATGATGATGAGGAGGAGGAGGAGGAGGAATAGACCTGTAGCAGAATTTCAGTTCTGTCAACTATTTTTTATGCACTTGCTACTAACCTCGGTTATAAGCGAGATCAATTAATATACAAAGCTAAATATTCATTGAAGTGTGACTGAATGGTGAGCTACAAATGTTTTCTCCCCATCCTCAAAGAAAAGCAGAGGGCTGCAAGAAAGTTACTGGTGGGAGGCTAGAGACCATTCATTTCTTCCAAACTTGCGAGAAGTAACCAGTACTTGACTGTGCTTTGAATAGTATCACTCCTTCCGGAAGCACTAACAAAAATATTACATCTTCTGGTATGACAAATCTGAATGAAATTATGAAGAGTCGAGAGAAAGTATGGCTAGGAAAATATTTTAGGGCAAAGGGTTAAATACTATTCTAGAATTACTGTGGAGGTGATTAAACCTATGTCAGAGAACAAAACTGAAGTTATCATCTACCCGGTGTGGATGGGGGACACAGACGAAGGATACACCCACGGTATCCCCTGCCTGTTGTGACGGGCGACCTAGGCGCGGACGTGGATTGCGCTTTGGTATCCGTTTCCACCCTGAGCCACACGATCGTGCGGGTTGGCTTTTTTATTTTATTAAAAGAAAACTAACCCGTTTCCCTGCGTCACACTGGGCTACAATGATTGTGCGGGTTCCGTAATTTGTATTGCAGTTGTTTTTATTTTGATAGTTGGGCACAAGGAGGCAAGCATATGTGTTTAAACTTTTGTAAACAAAACATACCATGCAGCCTCAAGTTAAATTGTCCCTTTTATTATCTTTTACATATTGATTTCATTGTGAATCTTTTTAAAACATCCTAGAATCATCATAAAAGGTATACATATCCTTAACAATGCTACATTTTGAACCTAGTGGTTATAAGAGACTGTAAATCTGTAACTAGCACGATGTTGTGGGTTAGGGTTTAATTTGAGGTAATGGTGTGTTTCTAACCTCGAAAGTGATCATTAGTATTCTGGGAGGATTTCTCTAATTTTAAGCATAAGTATAGTTATGTGAATACAAAATACAAGTATTTATATGAATTTTAGGGATATCAGATGAAGAAATAGCGAGGTTAACCTATGCATCTGATAGTGAGGACTTACTCAGTGAAGATGGTGATGATGATGATGAGTGGGTACCTGAACCTACATCTTCACACGTAGGCAATGATTCCGATGATTCTCATCACGGTGAGGATATTGATGAAGAGGAAGAATACACAGGAGATAATGATTCTACTGATGATCATTCTCTAATCTTTCTTTTAATATGTAAATTTAACTTCAAACAAGAATTTTCTTTATTTTTTGAATGAGAATTATGCTGTACGCAAATCAATGTTTAAATAATTTATTAATTCATCCTGAGTTACTAGATGGTTATAAATAAAGCTAGTATTTCAGAATTTAAATTATGTATTGTTGTTGCTAATTTTAGTATAGAAGGTTAATTTTTCTTCTTTCCAAAACAAGCTCCTTTTCTTTGCGTGTTAATTTCTTCATATAATTTCGTCTTGATACTCAACGTAATACTTGATTGTTCACCTTGCTACTTTTAACAATTAACAATTCTGCATTTTTCTTAATCACGGCCATTTGGATTTTGTTGGTCTGAACATTCTTACTTCCTGTTCATGGGCTATTCGATTCGACATGTCTGTATTTTCTTGTAACATATTCACAGCCTATTTAATTCCATATGTCTGTATTTTCTTGTAACATATTTTTCTACTGCAGGACTTCTGACGTTTTATCGCAATTCATGGCAAAAGTCACGATTTTAACACCTCGTTTCGACATAATCAGGGTAATGAAATGGTACAATACAAAAGATCAAGCCCGTTACTCAGTGGATAAAAATAGAGGTATAGAATCAAATATACAAAATAATTTACAGATCAAATGTATAACAGCCGAAGAAATAAATAGAGCTGTAAGGCATCTGAAACCTAAAAGGTCTGCGGGACCCTCCTAATATACAGTATTTAAGGCTTGTAGGGAAATATTAATTGAACCTCTCCAGATATTATTCAGTATTATCTTAACTAGTTCTACCTTTCCCAAACAATGGAAATATGCCAAAGTTATGCCAATTTATAAATCTGGGAAAAACAAACCAGTTACAGTTACAGAAACTACAGACCAGTTACAGTTCTATCGTTCCCAGCTAAAATATTTGAAAGTATTCTATATGTTCAACATTTTTAATCATGTCATATTAATTATCCCATGCAATCAGCATGGTTTTATGCCAAAGAAATCCATAGTAACCAATTTATTTAACTTTGTACAGTATGTATCTAATGAGATTGATAATCTCTCCCAAGTAGATGCTATTTATACTGATTTCCAAAAGGTCTCTGACAAAGTAGATCATGATTGTTTAGTCAGTAAATTAATGGATTATAATTTAGATCAGTCTCTTATGTCTCTTCTGGTTTCATATTTGAGGCATAGAAGTCAGTTTGTAAGTTACAGAAACATTGCAAAATCTGGAGTACAACAAGGCTCTAATTTTATTTAACTTAATTTCCGGGTTGAACCGTGTTGTACTTGTCTGCACATCGCGTACAGTTTGCCGCCGTTTCTAATACATTGCAGTATTCTTTGTCAAGGCGACTGAAATACCCCTACTCGATCCGAGGTAATCAGTCTCCCAGTAGAAATTACACTACTAGAGTGGCCCTGATCTTGGCCTTTTATATCCTAGCCTTTCTGGCTGACGTAAGCCCTAGCTATCTCGTGAATATTCTGGAAAGTATGTGTCACAGCCAGGTAGTGGGGGCTTGCCCGCGCTGTTATGTAATGGGGTTGCGGCCCGTGTGTTTATATTGTGGTCTGTATTTCTTAAACTATGAATGATAGGCATCCGAGAATTACTGATTTTATATCCTTCTTCTAAATTTATGTTGTTCGGATGTTTCTTGATTTCGATAGCCTCGCAGATTTTCCTTGCCTCTAATTTGGGTCCTTTGCTGGTTCTATTGTTCGTAAACAATATTCCTAGCAAAATTTGGTTCTCAAAGGTATTATTATTTGCTGACGATATTATATAAATCAATATAAAGTGTGCATGATTTAGAACTACAAGCTGATTTAATTATCTTGTTTGAATGGAGCAAATTTAACAAATTACACTTCAATATTAATAAATGCAGGGAGATAACTTTTTCAATGAAAAAAGATAAGATAAATATTACATACTCAATTAATGATGCCCAGTTGCAACAAGTAAATGAAATTAATGACTTAGGAGTAATATTAACTAGTGATTTAAGTTCCACTACTCATATTGAATATGTTGTGAATAAGGCATACAGGAGCCTTGGGTTTATAATGAGACATTTGTATAGCCTAAGTAATAAATCTTTATTTTGTTTGTATTTTTCATTAGTTCAATCAAATCTGGAATATGCCTCTAGTATTTGGAATCAATCAACAAAATTACACACAGATTGATAGAAAGGATCCAGAAAAAGTTCTTGAAATAAATCTACTTCAGGCAAAGCGGAGAATATCCTAAATATTTATCATATCTTAAGATGATTGAAATGTTTGATTTTGATAGGCTTGATATCAGAAGAAAATGTCTATCCATGATGTTTCTCTATAAGCTGGTTAATAATGAAATAGACAGTATTGATTTAACTTGTCAACTCCTACTGTATGTACCTAGAAAACCAACAGGTAAATTTAGGAATTTGTTTTTCTTGCCAAGAGTTAACACAAACATGTAAATTCACCCCTATACAGAATGATGTCTGTGTATAATAAATTACATCCTCTGAATATAGATTTAATTCAAAATAAGAAATCTGAATTTTTGAAATCTTGTAAGATTTATTACACAATTAGCTAGATGTATGATGCCATATTGCCTGTTTTTGTTTTGTTTATATTCTTCTTTTTATTGTATTCTTTATCTTTATCACTGCTGTTATACTGTAGTTGGGTAACTCTTTATTTCATACTCTATTTTGTGATTATCTTATTTCTTGTATTTTTCTAATTATACTTTATAAGATTAGAAGTTATGAGCAAATATTGTAATTGGGCTAACGCCTGCATATTTGCATAAAATAAATAAATAAATAAATAAATAAATAAATAAATTACTACTTTAGAATATTACATTTTAAAATTTAATGAAGGGATAAACTCATTTAATGAGAACTATAATTTAATAAATCACACGCAGTAATGATCAAAACATACAATGCTTACCCTAAATATATGAACCAAAGTAATATTAAAATTTAAGAAATTTAATAGTGATGATGATGATGATGATGATGATGATGATGATGATGATGATAATAATAATTTTTTTTAACTGTGATAATTAGTGCTTACGTAGTACCTAGGTCAAAACACGGGCATGAGTAAGCCAAAACATACATAAAGATGCATGAAAAATGACAACAGAAAAAAATAAACACAGCAACGGGCAAGAAAATCACATCAACTTCCTGCAATATATTTTAAAACAGAAACCACACATGCTTTCAGGAAATAAAACTGTAAAACACTCGTAAATATGCAGGAAAACAAATATATCCAAGGTAAAAATAAAATTTAGCAAGGCAAAGGAAAATTTCAAACGTTACCGAACAACGATGGCATCACTTTTCCACACGGCACTCACTTGAAACAAGAACGTCATACAACACAAATACCAGGACATAATTCAGATCACAAGAAGTACATCACTCAAGTTCAAACGACACATTCAGGTAAAATTACATTAACAGAAGTAAACTATAAAAGACATACTTACATAGTTGCCATATATGCCAGGTATCAGTTTGACCTGATACTAGTACACTCACAAGTAAGAATTAAAAATTTTATGTATTTACATAAGATACAAAATATAAAACACTAAAGGAGATCCCCCATCGTCCCTTGGTGGGGCATACTTTCCATTTCACCCTATTCCCGCTGGATCAGTCATTATGTTAGAAGCTGGGAAGCTACCCGTCACTACAGTAAGCGTCCACTTGCAAGCAAGTCTGACAGTTGAGACGCAATTCCGAGGTAGGCCACTAGTAGCGGCACCGTCTAGCGCTGCATACGCGCTCTGGAGAGCAGTCAGTACACAATCCAAGCTCTAAATTTCGCACACAGATGGCGTAAGAGTACGTTGTACAGCTCAATACACACGTGTTAGTAACACAGAGGCCAAATACACAAAGTATATATTATTGAAGATGAACCGTGCCCTCTAGACATGCCATTAAATATATGTCTTGTATAATGTTCATATCCCAAATTATATATTTATATATTTTACATTAATAATGCCACAGTGGGTTTCCTAAAAATATTGAAGTCTATTCTATTGTTTTTTGTTAATGTGAGGTCCAAGAAATTTAACTTTTTATTGTTTTCTTTCTAAATGGTGAATTTGATATTGCTGTCAAGCAAATTTAAACGACCCAGAAGCGTTTTGGGACTAAGGAAGTCTCCCTTTAAAAATAATACCTTATTGTTGACGTAACGGACCCACAATTTTATTTCCTTCTGATGTATGTCCAAGATGGATTTTTAAGGTTATTTAAATATATGTTGGCTAAAAAACCTGATAAGGACCGCCATTGGTAAACTTGTGTTTTGCTGGTAGTATTTCCCATTGAAAGTGAAGTAATTATTATGTAATATTACACAATAAATTTATCGTATCATTAATTTGTATGTGACTTAGTTTGTTGTGGTTCTTCAAGGTTTCTTTTATTAAGTCTATGGTCTTTTTAATAGGAATGTTGGAATACATATTAGTCGTATCGTATGCCACCATTATAGTTTCCTCGCTTATTTACCTTGACTGTATCTTGGAAATGGCTTCCGAAGAGTTTGATATCGATTTACTGTTTCTATTTTGATGCATTTTTGTAGATGTTTAAGTAAAAATTTTGGTAGTTGAAATGTGGGGCTGTTTCGACAATTTACTATGGGTCCAATAGGGTAATTTTCTTTGTGAATTTTTCGGAGAGACTTTAAAGTTGGGCATCTTGGATTCATCGGGATGAATTTTTGTTTTTCTTTTTTGCTTATGAATTCAATTGTTTTTTGCATGTAGTAGTCTTTATTTAGGATAACTGTGACGTTGGCCTTGTGTGCTTTAGTTACAACCAAGTTTTTTAATTTTAGATTTTAGATTTAGTTTTTGGTGTGTACTACTTTGTTTCCTTTGAATGGTTTGTTTTTTATTTTATCAGTTTCATTTGCTACTGTGTCTTACAGTTCCTTTTTTGTTGTTGGGGACTTTTTGGATTGCTGTTTCAGTCTCCTTTATTAGCTGTTTTAGTGTGGCATTATTAAGGTTTTGTTTAAGATTGTGTTTAGGACCTAGTTTTAATAGGTTGGTTTCATCTTGGGTTAAAGGTGTCTTCAAAATGTTGACAGCAGGTTCACAAAATTTATGTTCAACTAAATTATCAAACCTATTACATGTGTACTCATCCTTAAGTTTACTTAATTTGTTTTGATTTTTTGTTTGTTTCTTCTCAAGTCTAATTCTTATGTATTAGTGAATGTGTGTTCCAAGACAGGTCCATTCTGGTTTATTGTATGTGTCCATAAGTTGGAGATGAAGGAGAAAAGCTTCATTTAATTCATCCTTCTTTGCATGCAGGCTCTTGATTTCACTTTTTAATCATGTTGTCCATACTATTTTGACGGTGTGTTGACAGGATACTGAAATGTTGTTGCTTTTCAGATTATTAAAATTGGGAGTTAAGTTATGCTAAGCATTCATGGTTGAACTTAATGTCCTTGTTGATAGTTAATATTTTATGTTCCTAAATTTAAAGGCTTTGGATGTTTCTCGACAAATGAAAGACGAATTATAATCATTATAAATACCAAAACCATTTTAGTAAACAGTGCTGATGATAGTATTTATTATTATTAATCACAAATAGTCGTATCGGCACACTATTTTAATCCAAAACCAGTTTTTGGACTCTTAAGGACCATCATCAGTGTTAAAATTATTTACAACATTGAAGTCCACATGAATGTGTCGCCAAAATGAGTTAAAATAAGTTTTAAAAGGTTAAATATCAAGGAAAGAGATTCATAGGCTGAGATGACTTTGAATAAAGTTGAAGCTTAAGTCGTAAATTGGAATATTTGTGGTAAAAACTACATTTGAATCTTGTCATAAATACTTAGCACTATAACTCGGAATGTGGGGGTATTTTGTGCTCAGTTCACCCAGAAGGATGTGGTTTTGATTCCCCTGTCAGGAAATCCACTTTGGAGATGCACATGGCCCTTGAGGTTCACTCAGCCTGCGCCAAAAATGAGTACAAAGTTAATTCTTCGGGGGCAAAGGCAGCCGTACACAGAGGTAACCATCCTATCCCACTTAATACTGTACTGAGTTTACGGATAGGCCTCCTCAGCCTGTATGGAGATGACTTTGCTTTGACGCAGAATTGAATGTTGGGCTCGTATGAAAGAAGAAATCAAGTATCTGCTGACGGATTTTTTATTATGGACACTCGAGTTTAGGCTTTAATTACAAACGAACCAATAGGCCTATTGCAATGCGAGTTACACCAACATTTTCCTTGTTTAATTCTACATTAGCCTATATGACACATTGTTTTCGACATTCATTAAATATTTTTTACTTTTGGTTGTAATAAATATTGCCAGTGTTTTTAGCTTCTTTTCTAGGAAGCGCCCACTTAGGAATATCATCTTCCTTCCAAGTATTGGGCCATGTGTCCCGTTACGGTCTTGCATTTTTCTTTTTGCAAGACTTGAAAGCAATCAAATGTCCTTCCGGCAGGTTGCTAGCCTGAAGGAAGCCACTTAGGAATATAAACAAGGAAAACTACTTGTCTGATTGGTAAATACATTTTTATATGTTATAACCACATGTATTTGTAGTGCAATACTCAAGTTACAATTTTTTTTCAACCACCCCGAAAAAAGTTCTTATCATTTTTCTAAAGCAACTCTTTCTCAGCCCAGGATAAACGTACAGCAGCAAACTTGGGCTTGTTTTGAAGCACTCATTCATGGTTATCAGAAACTACTGCAACTGCAACCGTACAGTGTGGTACCGATTTTTTTTTTTTTTTTTTTTTTTTTTTTTTTTTAACGTCGCACCGACACAGATAGGTCTTATGGCGACGATGGGACAGGGAAGGGCTAGGAGTGGGAAGGAAGCGGCCGTGGCCTTAATTAAGGTACAGCCCCAGCATTTGCCTGGTGTGAAAATGGGAAACCACGGTTTTCCGTCTTCAGGGCTGCCGACAGTGGGGTTCGAACCTACTATCTCCCGAATACTGGATACTGGCCGCACTTAAGCGACTGCAGCTATCGAGCTCGGTGGTACCGAATTTACGAAGAGTAATATTGAAAGGAGGTTTTGTGTACGCCGGACCGTGCGGTTAACAGGGGGCAGGGTGGTGAAATAGGGCGCAATGTTGCTGCGTTCAGTAGTAATCACGCGCGCAACGAACAGAGCTTTTCCTTTACTTTAAATTCAGCTTTGTTTGATTATGATTTTATTTAAGAATGTTCACTGTATGTAAGTAATATATATGCTTGAACTATGCTAATGTACAAGCATTATGCACCGAACAAGCCTTTAAGCAAAATGAAACATGTCTGCTTAAATAAATAATATTTTATGGTATTGATTGGCTGTAAGAACATTATCCTTTATCTAAAAAAAAATTTCTGCTTGGTATCATAGATGGGTAGGCATCCAGGCTTATCAAAGTGTGACTTGCTTGAGAGAGATTTTCATTCTGGATACAGGAAATACTGTTTGAGGAGAATGCCAAATAAACACGGGGGGGGGGGGGGGGGGGAAGAAGTAGAAGAAGAATAGTACAGTTATAGAGGACAAGGAAAATAGACTATTCAGAGCTGAGAGGAACCCATTTGGTTGTGATATAAAGAAAAGAGACTAACGTGAACAAAATTATTTTTGACACACTGCCTTCTTTATAAATGGGCTCTCTCTTAATCAGTGATTGTGATTGTTAGAAATATGTCACTTTAATACATGTGTTTCCTTTATCAGTATAACTGATTGGCTATTTGAATCATATTGTTTATATCAGTACAAGAAAATTGATCTTCTTACCTGAGATTAAATAACTTATTGTGTGATTTCTATATGAATGTTGATTATTTACTTACAGGTTGCTGGGAAACAAGCTGGATATCGTGCTCTCTCTCACTACTACCAAAGCCTAGTGTGTAAAGCTGATAAAAGTGTGGGAGAAGAAATAGCCAGATTAGAGGTAATATTTCTTATATTAATTTAATAAGTCAGGAGCCAGTCTTATGTAGCTAACATCACTTGAAAGCATTCATTCTTAATTAATAATAATGTTATTGGTTTTATGTCCACGAACCTACTACGCTGGCGTAGCAGAGGGAGAGGTGATACTCCCACATGGCGCGTCCCAGGTGGCGGGGTGCTAACCGGCTTGTCGGCGGACTTGAGGGAAATAAATTCCCTCTTGCAGACCAAACACACAACCACCTGTGGGTGGGGGCTGCAGATGAAGAATACATCCATGGTATCTCCTGCCTGCCGCAACAAGCAACTAAAAGGGGCGACCAAGGAATGATTGAATTAGAACTATGAGACTACTGGTAATTAGTACCACCACGCGGGAAACACCATGGGTCACTTTTACTTGCACGTAGTACCACTATGTTAGGTACAAAGTAGCTTTGTGGTTAGTAGCAATAGAGTGCGTTGCCAGCATTTACAATGCCTGTGATTAGTACCACTATATGAGCAACACCATGGTTCTGGCTTGCCTGTGATTAGTACCCACTATATGAGGAACACCACAAGGTACATTAGTGGTTAGTAATGTGATGAACACCATAGGGTTGCGTTGTCTGTAAATGGCGCCGCAAGGTGCAAACCACCATAGGTTTGTATTACATGTGCGAATTTCATTACCTGTGAGTAGTACCATAATGTGTGAAATACCGTGATTCTACACTACTTTTGATTGGTACCGCAACATGACAAATACCATGGTTCTACTTTCCTAGCGATAAGTGCCATTATGAGGGGCGGATGACTTGGATTTTGGACCGCTTTAGACAAGCATCATCGATTTAGTATTGTGCTATTGAAGCAGTCCCTTGGTCAGTAATATTATTATTTTCCGTCAGTTTCTTTGAATGTGAGGCATTGCGGGTCAGACCCACTGATTGTTTTAAATTCATATCCATTCATTCTTCGTCCTGACGTTTTGATTTTCGGTCATTGTAGGATTTTGGACTTTTAATTTGTCATCACATTTTGTCTCCTTTCGTACCATTAGGGACCGATGACCTAGATTTTAGGCCCCTTTAAACAACAAGCATCATCATCATCATGGTTTTATGCCCACCGGAGGAGTTGGCCCTGCGGTTAGGGACGTGCGGCTGTGTGCTTGCATCCGGAGATAGTGGGTTCGAATCCCACTGTCAGCAGCCCTGAAGATGGTTTTCCGTGGTTTCCCATTTTCACACCAGGCAAATACTGGGGCTGTACCTTAATTAAAGCTACAGCCACTTTCTTCCAACTCCTAAACCTTTCCTATCCCATCGTCGCCATAAGACCTGTGTCGGTGTGACATAAAGCCACTAGAAGAAAAAAACGTTTTATGTCCCACTAACTACTTTTATGGTTTTGGAGACACTGAGATGCCATAATTTTGTCGCACAGGAGTTCTTTAACATGCTAGGAAATCTATTGACATGAGACTGACATATTTGAGCACCTTCAAATACCACCGTACTGAGGCAGGATTGAACCTGCCAAGTTGGGGTGAGAAGGCCAGTCCTCAGCCATCTGAGCTCACTCATTCTTCTGCTCATAATTATATGCCTCGTCTACAACTCGTATGCTTTACAGAAACTGGATAGAAATGCTCTGAAATTTATTTTAGACATGGGGAAATTTTGTTGAAAGAAGGCTATTATCATTGGATATAAAGGACATAAGTAATTAGAACACAACAGCTTTGTGGAAATATAGAAAAATAACTCGGTGGATTTTCTTTTTTCTAGTAGGTGTGCTGGTAGAGTTATGATTTTCAACTTGCAAAATCTACCTTTTTTTCTTTTTCAGGAACAAAGCATGTCATTCAATGATTAATTAACACAGCAATGGGTGCCATGTACCATTATATGGCATCATGCTGGTCTTCAAGTCCAAGACGGTGTGATACCTTATGGCAGCTCACATTTCTTGAAGTCTGATTTGGTGCGACACCATATGGTGGTACAGTAGTGTTTCAGGCAACGTGCTCTTGATGGTCAACTGTGCCTGCCATCTGTGTGTTACATTGGTACTAAAATCAAGCAGAGAAATTGATCCACCTAATCATCATCATCAATGTCCTACTCCAGTCGCCCGGGTGTGGTTAACAAGCCTCCTCCACTCCTTTCTGTCCTTCCACTTTTCCTGCTCCATTACTTCCACCATATCCAATCCAGCTTCTCTTATGTCCTTCCAAATCTGATCCATCCACTTTCTTCTCAGTCTTCCAACTGGTCTCTCTCCCATAACTTCTCCTTCTAATTCCCTTCTTGCTACCCATTCCTTTCCCATTCTTTTTACATGTCCGAACCATTTCAGTCTTGCTTTCTGTATGTTCTGCACTAATGGTTCTATATTTAGCTCTTCTCTGATTTTAATGTTTTGGATTCTAACTCTTCTTGTCTTTTTAACTGATGTTCTTAAATATTTCATTTCTACTGCTTGGATCTTACTATCTTGTCTCTTATTAGCTACCAGCGTTTCTAGTCTGTATGTAACAATTGGTATGAAATACTGTTTATATAATGTTAATTTCATTCTCTTGGGTACTTTGTCATCCCATAAAAGCTCTCTCACTTCATGATAAAATGTTGTATCTCTACTTAGTCTGTTATTAATTTAAGGGTTGATTTCATTACTGTCCGGCTCCATGGCTAAATGGTTAGCGTGCTGGCTTTTGGTCACAGCGGTCCCGGGTTCGATTCCCAGCAGGGTCGGGGATTTTAACCATCCTTGGTTAATTTCCCTGGCACGGGGGCTGGGTGTATGTGTTGTCGTCTTCATCATCATTTCATCCTCATCACGACGCGCAGGTCGCCTGCGGGAGTCGAATCAAAAGACCTGCACCTGGCAAGCCGAACCCGTCCTGGGTTCTCCCGCCACTAAAAGCCGTACGCCATTTCATTTCATTACTTCCATTAATAATGCTACCCAGATATGTAAACTATTCTACATTCTCTACCTGTTTTCCGTCTATGTTCACTTGGCTTCTCTTTTTCTCTTTTCCATAGTGCATGACTACAGTTTTCTTTTTACGAATTACCATTCCAAACTCCTTCAGCTTTTCATTCCAAATTTTCAATCTCCTTTGTATTTTTCTCCCGTTCCCCAAATCACCACATCATCTGAAAATACCAAAGCACTCACTTCATCACTACTGATACTCTGTTTTACACGTTTTATGATCTCATCCATCAATATAATACACAATAATGGCGACGGTGCACTTCCTTGCTTAAGACCTTTCTTTGTATAAAATGTTTGAGTCACCACTCCCCACTTGTACACTGCTTTTACTCTCATGATACAACATATTTATCTTGTTAATTATTTTGGTACATTTCCATACATGTTTTCTCTTAATGTATCATAAGCTTTTTCCGAATCCAAAAATACAAAGATGATTTCCTTGTTCCTTTCCAGGTATTTTTCAATTATCGTTCGCACTGTAAATATAGTCTATTGTTGATCTGCATTTAAAGATAAAAATGTCATAATGTTCCATATTGAACTGTATCACAATTAAATTGAAATAAGAAATTAAGTTGTTCAACTTATTCAATACAAGTAAATAAGAAATGTAGTGATACATTCTTATTTGGTTAAAAGCAGTACAGGTTTCGACCACCAATCTGGGTCATCATCAGCCGATTAAAAATACAAAAACAATGGATAGGTAATCAAAGAATTAAAGGATAAGTCTTTCACAAAAGCAGTTCAAGAAGCAATATAAGACAATAAGGGTTATACATATAAGTGACTGATCTTACGACTTCTACTGGATTTTATGATTTAAAAGGCTCGGTACAGCCACTGTAGTCCACTGCTTCCTGCTGCCTTAATCAGATCAGCATTGAATTCATCTTTTCTACTTGCTTTACCTTTCGTCATTGCTTTCACTGTCCTTTCACATTCCAACCACGTTATTGGGTTCTTTTCTCCATCTATTATTTCCATTTTCTTATCTCCTTCTTCCTCTGTATTGTTTACATGGTTGGTAAAGGAAAAGTCGCCCGTTTTCAATGCAGTGCAATAGGAGGAAGTTAAATAAGATACCGTATTTACTCATGTATTCGACCCCCCAGCTTTTCCAGACTAAGAAAATAAATATCTTGCATACAAGACCTCTCCCTCCTCCCCCCCAATGTCTTTCGTCAGAGAAGAACGATAATTCCACTTTGAAGCGGGTACAAGCCTTACTGCAGTTCTGATGACATCACACAAATTTGTGAGTAGTTTTGTCCATGTAACCCCGCAATGAAAACACGCGTCGAAGTCCTGTAATACATCTATGTTTCGTATTTAAGAAATGTCTGCCTCCGTAGCATAGACCTACTGCAGCTCTGATGATGTCGCACAGATAGGTGAAATAGTTTAGTGTCTGACCCGCGCGTTGCAAGCATGCATCAGTCATGCTATAAGTCTGTGTTTTGTAGTTAAGAATGTCTGCCAGCGTAATGTTTAGCACAATTAGCTGCCGTTCTCGGGAGCCTGAGTTCAATTCCCGGTACCGTACTGCCAGAGATTTAAGAATGGCAGGAAGGTTGATATGTGGTAAAAATTGGTACATGCAACTCCCCTCCACTGCGGGCGTGTTTGTAGTTAAGAAATATTCGCGGTGGTTGCTATTAATATAGCAGGTGAAATCATTAGCAGAGTGATCCTTTAATATGTTGTAACTCCGGCCATTAAGGGTATTTTTGGAGAGAAGTTGGTATTTAAAAAAAAGATAAAACAATCATAACAATTGTTTTACTCAACAACGTACCTAACAAATAATAATATTGATTTTACGTTTCCACTTTTAACGATTTTCAGAGACTTCAAACAAAACATACAATGTGTTAATTTAAAAAATGGAGACAACGAACATACAAAATTAAACATTATGATAAAATGCATTACTGCCACACCTGTAGATATCCATTAATGCGACAGACATTCCTGTTATTTATTTTTTTACTTTCTGTCGTAGAACTTCTGGCATTATCCAGGCACTTGATAGCATACCTAACCTAAACAATGCGGTCTCTCTTATCTCAGTTTCAGCTGTTTGGGTAAATCTTGATGTGATAAATGTAGAGAACAAGCATAAAATATACTGTTATGTGCTCAAGCGATCGTCAGCCTTGCCGCGGCCCCTTCGATATTACCTGAAAGGGGATGACTAAGCCTGCTCGGAAAACTTCCCAGCCTGCCCGAGGATATGCCACGCCCCTTCCTCTATTGTTCCCTTCATCTAGTTTCTCCATGCGATTTCTTATAGATATGACAGGAAAGTTCGATCTCCAGCTGAACCCTGAATGTTCTAGTGGCCCATCATCGAGGTTTAAATACACGACCCCTGCGAATGAGCTGTGGCTGTGGTGTCGGAGAGACCAGTGAGTAAGTGGAGACGAAAGAACAGAAGACTGTACTGTGTGTTCATGTATTTCTGTGAACTGAGGTTCAGCGAGGGAAGCCGCTATCGCGAGTGTGAAGGTAAATGGACCTGTGTTAATGTTCGCTGTTGTGAGTATTGTCCTGCTGTTGAATACTGCTGAGCTGTTTGGTTGTTCACTGCATGTGACTGTGAATTACTGGACTGTCAGTAGAGTCAAACCAACGAACAGTCAGCGTGTTGTGTAGCCAGTGGCCCTGTGTTCAGGTCCAGTTGTCTACACACAACTGCTGTATGAGGTGGCTGGACTTGGGGAAAGTGAAAGTAAGGGATTAGCGCCAGCAGGTATAGCAACAGGCTGGACCTCCTGCTGTGCCATAAGGAAGAGCAATTTTTAGATATACAGTAATGGGTAAATGTGGTCATTCGTAAGTGGTTAGAAGTGTGAGTGGGAGGGGGGGAGAGAGAGAGTGTGTGAAATAAATTACAGTAATGACACTGATGGAGTTTTATTCATAACAATACTTTTAAAAAATAAGGGTCTGGCTTCCAACAGCCACAGTTATCCAGAGAATGCTTCCTGTCACTATGTTATACATTCGGAAGTACAACTCATAACACGCTAGTTATCAGCTGTTGGTTTGACACGCTTTCTACGGCATGGCTTTATTTCGAAGGGGCGGCTTCTGCTATACGTACACCATCTGGGAATACCAGAGACTATCTCGAGATACCATTTAGGAATAGATTCTCACTGTTTGGACTCTATACTCGGGAACACAACAATTTTTAAAAGTTTCAAAAAGACGGGGACATTGCATGCTCTCAATGGCATTACGTGGCTGATAAGATGGCAGTGAAGACGACGTCATTTGAAATGACGACACGCCGGTAGCAGGGAATTCAAATTAAAGCAGTGATCACTGATCATGTTTACTGTGTGGTAGGCCTACTGCTCAACTTAGTTATAATCACTATACTATTGAATAAAAACTGCTCAACTGACAGAGACAAATGACTGGCCATTAAGTTTTTTCTGTCAGTATTGCATAATATGATACTACAATACCCTTAACCCTTTTCTCTACGGGGTCAAGTATGAAATGAGACTAATCGTACTGAGTTTTTATGACCGTATGCTCTTCCTGACATCAACCTCATCAGAGGAATTAGTGAGATAAAACGATTGACATGATATGAGTAACTAAAACTGACTATATTTACTGTATATGTAGGCCTAAAAGTCGTGTTTACTATTTATTGTCTTTTTATGTTTAGAAATGCTGCCTTCCAGCAAAAATACCCAGTATAACTCATATACATTCAAAAGTTTGTTAAAGAATAGTACAGAATGTTTACATGTACAATTTATTGCTCTTCATAGCTTACAAGTCATGTGTTCACTCTGCAAAATTTGAAGTTATCACATATTGGATCCCCGCCCCCACTCCCTTACTTTTTTGGTAGTAAAAGTGAGGGGAATATGCAAGTAAATACGATAACACCAGAAGCTGTCGCAAGCAATTTTTTATCATTAGGCCTGATTTCATAAACGGTTTTTAATTTTTTTTTTTTTCCTGCTAGTGGTTTAATATCGCATTAACATATCAGAGGTTTTCGGTGACACAAGGATGAGAAATGGCTAGGATTGGGAAGGTAGCAGCTATGGCCTTAATTAAGGTGTAGCCTTAGCATTTGCTTGGTGAATAAATTAAATGAATACCAACAAGTTGTTGGTTAAGACAGTGTTAAAAATTAAGATTCTTGCGTTTATTTAAATTTTTCCTGAGAAATGTTAGCTAACACTTTGTTGGCTCTCGTGTGAATTACGAATAGTGCAAATCTAGAAGGCAGTGGCAGTACTAAGTGGTTTTTGAATACACTCCAATGCAGTTTTGTTTGAATACAGCTGTAAAACATGGTGCATGAGGTCAACATAAACAGGTTGTCACAACATTTGATTCACAATCCCCGAGGTAAGAACTGGAAACTGTCTTTTACAGACCTCTATTTTCCTTTTCGCTGTGATTTCTGTGTCCCAGTCTGTGCTGTATTATAACATTTTGAGGTGTTGTTTCAGGATCGCTTCGCATCTTTTTCCCACCTTTACCTGTGTTCTTCCGAGCAAGTTGGCCGTGCGGTTAGGGGCGCGCAGCTGTGAGCTTGCATTCAGGAGATAGTGGGTTCAAGCCCCACTGTCAGTAGTTCTGAATATGGTTTCCCGTGGTTTTCCATTTTCACACCAGGCAAATGCTAGGGCTGTACCTTAAGGCCAATGCCACTTCCTTTCCGCTCTTGACACTCTCCTATCGCATTGTCGCCATACTACCTATCTGTACCGGTGCGACGTAAAGCAGCTTTTAAAATAAACATGAACTGTGCTCTGGGATGAAACGTATAAGTTGGTGATCAAAAGCATTATGCACTGAATAAGCCCTTAATCAACTTATCTGCTTAAATATTATTTCATATTTCATAGTATTGATTGGCTGTAAGAACATTATTCTTTATGTAAGAACATTATCTGTTTTCAAAAATTTTCTGCTAGGTATGGTCATAGATATTATAATCATATTAATAAAATATTTTAGTTTCTTTTATAGATATCACATTTTCATTCACTTTATAAATGTTTGAAATCTGAGACTTCATTGTTTTGAATCATCTTGCTTTCAGCATGCAATGGAACTCTTCAAGGCAGCTCAGCAACGATCAGGGAGGCCTACATTTTTCCAGGAATATGCTAACAAAGCTCAGAGAAGTCTTACAGAAGCTAAAAAGGACAATGATTTTATATATCATGAGCGAATTCCCGATGTGAAAAGTCTTCCGCCTGTTCCCAAAGCACAGTTAGCTAAAATGTTGCCTGTTCCTGATCGGTTAAGTCAGAACTTTAAAGGTAACTTGCAGTGTTGAGCTTCAATTCTATCATTTGGATTTATAAAATCAGCATTAATATCTCATGAAATATTATTACAGATCTTTTTGAAGAACTTGTGCCTGTTGTGATTCATCAAGCATTAGCAGCATACGACGTGAGGAAGAATGAAATAGTTAATACTGAAATAATGAAGTTACGTGAATCTACCCAGTTCTTGAACAGGTAATGTATGGCACATATTTTTTCTTCTCTAAATCGGTGAAAAATATTTATTTTTGCGGAATTCAATAATAGATATTTCATAACATCATAATCAAGAGCATAAACCCTCAGACAGTGGGATGGACGGATGTACAGTGGAACCTTGATTCTCTGTTTTTGGAGGGACCACGAAAAAAAACGTGTAACACGGGAAAACGGAAAATCCGGGAATGAATGAACAGTCAACAATTTGGCTAACCATCACAAAAATGAAATATGTACACTTGTAATCTTACAAACGCCCCTAAACCAAACCAGACTACAGCCCCAATGGGCCTTCCCCCCACCAAGCGACCGCCCTCGGTCCGAAGGCCTACAGATTACGAGGTGACGCATGGTCAGTGTGACGAATCCTCTCGGCCGTTATTCCTCGCTCTCTAGACCGGGGTCGCCATATCACCATTAAATAGCTCCTCAATTAAAGGTAATCTTATAATATATGAACCTGGAACCAGCCCTCATATCCAGGTAAAAATGCCTGACCTGGCCAGTAATCAAACCCGAGCCCTCTGGGTGAGAGGCAGGCAAATTAGACCGCCGGGCTGGCTTCAAACGTTAATTATCAGTACACGACCTAAAAAATCTCGAAACTTTACATTCAGTTTTACCGGGGAAACTGAAAACGTCATATTCCTTTGAACACTTCTTTTAGTTCAGCAACTTTGATCAGCCAAACTCTTCGAAAAATCGAATACCTGTAATGCCAAGCAACAATCGACCTCAAGTAGATTTTCATTCTCTAATCTAATAAAATAAAGCACATTAGATACAATGGCAAAATTCTTTTTTTTCTTCTTTTTTTTAAATCTTCCATTGTAATTTGGTCGCCGGTATACTGTTCGTAGTCAGTTTATGGAAATTTTATACTGCGTAAATTAGGCCTACATCGACTTTTAAAGGTTATTTAATTTAATTTCCAGGCTGAACCGTGTTGTACGCATATCACGTACAGTTTGCCGACGTTTCGAATACATTGCAGTATTCTTTGTCAAGGCGACTGAAATACCCCTACTCGATCCGAGGTAATCAGTCTCCCAGGCAGAAATTAAAGGTTATGTTGAACTCGAGAATATGGTTTTGAAAGTATCAATCCTGAAGTTCTCGAATGCATTATATTTAGTTCTGCCATTGCCTACGAGATACATAAGGCCGGGAAATACAGCACACTAGACTCGGCTTCGAGATACTTCCAACAAGTGCTGCCAGAGTTCTCTTTACTGAGCTGTCTCGCCCACTCATTGCAACACGTTCCAGTGCGAAAACCTATAAAAATTCATTAAAACTAGCAATTTCAGAAGACACCAAACAGATGTGAGATAAATAAATAGACCAAGAGCAGTTGTATGACTTACTTTCTACAACATATTTCTAACACTGCTTAAACGAAATAAGTAATTCACGAAAGAAGCAGGGAAGTCCATTAGTGAGTTTGTGATTTCTTCCAGTTTTCTCTAATTCTGCCTCAGTGTATCCGATAAACTGATCGAGATTGCGGTAATAAATAATTTTGGTTTAATCACCATCTTATAAATTATCAGCTATCCTACCTTTTCCTCCACACATCTGATGTTGCGACATTCGTGTTGAAGCCGCTGTTTGAAGAACAATTTTATGCCCGTTTCGCCATTAGAAAATCCTACATAATTTTCAGCATCTTCTGGTGTGGAACAGTTAGGCAGTGCAAGGATCTCAAATCTGTAGCCGGTAGGTGCTTTCCTGTGCCAGAGGACGCAATTTTTTAGCGTTGTTTCTCCGTATTTCACTTTCTTCCCATAAGATTCAGTTTGTTCTTACAGCAATAACGCTCCTAAATGATCATTTGTACCATTATTTCAATTTGGTTTACTTTTTGGTCAAGTTCAGATACCTTATATCATTTTTCTGATTTCATTACCGTATCCTACTTCTCATTATAAAGACTGTTTTCCGTGTTCTGGCATTTAGAATCTCGTCAATATATATTTAGATTTAACATAGATACTCGTAGCCTTTCCTTGACATAGAAACGAGATTTGTAGGTACTCTTTTTTTTGTTTGTGGGTGACGTAGATCGATTATATGCTGAAGATGTGGTATGTTTATCATTATCTGAATCAGAAATTTTAATAAATTTGTATGGCAAAACGTCATTTCTTGGAGCTGGAGCCTTCCTGCGTTTGACACTTTTCTGTTGTGAACAGAAGGAACTTTGTTGGAGAATTCGCTTGCTTGATATGCTTACAATGAAATCTGATGTATTAAAATGCAAGCTACATACTCGTGCCTCAAAATAGTTTGCCTGCATTTCTCTCTTAAACTGCACTCCGGAGGAAAATTATGGAACGTCACATTTTCTTGCTTTTTAGCCGTATCCGAAATATATAGAGGCACACAACAGTGGACCATGCCTTTCAACCTCAAGGACAATCACCGACAGGGAACTTACACACAATAAATTGCATAAAATCAGCACAACATCACAATTACTCCGTACATGACAATGTTAAAGTCCGCCAAGAGCAGAACGGAAACCTGACATCTAGCGGCCAAACGGTGAACACGGTCGGGCCGCCTTTTCAGCGGCAAATTAGTAGCTATGTCCCGGCCTTGTATATCTCGTAGGCAACGGTTCTGCCCGTCACTAATCACAATCAAATTGGAAAGAAAAAATATCATTAACATTCCAAAATTATGATTATTCGCGACCTCCAGCTCAGCTGGAAAGCGCGCTCGCTGTACAAGTCGGTATGAGTGCGAAATGATACAAAGTTTTTAAATGTAATGTGCGCAAATAAAACGACTGCGGCTTTTATAAAATTTTAACACAAAAACATGAAATTCCCAGTCTTAATACTAGGACAAAAACAGTAATAGGCAATCCCAAAACCTCCCGTGGCTTTATGTACGGTATGTAAGGTGCAACATCTGTTCTGGTCTCGATAACATAATCGTATACGATAATATTAAAATACCAAATTTGTGTTACTTAAGAAGGAGTAGTTTTGATTCCTGCCTGAAAGCCCAGTGACTATACAATGCCCTGAGGGAAATGCCAAAAACCTGTTCTTCGATACACTCGAAAAAGTACAAAAATAAACATCTAACCCTGGACATAATGTAGACGTTTTGCAAATCCGAACATTTGACAAAACTCTTTCTGTCTTCAAATGGAGCTGTCGAAATGCGCTCTGTCTTCTTCCAATTGTCGTGGACACTCTCTGCTTTATGATTTCCGAGGATTCTCTAAACAATACTACCTGAATGCGATGCTAAGATGATCCCTTATGCAAGTTCACCGCCGATTGCTTTTTCAGTACAGTACTTCTTTAAATTACCGCAATGACAGGACGTCAACACCAAGATCCGTAAGTATGCCGTAGCCGTCCTGTCGTGAGATACAGTTTCTTGAAAAACGCGTGATCGACGATGTATCGTTGATGGGACTGAAATTTCTGGGCGGTTGATCCGGGAAATCGTTTCTTCGAAGAACAGGCAATGCAGGATTTTTACAACATGATTTAATTAGGATGCTCGCGGGACCACGTAATTTGAATTAATAATACGGAAAAACGTAGTTTCCGGGAACGTATAATCGAGGTTCTACTGTAGAGAGTTTTTGTAAGGGACGGAACAACATAATAATCAACCCTTCTTCCAAGATTATCCATGCCGCTCAGCAACAATTCCATTTTCTCTGTAGACTCGTGTAGAATTGCAATATCATCTACAGCTCTTAGCATTTTATTTTTTTTCTCCTTAGACTGTGATTCCTATTCTTTATTTCCTTTATTATCTTTTCTGTGTACATATTGAAAATATAGAAAGATAGATAATAATATGCAATAGGATGAACAGAATGACAGATCAGTGTGGGAAGAGGGAACTACAGAAAGAGGGGACAAGGATAAACACGAAAATAAATCCGAGCGAGTGGCTGCGTGGTCGTCGTGTAACTGCCAGCTTGCGTTCAGGAGATAGTAGGCTCGAACCCCACTGTCGGCTTTACCTTAGTCAAGGCCATGGTCTCTTCTTCCCCACTGTTAACCCTTTCCTATCCCATAGTTGCCATAAGACCTATCTGTGTCAGCGTGATGTAAAGCAAATTGTAAAAATAAAAAAAATAAAGTACTAATAGACCAAGATAATCTCCATCCCTTCTCAGCCTCTTGTGAGCTCATTCCTGCTTCCCAACTTCATCAGGAAGGTACAGTAATCATAACTCATTAAGTGGCCATTTTGACAGACATTGTCTTCATGTTTATCCATGTGTCCTGCGAGTGTTCTCGAAGACATTGTCAGAATTAAGTAATGTCCTTATGCCAACTATGACTCACGACTCCGATAGTTTAGGAAAGAACATATACTCTCTTTGAGACTTTCAGTTGAAATTTGAAACACGAGGGGTGAACACATTTTCATAATAAGTGCGTAAATAACTTGGCCAATAGCTGTTGTTAACTCGTTGGAAATAAAGGCTGAAGTAAACTATCCCTTAATTTTGATACTAGGTACTGAAATGAAATACAAATGTGATACTTCCCAAGATAAGACACTGTGCATTCCTCATTCCAGAAGGTAGGTTATATATTCTTTCATCCAATTGAATTTCGAAAAAGGCTGTTCCCCAAGTAATTTTATAGCAATAATGTTAATACTCTACAGGGTCTTGATATATGTTTTTGTGATACATGCACGGATAAGTTAGCTTAGACAATTCTGTCTACCGACTTTCTCCCCAAAGTACACAGCTAACACAACGGTAGGATAGGTGGAAGGTATTGCAAGCACTGCCCACTGCTGGAAAAGCCGCTTAGAGGCACAGGATAACAAACAACGCAAGGAGATAGCTTTCTGAATACTGTATAATCCCAAATACCACCCACACGTTTTTCGAAAAGATAGCTTCTAAAAATTGGGTGTGTCTCTCATTCAAGCCTTTCATTTCGCAGTGCAATACTTCACACGTCTTAGGGATTGTTAAGTTTTTTAGTGTATTTTAGTTTTAAGGGTTTGCACTGGATTAAAACACGTCATCCAACAGCGTTTGTTTGAAAATAACAAGTCTGCATGTGTGTACCATATTGTTCTCTCTTATGTAATTCATGTGATAATGCAGATTTGTTCTATAATATACTGTAAATGTGTGTGTAAAACTTTCCTAAAAGTCGGTTGTAGTTTATAAGCTCAGAAAAAATTTTCCAAGTACAGAACAACCTTGAAACCAGACATCAGCACTCTTGTGGTTGCCGTCACTTGGCAATCGAGCTTCTCTGCACTCACTCTCCAACCCTAATCACACTTTCACTTTCCTTTTACCGTAAGCGCTCAGCGGCAGTCGGTCTACAGTCTCACATTCTTAGAATGCCACGTGTAAACATGAATTCAACAAAGCCTTTGCAGTCTTTTACTGTAAGTGAAAAACTGAAAGTTATAAAGGAAGCTGAAATTATTAAAAATCGTGCTGCTGGTAGGAAATAATATTTAGATGAATCTTGTATTCAAGATTGGAGAAAAGAGAAAGATTTTCTTTTCAACAATAGTGTTGATTGTAGAGCTTTCGCGCCCACTGTGTACAGTTTTCTGAAATTGAAAGGATTGTTTACAAATACGTAACAGAATGGCAGGAATTGGGATACGATGTCTACTTAAATGTGCCAATTAAAAGCATTAGAAATCGCAAAAGAACTTGCTACGCCAGAGTTTAAAGCAAGCTGATGGTGGATCAGAAATTTCTATAAGAGGAATGGACTGAGCATTAGAAAGCGTACCACAGTTTCACAGCAGTGTTCCTACTGCCTATGAAGAAAAAGTTTTCCTTCCAGCGCCATATAATTTGGTTGCAAAAGAAAAATTTGTATCTGCTTTGCCAAATTGGAAATGCTATTTGCTTTACGTCGCACCGACACAGAGAGGTCTCATGGCGATGATGGGATAGGAAAGACCTAGGAATTGGAAGGAAGCGGCTATGGCCTTAATTAAGGTACAGCGCCGGCATTTGCCTGGTGTGAAAATGGGAAACCACGGAAAACCATCTTCAGGGCTGCCGACAGTGGGGCTCGAACCCACTATCTCCCGATTACTGGATACTGGCCGCACTTAAGCGACTGCAGCTGTCGAGCTCGGTAATTGGAAATGCAGATTAGACACCCGTCTATTTTGAAATGCCATTGGACAGTACTCTGAGTCTTAAGGGGTCAAAAAGTGTTACCATCAGAACTGATGGTAATGAAAAACAGAAATGTACTGTAATGGTATGTATACTTGCTGATAGAACTAAACTTCCACCGTACATTGTCTTGAAGAGAGAGACTCTTCTGAAAGAGAATCTACCAGCTGGTGTTATCATCAGAACTCAGAACTCGGGTTAGATCGACAGTGTACTAGTGGAAGACTGGCTGAAATGTGTTAGGCAACGTTGCCCTGGTGCATTGCTTGGGCAGAAAAGCTTGCTTGTTATGGACAGCTACCACGGTCACACAACAAAAGCTGTGCAGAAGCAAACTAAGGACACAAAAACCGATCAACGATCATTCCAGACGGATTGACATGTATGTTGCAGCCGTTGGATGTCTATGTAAAGAGTTCATTCAAAGCAGCCTTGAAACAGCTGTATACTTAGTGGGTGGCGGCTGACAATCATGCTGGTATTATGACAATCATGCACCGATGCCAACTTGTCATATTAAGTGCCCGGAAGTTCAACTGCTTTGTTCGTGGGTAAAGATCGTGTGGGATCGTCTCCAGTGTCCTCATCCGGAAAAGTTTCCAGAAGAGCAGTATTTCTAATGCTATGGTTGGCAGCAAAGATGACATTGTGTGGGAAAATGATGGTCAAAGTGATGGTGAAAGTTCCGAAGTTGGTACTTCTGATGATGAATGAAGTGTTGACTCTCGTTCTGTGATTGATATATTGATATGTGATGCGATATATTGATCGCGTGTATCTCTCTCTCTCTCTCTCTCTCTCATATGTGTGTTTGTTTTAAAATTTATTGGGTATTATTTCAAGCACACTTAAAAACTATATGAAACTATTTTAAATTCATGAAACATACATAGTGAAATAACATTCTTGTTCTGTAGCAAATATTGTAAATAATTTTGAGTGAAACATTTTTTAAAATTTTGTCCTTTAAAATATAAGGTGTGGGTCTAATTCAGGGTACTTGGGATTGTACGGTAGATTGAAATGAGAACACTCAATAATAATTAAATTACTTCAATGAAATTAAATTCGAAATAAATAAAATTGTTATGAGAAAAACCAGAGCTTTAAAATAAAATCCATCTTGTATCAAATCACATTACTAGGTTGACCTAAATTAAAATTAATACACTACGTTTTATGTGTTAAGTTAAAATTAATAATTGAACAAAATGTTCCCCTTAGTTCAGGTACAACTTGACCATGTCTCCATATCACCCAATTTGGAACATGGCTTTGAGACATCATAACTTGACAGATACAATAATTTAAGAGTACCAGGTTTGCATAAAATCTCAAATAAATCACGAGGACAAAAATATTAAAACTTACGAATAAGTAAATTCAATGTAAATAATTCTTCGCATCACAGTTAAAAGACATGCCTTCATTAAATAATTAAGAACTAGCTAGAGCAACTAAGCACAAGTTCTAGTTCAGGGTGCACTGGTTCATAAGATCGAAGTTCTCGTCTGTTAATCTCTCAGCTGTGCGTAAGGGTGGATTCCTGGATTTGAGCCTGCTAGTCTGTAGGTTAGCGACATCAGTATGGATTGGTAGCTGTTGATTTCGTTGTATCCTTTGGTATTCTCTGACCAGAGCATTAAGTCTGCAAAGGTGTGGAGGAGCCATATGACTGAGAAAAGGAAACCACTGAGTTGGTGTTGACTTTCTAGTGCCTGAAATTATTTTCAAGGTATTGAGTTGCACATCAATTTCCTTTACATATGGACTGTTTAACCAAACCGGAGCACAGTACTGAGCAACAGAAAATACAAAACCAATTGGTGAGCAGCGAAGGATAGTGGCACTCAAATCCCATGTTGTACCACAGAGCTTGTGGAGAATATTGTTCCAAGTGTTCAGTTTTGCAGCACTACACATACGGTGTTGCTTGAAAGATGGAGTTCTATCTACAGTAACTCCCAGTTACTTTGGAAACCTGTTCTGCTTTAATAATGAATTTCCAAAATGGACATTGCTTTGTGGTTGTTAAGATGGAAGGTAGACACATGTTTTGGTCATGCTTGGCTGAAGTCTTCATCTTTTCAAAACTGGTGTTTCTTGTAGCTATTACCCAGTCATCAGCATAACCAAATTTTCTTGGTGTAGCTGCTGGCACATTGGCAATGTACAGATTGTAGAGGGCTGGAGCAAGCATGGATCCTTGAGATAGACTTCTTAATTCTATTCATTATGACTCTGAACATTCTGTTGTTCAACATGCTGTTGGTTTCGCAGGCTATGGTTGTTCAGGGAATCACACAAAATTATATATAAGTCCTCCTCTCCAGACACTATCGTATGTAGCTTTTAGATCACTAAATACCACAGATCTCTTAAGGTGTAACTGGAATCCTGCCTCTGCATATGTAGCTAGGGGCAGTAGTCAGTTCAGCTGCATTGGGGTCTAAAGCCAGTATATTCAGTAGGGATGTGCTGAGGTACAGGGGGGGTATTTCTGTTACGAAGTCCATCTAACAGCTTGTAGCAAACACTCAGTAATGCAATTGGTCTATAATTATCAGCTTTATCAGCAGGTTTCCTGGGTTTCAGAATGACAATTTTTGTTTGTTTGAAGAGATGAAGGAACTTACTACTGTGAAGGGTATTGTTATAAAACCTACTTAGCCAAATGCAAGTGTTCCTTCCACAATTGATAAGGGATACAGGGAGAATTCCATCAAACCCAGGAGGTTAACCAGCTTTCATTTCCTTGAGACCTCTTTTGATGTCGTCAGTAGTGAAAGGCTGGGAGTATTCTGAATTCGGTAAACATCTTGCCTATAGTTTCTTAAGTGCATTCTTAACATGTTTAACAGTTTCTTCATCCTTCAGCGCTTGAGACATTAAGGCAATATGTGCAGTTACTGTGTTTGGAGTTGTGATAGGGTGTTCAAAGCCTGCTGTATTTCCACCAATTTTTCATAAGAGAGACCATGCCTTCCTACTCGAGTGTTTGAAATCCATTGATTCAACAGTTTCTGTCCATTTTTGTTTTCAGGCATCATGTAGGTTGTGCAGTAGTTCTTTTTAAATTGGTTTTACATCACACTGACACAGTTCTTATGGCGACAATGGGATAGGAAAGGGCTAGGATTGGGAAGGAAGCGGCTGTGGCCTTAATTAAGGTACAGCCCTAACATTTGCCAGGTGTGGAAACCACAGAAAACCATCTTCAGGGCTGCCAACAGTGGAGTTCGAACCCACTATCTCCCAAATGCAAACTTACAGCTGCGTGCCCCTAACCGCACAGCCAACTCTCTCGGTGTGCAGTAGTTCATCTGGTATTTCTTGATCTCCACTGTCGAGAAACTCACCAGTTTCAGTCCATCCAGGTATCTTCTTGGAATGTGCTTTTTGGCAACTGCTGTAACTGCGCCAGCATCCCTTTCATAGTTATCACTTGTAGGAGGAATGAAATGGACATATTTGTCCACACGAGTCCTTGTGACTTGTACCTGTTTCGGAAGTTGAAGGAACCCCTCCGAGGCTGATGTGGTATCTGTACTCCTCGCAGTAGGGTGCGCTGTTGCTGTCATCAACAGAGAACCCCTTGCCAATGGTCCCCAACAGCTTCCCGACATTTGGCGATAGTTAGGTGTTCTCATGCCCCACTTATACAGCAGTGAACCACATCTCCCATGGCTGGTCTGTACCCTGTTACGGGTAAAGCCAATTCCTGCCTGTGGTAAACCTGGGTAAAACTTAATGGGTGACTATGTTGAAGGAATGTAATGTAATTGTACTTCTTTCATTAATTATTGCGTTCTTTCAATATTACCACTACTTCATTTAAAGCCCTCATAAATCCAGTGTATTATGGCACCATAATTCATTTTCCAGCGTGACTTCGCTTACAGGTGCGTTATGGAGAAGCATTCATATTTTATTGCAAGTTTTAAAATTAGTGATTCAGTTTTCAGTGAAACACAGTAATTGTGCCACAGACCGAGAATTTTGTGTGACGAGTTTAATGTAACTACGTTAATATTTTTAGTAAATAGTTTCAGGTTTACCCGTAAGTTAAAAAATATGCATATGATATGACAAGTGCTGGTAGTAGGCCTAATATTTTATTCTTTTTCTTTGCAGTAAAAGGGAAGTGTGGAAATGTCAGAGAAATGTATTGGGCTGCAGGTGGAATCCTATATACTTACTCTTTGCCTGGCGCATTGCACGCCTCACACTAGCCCAGCCATTCCCTGGTGTTGGCATGTTTCAACACTTTGGCGCCCTCTCCCTTTACTCGCAATTTCGAAAGTCATTAATGAAACATCTTCACGAATTTTATTTTTGTGAGATTTCATTGGTCTGTCCTTGTCTGTGCATCTGCTGTTAACCCTCGAACAAGGGAAATACCAGTCAAATATTCCACCTTCATTTCACTGTCAAGATAGTTTCACATAACATGTGTCTACCCATTCTGGCACCAGCTTGAAAGTGTGGTAAATGAAATTTGTGCAGATGACAAAAGTGACGTTGAAGTGATTTCAGAATTAGACGAGTTTGACACTGGTAGTGCAGTAACAGAAAGTGGTGCCTGTGACAGCAATAGTGAAAGGGAAAATATTGTAACTATATCCACAGTTCCTTATACATCAGCTACATGGGCAGATAGTGATATTTTGCCAACTGTAGTTCCATTTACAGGTACATTTTGCAGATTATTATTTATTTAGCTTATGGCACATTACACAATATACAAAAAATGAAATAAAATTACAGTTTGGGTTGTAACATTCTAAAAAGGAAAACAATCAACTGGGCACCTGAAATATTCAGTTTTATATCTAAATTGTCCAGCCACTCTATAGTCATTCTAGAGGCTTGATCAAAGTCTTCCAGTAAACCCATTCAGTAACAATATGCCGGATACTCTTTTTTTCCGCACCACAGTCACAGTTAGGTGAGGTTCTCGTGCCCCACTTATACAGCAGCAAACCACATCTCCCATGGCTGATCCGTGCCGAAGCTGATTCCTGCCCGTGGTGCCCCTGCTAAGGTAGTTTGAATTAAATTTCCATTACTGAACTGAACATCAGCACTTGGTGACCAGACATATCTAAAGATCTCCTGGTTAATGATACACAAAGAAATATCTAATATCAGCTCTTTTCAGAGCCAGTCAACAAAGACTCTCAGCCCTGCCTTAAGAATCCTTCAAATCTACATAGAAGGCATAAGCAAGCTGTCACTGGATAATGGCATTGATCTAACTTGTGTTTAAGAAATTCACACATCTGATGAATCACAGTTACATTCATGAGGACGCATCCCTGGCTATAGATTACTGGAAGCTACTTTTCACCAATCCTATGGTACTGCAACCTGTATTTGTGACTCCATCACCAATGCTCACCTAATCTCAACAAATTATGAAGACTGCATTTTTAACATTGTGATAGAAATTGCTAATTTGACTGTTGAGAACACATACAAACCCCCAGATGTACTATGGCCCGATACCGTTCTTCCAACCTTTTCACATCCTGTAGTTTATGTGGGTAACTTTAATAGTCATTATACTCAGTGGGGATATTCAACTAATGATATGTGTAGAGAAAAGCTTGCAGATTGGTCAGACATTAATAATGTTTACCTAATTTTCAACCCAAAAGAGCAAGGCACTTTCAGGTCAGTGAGATGGAACTCAGATACCAATCCTGACTTGTGTTTTGTTTCAAGCGACCATCAGGTCGTCAGTTTACCTGCGATCCGCAAACTGCTCACAAATTTCCCACATAGTCAACAGCGTCCTGTTCTCATAGAAGTAGGCCTTTAGGTACCTATTATTAGATTATTTTGATTTTGCAAATAATCGAGCTCAACCGGCTGACTGCCAGGATCGATTGTACAAAGCCAGACCGATGGAAAGTTTTAAAATGTTTGCATGCCAGAGAAAGAAATTTCAATATATGAGGGGGGTGATTGCATGGAAAGGGTGCCTTATTCTCAGAGGGTACATGCCGCTGGTAAACCTTAGAAGTATATGACTCTAAAAGTGGGTACAGTTAGAATTTTGAAATTTATTGGAGAAGATTAAAATTGGGGGAGCTTTTAGATAGGATGCCATCTCTACCAGGACAATTTTTATAATATTGTAAATTGTTCGAAATGCTACTCCATGAAAATACGTATGTTAGTGTTACTTTCAGAATGGACAGAACTAAGGGCGCCATTAAAAAAACTGGAGAAGTGAGGATCCTATTTCTGCAAGAAAGGCCAAATATTCATACAAGTGAGGAAAGACAATGCAAAGCTGGTTTTCACTCTTCACGCAGCAAAAATTGTTTAGATTGATGAGAATTGGAAAGGAGAAAAGGTAAACAGACCAAAGATTATTGGATATTATCAGTGCACAGAGAGTGTGGATCAAACTGGCCAAATTTTCCACTTTTATCCATAAGCATGAAAACTGCCAAGTGAACAAAAAAATTAGTGTTTTTCTTGTTGAAAATGGCAGTACTCAATAGTTTCATTCTAGTCAAGAAAAGCACAGTGAATAACATGCACAAGAAATACTGGTTCAAGACTTCATAGTGGACTGTGTTGAGAAAATGACATAGCAAAGGAAACAAAACAATAAGAGGGAAGCTCAGGACAGTGGGACAGATGATCACTCTATTGCCTCCATTTCAACTGCTGCTACACCGTCACCTGTTATTGAGAAGATTTTCTGTGAAAGACCCATCAAACCACCTACAGGGTGGCCTAAAAGTCCACAAAATACTTTTCCTTCCAGTAACGAGAGGAAAGAGTGGTGCAATGAGAGAGTGCAGAATTTGTGCAAAACATGGATTTAGGAAAGAAACTACTGTTGGGTGTGCAAGTTGTGATGTGGCACTCCACAAAATTTTGTTTCAACAACTACCACACAAGGAAGAACTACTAATCAGGTATAAAATTATGTTCGGTGCTTGAAGTATTTATTATTGTTTCAAAATTTTGTTTTAAAAGATAGGTTAGTACTGGAGGTATTAAAAAAAAAAGTTTTTGTATACAGATAAAAGCTTTAAAGAGCTGCCAGGATGCAGAAGGCATTTGAATACCCTTTGCGCCAGACATAGAATTAATATTCAGTAACATGTTACAGAGCATAATAAAATGTAATCTGTTATTTAATACTTTTTTTAAATATTTTAATTACAATCAGGTTCAATTTGCTAACTTTCGGCTTATACCTCGCACCCCGACTTTTAAGTTTAAAAATTTTAGGGAAAAAATGTGAGATATACAAGAGTAAATGTGGTTATGCTAGTTGTTTAGAGCTCTACATTTAAGATATACACTAGAGACCCGTTTATTCAAACCCCGTTAATCCGAAAGTCTGGTTAATCCGAACTGAAATATTCATTTTTTTTAAATATCCTTATTGAAATGAAAGAACATATTATAGAATGAAGTTTTACTTGCATTTTATTAGTCATATTTTACAAGAATAACTTAATGGAAACATAATTACTCATCATAAACTATCAATCACTGGTAGTTTATCTTTACAAAGTGTGTTAGTTTCTTTTGCCGTAGTGATTGGAACTTACTCGAAGATGCAGTGTTAAACCAGCGTCTCATAAACATCACATCAGTAAATGCTAAAGAATGGACATTTCAAATTACCGTATGTACTGTACTGTATTTTAGAAACTAGACGGTTGAGGCGTGACCTTCTGACCCCAACTTGGCATGTTCGATCCTTGCTCAGTCCGGTGGTATTTGAAGGTGCTCAAATACGTCAGCCTCGTGTAAGTAGATTTACTGGCACGTAAAAGAACTGCGGGAGAAAATCCCAGCACCTAGGAGTCTTCGAAAACCGTAAAAGTAGTTAGCTGGATGTACAAACAATAAGATTATTATTAGAAAATATTTTCCGGTTAATCCAAAAATTTCGTAATCCGAACAGACTCCGGTCCCAATTAGTTCAGATTAACGAAACTCTACTGTACTTAGTAAACAGTTGAAAAACTACTTAAAACTTAAAAGCTTGCAGCTTCCCAAGTGGAAGTCACTATCCATTGGTATGAATAGTCTGCGGTTAACTGCAGTGTCTGTCCTTGTTTGCTAGAAAAGTGGACCTCGCAATTGTTACTGTTGTTGTTGTTGTAGTCGTCAAAAAGTGTACGTCCATATCACAGATGCCTACTTGAGAATTCAAGTGTTTCCCTGCATGCACTTTCCGACATCTTGCTATTGAGGGATAGTTTTTCAGAACTCTCATTGCTTTGTTTACCTTTGTCTATAAACCACATTACTCAAGCTCCAGCATTGATTATAACTTATTGCATCAAGGAACAGATGGAGTGATGTCATCTTTTGAAGAATCCTACCTGATGCATAGAGGGACTCCTGACTGATACATCACCATACTGATCTAGTACCTATAGTTCATTCCACGTTAATAAAACAGTATTGCTTTTATGACAACAGCGTTGCCATATCGAATGACTCTGCTCAACACCATCACGAAAAACACGATGGCACACAAATTTGTGAAATTCAGTATTGCAAGTTCTGGACAAAAAGGGGAATATGCTTTGCTCCAAGTTATTTTTATGAACTGAAGGGAACGGGAACGGGGGGCTATTTTTTATTTGTACGGAATCGGAGGTAAACTGTGGCACATAAAAAACCTCAGCATTGAAGTGTGAGGAAAACTGGGGGAAAAAGAGACAAATAATATTTTTTATGAGCTCAATGGGTGAGGGAAGCATTTAATAAATTCCCCAGGCATCGCAGGGTTCTATTGTGCTGTCATATCGCTCACAAAAACAGTAAAAAAAATTAAATACGGTCGTAAAAAGAAAGTGCTGAAATTAATATGCGCTTAAGAAAGAACTAAATAACAAAACCAAGCACAAATAAAACACACAACATTTTTTTAATCATTACAAGTTATGCCATGACGTAATGCTTCACACCACAACATCAAAATCTTCAGAAACAACTTCTGTACAGTACGAAAATAATAGAACACACACAAATACTATGCAGTATACAACCAACTCTCACTCAACACAAGTACTCACTGATTTAAAGCCTAAAACACACACGCAACAAATAACTACTGTAGAAGACTTCACTATAAAACTGAGCTGCTGGCAGTTCACAGATTGAGAGGCTACACGATGCTTATACCAGAGCAACTTAGAAAGAAAACGAAGAAAGGCAATGAAGCGATGGCTGTTCCTGCCATTGTACTTCCTCCCTACAAATATATTTATGAAAAAGGAAACCTTATGTAATTATTTTAATAACTCACGGGCAAAAATGCCTCATAATTTTTATCTGTCTTTTATAATACATTACAAAGTGCAGTATAATACCCCTTAATCACGAGGAATTATGGATGTCTCAGAGGGGGTGTGAGCACTCTTTGTAGGTCCATAAGAGCAATACTGTTTTCTTAACATGGAACGAGTCATAGCATTGTGAGATGAGGTGAATATGTGTAGTTTACATTCCAAATGCATTGACGAACTACATCTGAGGTGTTGAGCCTATTGTTGACCCTTGCCTTCTGTGTCTGCCTGCTCAGCCCCATTTACCAACAAGGCAGTGTGCAACTTCATATGATAAACAAGCCAGACAATTTCTAGATGACTGCCATGTTCTTTGGATCTGTCGCCAATTAAACAGATCTGATCCATGATGACTGGTTCATCACAGACCAGGCACAGATAGCAGTTTTGCTTAATTAAAATGTTGTGACAGCATGGACCGGTTCATCCGTACCCAGATACAAGTAATCCGTTTCCCTCATATTTCCTCTCCACACTTTTTGTCATACGTCGTCATTCTTTTTGGAATCTTTGCGCAGCAAGACAGCTTCAATGCGAGGTAAGACATTGAATTTTCTGTGTATTATTACTTAAGAGAATTGCAAGGGATTCTGCTTTTGAAATACATTCCACTACTGCAATAAGTTCATTGAAAAGACTGAACGTGTAATTTATTCTTGCATCATATTTATGAGTAACATGAGGAATTTGTAGCAATCATTTTTGACTGCGATATGTTGCTTATGTTGTCATTTTATTTACATTTTCTTCAGATAGGCAACAATCCTGTTCCTTCAACATCATGAGGCCCACCCGATAAAAGGCGTGCTTCGATAGAAGAAATACTGCCTCATGTCGTGATAAAGACATTGTGACGTAAAATTCTATAATAGAAGTGTAAATATGAATACATGTATGTTTGTAACCATACTTTATGCTTTTTTTTTTGTTATCCCCAGTAAATAATGCATAGTAATCTACCCATGCGCCTGGTGCGTGATCTGCTTGATGACCCGTATTATCCCTCTATTTCAACCATCATGTGGGTCACGCACCACTCTCGTGAGTGGGGTAAGTCCACAAGTTTGATAGAACTCGTCCTACCAACATTCAAAACTCTAATACTTAAAACTTTTAAAGAGTTCTAAGCAAATATTTTACTCAGTTTGGTGGATGTGTCTTGCTTTGCTAATACACGGTGAATGTATTAATAATTTCATCCTTGTTGCACAATTTCTATATATAATTCAGTATGGCTTTGGCTGCTCTTGCCTTTCAAAATTACAATGGCTAGCAGCATATAATAGAGTAACCTTTTTTTATTGTCGGAGGAATACGATATTACTGTAAGTAATGTACACCGGTAAGTAAAGAATTGCAAAACTAGTACTGTAAACCACTCACTGGTGTAGTTTAGGGCATTATTTTGGAACATGTACCACAGATCAGAAGTAACTGTAAATAATTAATAAATGCAGAAAACTTGTTGGAATGATTTCAAGTAAAGGTTTTCTTGAATTTGCAATTTGATCATAATGTTCTTTGTATGTATGTTGTTGGTTTATTTTTTCAGTGTGCTTGCATCTTTGAATCTTCCTGCTGCACTTGAAGATACATCTGGAAACTCATTACCTCAGTCTTTGATTGATAAATCTGAAGCTATGAAGAGCTTAGGAGGACTACAGCAGCTAGAGAGAATGTTACAGGACCTACCTGAACTGCTACGGAGGAATACTGATATTCTGGATGAGGTTTAGTTGAAATTAGATTTTGGCTTAGTAAAATGTTAGATACTAGTTGATCATGATATGTTTGCTCATAAAGAAATTATCTCTTTTTTTTTTTTTTTCAGGCTGAGAGGTTGCTACGTGAAGAGAAGGAATCTGATGATCAGTTGCGTGCACAATTCAAGGAGCGATGGACCCGAACTCCATCTGACAAGCTCACTGAAACATTCCGTGTTAATGCTACAAAATATCGCGAGATTATAAACAATGCTATGAGGGCAGATAAAGTGGTGCGGGATAAGTTTGAAACCCATCGTCGAGGAATGGAGTTGTTAAGCAAATCTGTTGAAGAGTTGCAAGCTGCTGTTCCTAGTGCAGGGCCTGGAGGAGTGAATTTAAATGAGAGTTCTTCAGTGCATGAACTGCGGCGTTTGATGGAAGAGGTAAGAGAGCATGTAACACTCCAGTTTTTGGTTGTATTGTCATTACGAGGACGTTTGAAAAATCTTTAGTTAAGATGGCAAATACTTTTGGATAGATTTCTTATTTATGGTTAGGTTTAAGGGACTTTACAACAAGACTGTGTTCCATAGAGAGAGAAAGAACTTCCTAACCCATTGAGAAATAAGAGATTGTAAGTAGGAGAGACAAAAGTCTGTGGAGAAGAAAAACAACAATAGTTGGCTTAATAAGTTTGGACTGCAAAGTGGTAATTGGATGCAACGCTTGATGTGTATATACAGGTACATTAAAAACTGTATCTGTCATTTCTGAAGATTAGAGGAGGGTATTATTAAAGTGGGAAAAATATTTCTCCGCTACATGGAAAAACATAGAATCTTTTTTATTTTTCCTATTTGCTTTGTCGCACCAACCTAGATAGATCTGATGGCAATGATGGGATAGGAATGGTGTAGGAGTGGGAAGGAAGTGACCATGGTCTTAATTAAGGTACAACCCCAGCATTTGCCTGGTGTGATAATGGGAAATCATAGAAAACCATCTTCAGGGCTGCCAATAGTGGGGTTCGAACCCACTATATCAAAGCCTTCCGATAAATCAAAAGAAATGAATTTCTCTTCCTAGTGCAGTATTCAGAATTTTTATGATGATTTCCCATTGTTCGCAATTGTTTTGGTTACAACCTCTCTTTATTGGTCTAATACGTCCAGCATCAATATCTTCCAAAAACATGCCTGTTCAACCACCAAAATGGCATAGTTCTTCCATCCATATGACAATACACTGGTTGCTGGTTTTGGTGTCTGTTTTTTTTGTCAATGCTGAATTGCTTATGCTAAATCCAGATAGACCCTCAACCCAAAAAGTTATCCATGTTAAAACACTAATGGTGTGAAAAACATGAGTTGATAAATATGAAAACATTTGGACTAGGGCCCATAAAATTATCAGCATATAGTTGCTGGTCATACTTTCTAAAACAAATTATTATTGAAATATTAGTTGAAGCCTTCATTTTGGACCAGTAAGTTATTACACATTGTTCTCTGGTTACACTCTTCATCCATGAATTACTTGCTCATGTAAGAGAGACGGGGAGTGAGAGAGAGAATGACTGGTCGCTATCTTGAACACAACACTTCGGCAATACCCAACATTGATTCAGACCCAACTTGAAGCAAGATTTAACTATCATGCCAACTCTGCATGCTCAAGATAGGGATGCTTAACCACTTCCTGAAGGATTTTATTTCTATCTTCATTAGTAAGCAATGTCACAACTTTCTGTCACGAGTTTCTGTCTTGAATGCGAAATACAAGAATAAACAGGTTTTTGCTGAGTTATTCAGTATACCTGCTATCCAGCAAGCAAAATTGAAATTCTCCAAAGCCTGTGGCTTGCTCTGCGAGGGTGCAATTTACCCCGTGCTGTTTAGGAATTCAAGGCCTTTTCCTGTTATTGCACAACTTTCCCAGACTTGCCTCCTGATGGAAATCACATTCTATTCACAGGGGATGACAAAGAACATTTTCAGGGCTGGGCAGTAATAGCAAAAATTTGTGATGCAGTAAGTGAGCTACTTTTACATAGATTTGATACAATGGGAATTGGGACTTAGAATTTACCACATGCTAAGAGAGAAAATTTCTTAATAAGGAATGCAATAATGAGGTTTCACTGTGTGTGATTTTTAATTCACATCTAGCTTGTTGTGAGCTCATGGAAAGAAAGGGTGATATGATTAAATTCTCTTTGCACAGTACATTGACGTGATAGTTTTTGTGAAGATAGTAGTAACAAGAGCTTCCTGTGATGGTTTGTTCACTGTAGTTTTGCTGTCTTTTTATTCCAGAAGTGAAATTCGGTTGCAACATTGCTTGTTGGTCACCAGAATGAACTATGTTCACAAGGTCTTCTAGTAATTACATTAATTTTTTATTTTTTTTTAATTTTTTTAATATTATAGCTTAAGACTTCCTTGCATAAGAGTGATTTGGAAATATGTGTCTCTGGTAGTAGAACCTTAGTAGAGGATGAATTTGCATATATATACACCCTCTCTCTTATCAGCAGGACCAGATGTGCTCAAGTCCCTGCTTAGTAGATTTCTGATGGTTGTAACACTCAGGACTCGGAGATTGCACGTAAAGCATCCAATGAATTAATAAAATCTGCAGTGGAAAAACAGCTTTGAAAATTGGGTATGTACCACAATACCAAGCTTTGCTTGAGACACTACATGGGAAAAATCAAATATCTGGACTGATTTCTATCAAACAGATGGCATGATGAATCTATAATGGATGAATCCAGGCTATGAACTGTGACACACCATAACATGTTTTGCAGTCCATGGATTTCACTACAAGCTGTGCCACTGAAAGACTTTCCATGAACCAGGCAGAAGTTGTAGTGATCTGTGTGGGAAGAAGTGCAACAGTATTTTTGTTTGAACTGTGATCATAACATTAACTTGTATGTATGTGCATTGTGCGATATTCTTTTAACACTGCGCCTGACGGTACTACCACCACATATCATGTGTCCAAGTGCCGCTTTTAATAATGCTACTGCTACGAACTTTGACATTTAGTTGCTCAAATGCTATTCATGTTATTGAATTAGTTCAAAACCCTGAGATTTACTTTTGATATTGTTATTTTATCCAACTCTGCAAAAGATCTGGAGAAATCGCTAACTGATACGGACAGTCTTGGGAAAAGAACACAGATGAAAATAAATACGTGGAAAAGAAAAGTAATGGAGAGCGGTCGAACAAAGTCGAGTGATGCAGGAGATATTAGATTAGGAAATGAAGTCTTAAAGGAAGTAGATGAGTATTTTTACCTCGGTGCTAAAATAACTAATGACGGTTGAAGTAAGGAGGACATAAAATGCAGACTAGCTACAAGCGAGGAAGGCCTTTCTTAAGAAAAGACATTTGTTCACCTCGAACGTTGATATAGGAAAGATGTTTTTGAAGACTTTCGTCTGAAGTGGCATTGTATGGAAGTGAAACATGGACGATAACTAGCTCAGAGAGAAAGAGAACAGAAGCTTTTGAAATGTGGTGTTACAGAAGAATGCTGAAGGTGAGATGGGTAGATCGAATCACAAATGGAGAGATACTGAATCGAATTGGTGAGAGGAGATTGATTTGGCTAAATTTGACCAGAAGAAGAGATAGAATGATAAGGCACATCTTAAGACACCCAGGACCTGTACAGCTGGTTTTTGAGGGAAGCGTAGGTGGTAAGAGTGCCAGCCCCGCCAGCCCCGCGGTCTAGGGGTAGCGTGCCTGCCTCTTACCCGGAGACTCCGGGTTCGATTCCTGGCCAGGTCGGATTTTTACCTGCATCTGAGAGCTGGTTAAAGGTCCACTCAGCTTACGTGATTACAATTAAGGAGCTATCTGACGGTGAGATAGCGGCCCTGGTCTAGAAAGCCAAGAATAACGGCCGAGAGGATCTGTCGTGCTGATCACACGACACCTTGTAATCTGCAAGCCTTCGGGCAGGGCAGCAGTTGCTTGGTAGGCCATGGTCCTGGGCTCTTGCGCCATGGGGTTTGGTTTTAAGTGGTAAGAACGGTAGGAATAGACCAAAGTACGAATATGACAAGCAGATTAGAGCGGATGTAGGATGTAGTAATTATGTCGAAATGAAAAGGTTAGCACAGGATAGGGTGTTATGAAGGGCTGCATCAAACTAGTCTATAGACTCATGACTCAAACATGTATTGAATGTTATCCAGCTAAAAAGTAATAGATATGCCCTTCAGCCATTATTTCTTATGGGGTCCTGATGGTGATATTGCAATAAACAAGGTTGTGGGGTCCAAATATTTGGTTGAATAAGACAGGAGCAAGGTGCCTCCATGGCTCAGGTGGCAGCACGCCTGCCTCTCACTGCTGGGTTCCATGGTTCAAATCCCGGTCACTCCATGTGAGATTTGTGCTGGACAAAGTGGAGGTGGGACAGGTTTTTCTCCGGGTACTCCGGTTTTCCCTGTCATCTTTCATTCCAGCAACACTCTCTAATATCATTTCATCTGTCAGTCATTAATCATTGCCCCAGAGGAGTGCGACAGGCCTCGGCAGCTGGCACAACTCCTGTCTTCGCCGCAAGATGGGGGCTTCATTCATTCCATCCCTAACCCAGTCACTGACTGAAAAACAGGTTGTAGGATTTTCAAAACAGGTGATGGTCTTGCTTACAGTGATTGGTACTCCTTATAGTAATTACAGAAAACAGTAAATATGGTGTATATTAGTATCATTTAGCATTGTTTTCCATACATTTTTAAAATTTCATCCAGCAGTATGTTTACATACAAATATACAGTACAATAAAAATTTTAATTTAATGATATTTTAAATTCATCGTTCACACATACATTTGAATTATATAATTCACCTACCCAATCGCATTAGTGAGAGAAGTGGCATGTTTTGTTTTGTGAAATCTTCCAAAGTTTGGAATGCACAAAGTTAAGCCATTCCTTGTTGGCCCAAATATTGTCAGCTTATATTTCAAACATTTGTGCAATTAGGGTAAGAATTTCTAAGAATCTCCTCTATCAAGAGAGATCCAGAACAACACATCAGTTTTCCCTGCCCTTTATTCTGTCATCTTCAGCTGTAGTATTTCCATCTATAATTCTGCCTTATTGAAGTTCCACAATTAATTTGCTTTGGTACATCATTCTCTTAGAGTATTGACGGAAAATGGTTTTTCCACAGTCTGAACAAGTCTTCCAATTTGTTGAACTGGATGAATCATTCATCAAATTCTCTCTTCAGTTGGTACAAAAAATTTGAAAATTTTTTAAACAAACCTTCCTTAGAAGATACTAAAGGAAGTTCGGAAAAATTATTTTCTCCTTCAAGTCTTTAATAGAGATTTATGTTAGCTGTTGCTTGCTTCACAAACAAATTCAAAAATAATGCTGACTACTAACTGAAACAGGGAACAGGGTGAAAACTAGAGAAAACCAAGTAAACACTCATCCCCATCTTTGGAGCAAATTGAACACATGTTCACTCTCATATCTTCAATACAGTTACTATAATGATACACTGTAGTCACCGTTATCTTCAAAATATGTTGCTGCCGTCTATGCAGCAAATATTGTTCTAGGTCAGGGGACATATGTCATACATTATTCTCTAAAATATTTTTACTGTTAATAATTTGTTCTCTTTCTTTCTTACTCTTGACATCATAATAATTTATTTCTTTCTTACTTTTGACAAAACCATGCAGGTACGGGGGGGGGGGGGGGGAGGCATCAGGGTTCATTTGAAGACCCCTGGCCTGCAGCAAAAATAAATCTCAAGAAGCAGGAGGGTCCTTTGAAACCTAAATCAGTGTATGCGCAGTGGAAACTGGTAACATTGAATGAACTAAAGTTATTGTTTGCAGGAGTGATTCATACATGCTTGATTCATAAACTTTTCCCCAGCTCTACTCTAGTACAACACCAATAATTCTAAAAATTGACTGCACAAAGTCCTTTAGAATGATCGCTGTTGGGCTGCACCTTAATTAAGGCCACGGCCGCTTCCTTCCAACTCCTAGGCCTTTCCTATCCCATCGTCGCCATAAGACCTATCTGTGTCGGTGCGACGTAAAGCCCCTAGCAAAAAAAAAAAAATGATCGCTGTGGGTGGGATGCATACATGAATACACCCACGGTATCCCCTGCCTGTCGTAACAGGTGTCTAAAAGGGGCGACTAAAGATGATGGAATTAGAACCATGAGACTAATTGTGATTATTATGATAACGTGAGGAACATTATGGGCCAATGTTACTTGCGATTAGTACCACCATGTGAGGAACACCATGGGTCTGTTACCTAAGAGCAGTATAATTATGTGAGGAACACCACACATCTGGGCGTTGCATGTGATTAGTACCATTGTGTGCATCCCATCAAGGGGGAGGGGGAGCGGGCACTCAGTTGCAGAGTCTAGCGTCTAGTGGGAATAGTTGCGGAGCGGAACCCTTCCTTTCAGGTTATAAATTTTAGCAGTTACCATTCTTGTTGTTCTTGGTTACTAACAAGAATCCTAACTGTTTCTCTCCCTTGAATGGGAGTACCAAAGAATTTCACCTCATTTCTACTCTCCTCTCTGCATAAGTGAGTTTTTACATGTGTGTCATACATAAAAACTTTGTTCAAGCATGAGTTTTTCAGTTGATATTGCAATAAATTCATTTGATTATTCACCACTCTAATTAACTGATAATTCACAAATACGCTGAATTCTAAGACACCTGTAAAAAAAAAAAAAAAAAAATACTCTGCCCGATGAAGCGTATCGCTGAAAGAGACTGAATTTGAAGAACTTCATGCTGCACGATGAAGTGAATAACTGAAAGGGAGACGTGCAGGACTGTGAGTTTCATGGGCGAGTTTCAGCGTGCTTTCTTGCCGCAGGCAACTCCAGCAGCTACCGTTTCACATGTATGCGCTGTTCTGGCTTCAAAGCCGAGCAAACTGCTCTGTACAAAATTTAGATTAGAATTTGAGCTCAAATAGTTATGTTTGTATATTATATAAATATTTTCCAATTTTACAAAAGTTTTGATATATTTCTACTGTATTTTAGGTGGAAACCATCAAAGCAGAGCGTGATGCTATTGAGTGCGAACTTAAGTCGGCCACAGTAGATATGCAATCTACCTTCCTTTCAGCCTTAGCTCAAGATGGTGCTATCAATGAACAGGTGTTGTCCGTCGAAAGCCTTGGTAGAGTGTTTGGACCTCTCCAACGCCAGGTTAAGGAGAGCATTGAGAAGCAGGAAGTACTCGTTGGCAAAATTCAGGTAAGAGCCCCTCTCCACCACCTACCAACTTCTATCAGAATATAAAAGTTGCCTTCCCCAGGTAAACTGTTTCACTCCTTCACACCCTTCCCAATGAATGAAAATTTACCCCAATCATTTCTGCTAAAATCCTGTCTAATTTTATTCTTGTGATCAGCCCCGCCGATATAATTATTTTCCAACTGAACCCTCTCGTAGATTTTTCCCCATGCTGCTTCTACTGTATAAAATATATTAATTGTATAAGTATTGGAAAGGAACAAACACATGTCAAATCAAGTCATATAGAGAGAGAAGAACAATAAAGGGAACACAAATAGGATTTACACAATGGTTGGTCAATGTGAGAAGAGGATGCAACAGCCGGGCTAGTGGCTCATATGATTGAGGTGCTGGCCTTCCGACCCGAACTTGGCAGGTTCAATCCTGGCTCATTCCTGTGGTATATTATGGTGCTCAAATATGTTAGCCTAATGTCAGTAGATTTACTGACACGTAAAAGAACCCCTGCAGGACAAATTCTGGTACCTCAGTGTCTCCAAAAACAATCAAAAAGTAGTTAGTGGGACATTAAAACCAATATCATTACTGCCGTCTTAGATTAGATAGGCTTTCTCTTAATCAGTCCCAGTTCTTCATCTGTTTTCATCCCCTGAAGAGCTTGTTTCTGTTTCCCAGCTTCATTAGCAGGGTGGACATAAACACTCATTCAGGGACCAAATTGACAGATCCTTGATCTTGATATGAGAAGGTAGGATAAGAAGAGAGCCAGATAAATACAGGAAAAGGGAAGGAACATAAGATAAAGATCAATACAGGTGATAAAAATTAGGAACTCAGGACAAACGCAGAAGGAGTGAAGGATTCCAACAGGATAATACAAGTATTGGAAGGGAATCCTGACATTCTCTCCATTGCTAACATTCTTCCATTTTTCTTTAATTTTTCCAGTCTGTCTCTGGGATTGTTTTACTTTCTTCAAAAGTTTCTCTTTGCTCTTTTTATTTGCACACTCTCTTTATCCTTTCTCTTCTTTCCTGATAATTGTACAATCCTTCCTATCTCCATTGAGCTTTGCTGTCACAGACCTGTGTCGCTACTGAAAGCTGCTGCTTCAGACATTCATCAGTTTTTTTATAATTTGCTTTCTCAATCAATCAGTCGCTACTGATCTGCATTTAGGGCAGTCGCCCAGATGGCAAATTCCCTGTCTCTTATTTTTCTACCCTTTTCTTGAATGATTTCAAATGATACACAAAAATACATTGTTCTCAACAACTAAATTTTAAATAATAAAAAAAGACATTTTTCCTAAAATACAGTACTATACAATTTACATTAACAATTTTTCTATTAAACACACACCACATCCTTAATAAATTTGTATTGTTTACAAAATTGTACTCATAATATCTTGTGTACTTACACACATAATCAACTCGTATACAGTATGAGGAATCACTTCAAAAAATACTACAGTATACAATTGCTATAAGATTTAAATATATATATAAGCCATTTGGTACCTAATGTACATAACGACCTGCTGCGTCTTAACCAGAACCCCTTTTGCCTCTGCTTTTCAGAGTTCTTGAAGGGCCTTCACAGCTACCATAGTGGTCCCAGGGCCCTTGAAGTCCCCACTGTACCTCACCCCTCCAGGCAGTCCCCTACTTCACCTGCCCAATCTCCATATGCAAGGGGATGGAATTAATTTATTCACAAAAATTCTTTATAACAATAACCTACACAGGTCGAATGCCCTCTAACATTTCTTTTCTCTGTTGCTGTTTATTTTTTTCTTGAATATCTGTACAGATTTTGGAAAAGGATCAAACACTTCCCCAGGTAAACTGTTCCACTCCTTCACGCCCTTCCCAATGAATGAAAATTTACCCCAATCATTTCTGCTAAAATCCTGTCTAATTTTATACTTGTGGTCAGCCCTGCCGATATAATTATTTTCCAACTGAAGCCTCTCGTGGATTTCCCCCCATGCTTCCTCTCCTGTGTAGGCTCTATATAATCCTATAAGTCTAGTTTTCTCCCTTCTCTTACTTAAACCTTCCCATCCAAGTTTCTCGAACATTTCTGATACACTACTTTTTCTTCTGATATCCCCTGTTACAAATCTTGCTGCTTTCCTCTACACATCATGTACAGTATTTCTTTTATTAGGTATTCCTGATGAGGATCACAAACACTGTTTGCATTTTCCAGTAATGGACGAACCATACTTAAGTAACTTTTCTCTTTTAATTCTTTGTTGCATCCTTTAAGTAGCCTCATTATGACATGTAAGGACCTGTATGCTTTCCCAACAATGTGATCAACATGATCCTTCCAGTGCAAATTACAGTCAAATCTCTCACCTAAGTATTTGTACTTGCCATCTTTTGGGACCATTACCTCATCCAAAGTATACTTAAATTCAGTTTTTAAGTTCCTGTTTGTAAATGTTTTGACAATTGATTGGCCTCCATTAATCTTCATATTATTCTCTTCAACCCATTGTTGGATACTGTCAAGGTCCCTTTGTAATTCTGTACAATCCTCTGTTATTTATTTCTCTACAAACAATATCATCATCTGCATAAAATCTTATTTTTGATGTTATATTGTTCCCTAAATCATTTGCATGTACTATTAAGAACAGTAATGGGCCGATTATACTACCCTGTGGAATTCCCTTCCAAACTTTCTCTTCCTGTGATACATGATTTCCTACTTTGAGTTTTTGAACCCTTAAATTTAGAGATGTTCTTATCCAACATATAACCCATATGTCCAATCCTATTCCCTCCAGTTTCTTTATTTACGCGAATAATCCCCGCATATTTTTAAAAACAAATTCGAGGCACGAAATTGGGGTGCAGGTTTTATTTGTGTCAAGGTTGCCCACATGCTCCTGGCTCACCTAGTTTTCGATGCTGAGTGTACAGTTATGCTTTGTGCAACCGTAGATGGAAGAAAACTGTCCCCATATGTCATACAGTTGAACCTCGATAATTCGAAATCGGTTAATTCAAAATCCCGCCTAATTCGAAGAAGCTCCGTTCCCGGAAACATGAGATACAGTTTTGCATGTTATTTAAATGGTTTAATTCGAAATACGGATAATTCGTAATTCGAAGTACAATGTCGGCCCCATTACCAAAATTCAGACTTTTAATTCGAAACTGCCTTTACATTTTAAAACAATAGTATGTTACAGAGTAATTTCAACTCGAAATTTATCCGCTCTGCGTCATAATAGAACATGCGTTCCGGAACGTGGAAGGGTAGCTTTCCGCACTTAACACTCACTTCGGTGGGTCTACAGTGCGCTTCATAATTGCTAAGTTGAATGAAATCGGAATTCTTTTGTATTCAACCTTTTAAGGAACGCCGTAATATGTAACTACCGCAAGCTATTGGAATACTGAACAGATAAACGTTGACTCAAATAAGTGTAAATAATGATGATAATGGGCGCCACCTGCAAAAACAATTGCAGGAATATTTAATTATGTAGAGCAACGAGCCACTCCCTCTCCCAAGGCGACGGTCATCAGGCTGACGAGGCTCCAGACTTGCTTTGTAACCTTACCTGTTGCTATATAACCCCTGAAATTAAATTTGGGTAACATGCCAGGTTCAGCCTTACTCCACTGACTAAAGACTCACTTTAAGTTTGATTCTATGACTTTACTCCCAGAATAAGAACTAATATGTGACAAACACCAACAAAATAAACACTTATGCAACCCACTTAGTGCTTGCTGTTTACATAGAGCTAATATACACAATACTACCCAACAAAATCATCTCTTCACGAGATTTATTCGTTTGCCGTCTACAAAGGCAAATTACATATCATTAAAATCACCAATAAAAATAGAACATCGAATAAGAACTAATATGTGACAAACACCAACAAAATCAACACTAATGCAACCCACTTAGTGCTGGCCGTTTACATAGAGCTAATATACACAATACTACCCAACAAAATCATCTCTTCACGAGATTTACTCGTTTGCCGTCTACAAAGGCAAATTACACATCATTAAAATCATCACTAAAAAATTAGAACATCATTATACTTTTAACATACCTCCAGGTAAGAGCCCCTTCGCACTCCACTGTTACCGTGAATCCTAATCTGGTAGAGAAAAGTACGACGACTATTTCTCTACATATGGATGCAACCTTCTTTAAGACGAGCATCCCTAACCTTATTTACACTTCTTCGTCGACGTCTTGAATTCTTTCCAATTGCTGGCTGGACAGAAAGCGTTACATGTCAGGAGGCAAGCCAACAGCAAAATTCTCCATCAACTGAAGCTGCATACTCGGGTGACAAGTTCCAAACAAACACTTTCTTTTACAGAACGTCCACTGCAAAGCCGGTAAGTCGTTGAGATTATACCATGTTCACTCCGCAACAGATACTCCGAACAATAGCAGATCATATAGCAAACTGCGCAAATACGTCGCTCCCGCAGACCAGTACAAATGAGAAACACACAGTATCAGCATCAGAGTCAGAAACAGAATGAGAATCAGAATCAGAATCAGAATAAGTATCAGAATCAGAATGACTCGCCGCACACGCGTACCCACTTATATATCCTTGCTACACGTGGTTGTAGCGTCCTGAAAAGTTTAGTGGTAGCAACGCTCACACCAGCACTTCTTCCCGCGTCACTCTGTCAACCCAAACCTCGCTCAAAACAAAGCCCTCGCATTGGCTATCGAGTATGATGTGACATAGACCGTCCACTCATGTACGTCCACATTGATTCACTCCAATTCTTCAACCGATACAACCTGCCATACCCCGTGTTTCAAAGCCACTTAGTTGCAACACACACAACCGACCTCAACCGTCCTTCCCGATATAGTCGCTGTTTTTCCCGGTTGCACAATCCTTACGGCTAGGCCATATTTACAGACTCTTACCCAAACGGAAATTTATACAAAATATAATGATGAACATATGCAATATTCCCTAACTATACATTCTTCTTATAATATTACGTTTTTACATGGTAAATAAACAAAATTACATGATTTTAACCTTACAAACTATATACGAAAATTTCCTAACCTAAAAACTCGGAGATCGTACATACGTACGGTTACAAATATCACGCAACAGGCAGTGTGCGGAAAAACAGAATCCGCGAACACTGGCGATGCCGACAGTTGACGTAAAAACATAGTCATATAATAAATTCGTAGACACCGAACAATATTGTCATTGCCGGTGAAACTGCATTGCTTTATTTTAATGCAAGCCCAAACGGTCTTATGGTTTTAAATGGGTCATAGTAGTGCGTTGCAATGCACATGAGATGGAAGCGAGAAACTTTATCCCCTCGTCATAGGGAAGTTCGATAAACCACAACGTTTTAAGGGCGTTGGGCACTTTCCATGCCAGTACAAAGCATCTAAAAATGCAAACAGTACAGAAATCCAAAAAATAATGCATTTACACAGGGGGACCGGCATAATTTATCCTCGTCTTTGAATTGTGTGATTTTTTTTCTTTCGTTGCGTGAGGTTATGTTTATAATACCAATATATTATCTGCGCACTTTTTAGTGATAGATTTTTGTACTCATTGGAGAAGTAAGAAGAGTTCCGTTAATACTGCCAACTGAATGGAAATGAAATCTGAATTGAATCGATAATATGATCGATCGATATGAATTTTATAAACCTTTATTATTTTAAGCAAACAACTCTGTCACACACACAATATATAATACTGTATAACATTTCCCGTTGCGAAACGTGCTCCTAGCATGAATTTTATAGTTTGGCTTTGCTGTGTAAACAACAACAGTACGAGTACTTAAAGTGTACGCCAGATGTCGCACAGCGATGATAAGCGATTCTTAGTTTGTGTTTCAAAGGTTGCCAATACGAATCTCGAAAATAACCGAAGTCGACCACTTCAGCACTAGGGTGTAAATCTATCACTAAAAAGTGCGCGGATAATAAATGGTCCGTTATTGGACATTATGTTATGTTTGTCAGTGATTTATCCAAGTGCATTATTTGAACATTGTAAATGCACCTTGTTGGATACATTTCGGAAATAATTTTTTTTCCATGGCATTTGAAAGGTTTAAACTGTGAATCGAGGTGATTGCATCTATTAATGGGTCTTAGAATACTTTGTGACGCGGCAAGTGTTTACATTTCTGAAGTACGAGAGAAGTGCGATGGCGGGAAATTGTACAAGGGTAAAGTCATAGAAAAGTTCAATTTTAAGGGCATCAGGTACTTCCTTTGTAAATACAAGGCGTCTAAAATGCATACAGTGAATCGTGGTTTTTTTTCTTTCTTTCTTTCTTTCTTTCGTTGCATGAAGTTATGTTTGCCAGTGAGATATCGGAGTGCATTACTTGAATACTGTAAATGCACCTTCTTTGATACATTTTGGAAATAGTTCTTTTTTCATGACATTTGAAGGTTATAAACTGTGAATCAAGGTTAACTGCATGCAGTAACGGGCCATAGAATATTTTGTAACGCGGCAAGGGTTGGTACTTCTGAATTGCGAATTGGCGGTTAATTCGAAATCGCGTAATTCGAAGTCTGATTTTTGAGTCCAAACGACTTCGAATTAACGAGGTTTTACTGTATTTAAACAGAAAACAATTCAGACTTTTAATTTTAAACTGACTTTACATTTTTTTAAATAGTACCGTATTTTACAGAGTAATTTAAATTCAAAATTTCTCCACGTCACGATAGAATGCGTCTTCCGGAATGTACAGGGGTAGCTTTCCACACTTTCACTCACTTCGGTGTGTTTTACAGTTGAAAATAGAGTGAAATCGTCATTCTTTTGTATTCAGCGTTTTAAGGAAAGCCACAATATCAGGCAGTACGCGGAAAAGCAGAATCCGCAAAAACTGGTCAGGGTTGGCATTTCTGAATTACAAGATGGCTGTTAATTCGAAATCATATAATTGGAAGTCCGATTTCTGTATTACAAAGACTTTGAATTAACGAGGTCGTACTATATCGCAAAACAAACATCAGATTTTGCCGGTGTGTCTATTTCAACTGTATACATTGCACGAAAAGAATTATCCACCATGGGTCGTGTTACTGTCCAGTAAAAAGAGACCGTGTGTGAGAAGTGTTTTAGGGCCGTATTCACCAATGTCTGTAACTTTTGCTGTTATCTTAGATTTTCAAAACTCGAATATGTCATTATTTCGGATAACGCTCACTTCCGTATTCACCACAGAATTTATTATCTCGGTTTACCAAAACTAAGTTTTCGTTTCAATCTCGGTTTGAACCGCATTTTTTCATACAGACGTACAGAAAACAAATGACTACGTGCTGCCGCCACTATCGAATTGTAAACAAGTTTTTGATTCCATTCGGGGTTAGCAAATAATTTGCATAAATTATGTCTGCTATTGAGCAGAAACGGAGAAAGAAGCCTAATATCACTTTCCAAGAGAGTGAATTGTTATTGAACTTGGTGGCAGAAAGCATTAACAAAGGGAATAAGAAAAACCAATTATAGCCTACACATTGTACATCATTCAAAAAATAAGTCAGTATTCCTTCATTCTTCATTAAAAGTCACCCCAGTCGTGTACCGTACAAGATATTAGCTATAATCGAGAATTCATTTTAGGCCTACCTATGTGTTGGGAATTCCAGGTTATGTTCGGAAGCTTTAGATAACCTAAAATATGTCTGAAGATTAGCTTCGTCGTAGTCCTGGAAATATGTCGCACTTTTTTTATCCATCTAGGATGTTTATTAATTGCATAATCTTGATCATATTACTCGTCGCTGTGATTTTATCTTTCAATTAGATATTCCAGCCACCTACGGGCGTTAGATGTGGAGTGTGGATGATAGGAAAACTTAAAACGGTCCACCTTTTCAATACAAAAATGTTATAGTTTATTTATAACATGTATTTGCACTTGGAACTAGTTTCAACGCTGTTTTGCGTCATCATCAGCCAAAATGTGGGAAATAGGCCAGCATGTAGGCATTTATATTACACAAGGCGTTACATTAAACAATACACATCTTACAAGGAGATAAAAACAGGGACGAATATAGAATGAATCGTTGAGAAAGCAAAAGTTATACATATTAAAAATAACCTTAACCACACATCTTGCAGTGCGAAAGTGTTCTTCTTGAATGATTCCTGAATATAAAACACACGTGCACACATTTCTGAAGAGCCAGCAGGCAGGACAAAGTAAAGTGAAACCTTAAGAGTTCTTCTGAGAAGAGTTCATCATTCTTTCTATGTTCCGAATAACTAATGAAGTCTCCCTTGAGTTCCTGATAAACATACACAACAGGAAATTAAACAATACACATCTTACAAGGAGATAAAAACAGGGAAAAGTTATACATATTAAAAATAACCTTAACCACACATTTTGTAGTGCGAAAATATTCGTCTTGAATGATTCCTGAATACAAAACACACACGCACCATTTCTGAAGAGCCAGCAGGCAGGAAAAAGTAAAGGGAAACCTTAAGAGCTCTTCTGAGAAGAGTTCATCATTCTTTCTATGTTCCGACTAACTAATGAAGTCTCCCTTGAGTTCCTGATAAACATACACAACAGGAAATTCTCCTAAACTCTCAACAATAGCTATAAACGACCAACGGTAAATTGTATTTTAAATACTGTGCAGAGATGTGGAAGCATGATCTTGAACATGATATGACTTCTTCATTTAACCACCTTTGAAAGTCTCTCTCTATATTACATAGCTTCATTAACACACCATTCTGTAGATGCACAAAATAATCTTGTAATCTTCACAGGTCTGGTATTCAGCTCGACAAGAATGTAAAATAGGTATTAAGGAATACGTTGTTGAGAGTTTGGAGGTTGACTGTGCCAGATTTGTGGTGTATTGTTGCAGCGTTACGTGTAGGGTGGGGGCAGGTTTCTATGATGTTTATTGCGGGACATGAGGCGGTAAAGCTAGGGCACGAGATGGAGAGGAACAGAGCGTGTTGGATAGTTTAAGTCTGGGGAGCGGCCATTGTTGGATTGTGTTTCTACACATGCATGTGTTTCTACATTCGTCCCTGTTTTTATCTCCTCGTAAGATGTGTATTATTTAATGTAACGTCTTGTGTAATATAAATGCCTACATGCTGGCCTATTTCCCACATTTTGGCTGATGACGCAAAACAGCGTTGAAACTAGTTCCAAGTGCAAATACATGTTATAAATAAACTATAACATTTTTGTATTGAAAAGGTGGACCGTTTTAAGTTTTCCTATCATCCATTCTCAGTTCAATACGGACAAAAATGAAATTCTTAGGTTTAAAAGATGTGGAGTGTGATGAACTTGTAAGTAATTTAGGAGAGGATTCTAGTGATGGAAGAGACAATGAATCTTCCCATCTACAGGGAATCGAGCCTATTACAAGTTCAGATTAATGAAATACCTGTCACGTAATTAGACCTACTTGCTCATTTTCATGAAAAATATATTTCATAGCAGTGATATTTGCATAAAGACCACGTGGACCTCGCGGAGTGATACAAAATACTTGTTTATGTCTAAGTTGCTCTTCTGATGAAAGGAATTTTAGTTCATTTCATTTTATTCAAAATGAGCCTTTCTAAAATGAGGGTGCGGACATTATTCGACGGCGGGGATTATTCGGGTAAATACGGTATTCCATAATCCACTCTGTCAAATGCCTTGGAAAGGTATATGGCTATCATAATCTGTTAGTTTCATGTCCATATTGATATTGGATACAAATGTAAGGATAGGAAGCTTCCACCTAATCAGTATTTTGTATCTTTTGGGACAATTACCTCATCCAAAGTATATTTAAATACTTTAAAGTATTGATTAGGTCGAAGCTCCCTATCCTTATATTTGTGAGGTCTATGGCTACGCAATCCAGCTGGCCTCTCAAATCCAACTGATCTGATATGTCCTGCTGAAATCTCACCAGTTGTGCCTCATAAGAAAATTTCTTTCTAAATCCATACTGGCTCCTCACGAACCAATTTTATCTTCACATACCCCTCTAATATACTTTGCTATTAAACTCTCCAGTATTTTACAAATTATACTGGTCAGGCTGACTGGTCTGTAATTCTCAGGTTTCCTTTCCTTTATCAATTGGTATTATTATAGATTCCTTCCATTCCTTCGGTATTACACTATTATTTATGATATAGTCAAAGAAAATTTTAAATAAGGCACTAGATACCACCCCATTGTCTTTAATACTTCCCCAGTAATTTGATCTCTCCCTGCTGCTTTTCCTTGCTGAAGCAGTTGGATTTCTCTGAAAATATCCTCATTTGTGAATGAGAAGCTTCTTGTTTCCTTATGTCTCTCTCCTCTGTTTTCTATTTTGGTTTCAAAACGTCTGACAATTTTCCACTGAATCTTATGAATTCCCTACTAAATAGATTTCCTTTCTCATCTCTTATAAAGTGTTCACTCCCTTCTCCCACTATTGTGGGAATTTGGATTCTCTTTCCCTTTTGATTCCTAATATATTAATACAGCTTTTTCCATTTCCGTTTATGGTCATTACCCTCATGAAGTATGCCATTCATGTAATTCTCTTTTGCTTCTTTCTTCACTCGATTAAGTTCCCTTATTAGCTGTTCTCTAGTTCCTCTATTCTCCCTACCTGCGTTGATTTTCCTGTTTACAATTCTGCATTTTCTTTTTAATTTCCTTATTTCCTTTGTATAATAAACAGGGTCTGGGATCATTTTTACCTTTCTAACAGGTACAAATCTCTTCTCTTCTTCAAGTCCCGAATTCTTCAACTTTAGTTTTTCTCTACAATTTCTTATCTTGTGTGATCCTCTTATTAAGCCTTTTTGGCACCAGGCCTACATAGATTATTACAGCCTTATGGTCACCTGTCCCTTCATTTACCTCAGTATTATTAATAATTTCCCATGGTTTAACCAAGAATACATCTAGTAAGTTATTGATACGAGTTAGTGCCTGTACTACTTGCGTAAATACACCCTCCCAAATTAACCTATTTGCCAGTTTCTCTTCATGGGCTTCACTTGCAGCTCCATTCCATTCAACTTCAGGCAAGTTTAGATCTCCCCCAATTATTACCATATCATTAATAGATCCTTACATTCTCACTCCCCTTTTTCATTAATGATTCCTGGAATGTCTTTCTTGGAACCTGTTCCTGCCTTGAAGTACCTATACATACCCTTCCATTTTTCACTGAAATTTGTATGACTGCCAGTTATGCTTGCCATCATGTTACCTTTAGCTGACTTCTTTGCTAGATTCAATTTCCTAGTAAGTTCCTTCAATTTGTCCTTACTCCCACAGCCATTTCTAACTATTTCTTTCTAATCTGCACCTCCTTCTTAGTCTCTTTATTTCTCTGTTATAATAAAGAGGATCTTTACCATTTCTTACCATGTGTAAAGGTACGAACATGTTTTCACTTTCCTCAACAATTGCTTTAAACCCATCCCAGAGTCTGTTTACATTTTTATTTATTGTTTTCCACCGATCATAGTTACTTTTTCAAAACTCTCTCATGCCTGCTTTATAAGCCATATGGTACTGCCTAATAGTCCTACTTTTAAGACCTTCCTTTCTATCACATTTATTTTTAACTATGACAAAAACAGCTTTGTGATCACTAATACCATATATTACTTCAGTTTCTCTATAGAGCTCATCTGGTTTTACCAGCAGCACGTCTAGTATGTTCTTCCCTCTAGCTGGTTCCATCACTTTCTGAATCAGCTGTCCTTTCCATATTAACTTATTTGCCATTTGTTGGTCATGCTTCCTATCGTTAGCATTCAGTATGTACTTAATCAACATTTTAGTTCGTTCTCATCGTCCATGTCTAGTAATCTTCCAAATCTCTTCCTTCCTGAACTACTTATTCAGTATAATAATTTGGTTTCTGTGGTAAAAACCAATTAGTACTTCCCCCTTTTAATTCTTACCGCAATTTCACCGGCCTGCGAAGATTTTCCGGCAAAATTGTGTGTGATACATGTTACATTTAGTGTCCTTATGTAAAAAATAATAAGAGTTGTTTCATATCACTTACTGATTTGTCACAAGTCCATCTCATGTTTATGCTAATGGAGCTTCATTGTAAATGAGATTTGGATTGGTTGTATGGAATGTGGGTATGGACATGTCTGAGAGAAAGTATTGTATGTGCTCTGTTTTGGAGGGAAGTAGGTAATCATACGGGAACATCGGAAAAGCAGATAGAATAATACCAATATAAATGGTCCGGTATTAGACATTATAAAATATTCCAGCTAACTCATTCCTGGTTGCCAGCGTTTCGCCCCCGTGTGCTAGGCTGGGCTCATCAGTTGGTACCTAGCACACCCACCAAGACGCTGGAGGCCACTGCGTAGGCTAATTGCAGCCACCGGCAGTGCCAGTGCACTATGAGAGACATTGTCTCATTATCAAAAATTGATGCCTCATTCGGAACAATTATTTCTGATTCCCTATGTGAATCAACATCTACATCAGAGCAGATAGAACCGTTGCAGTTCGCCAAGATCGCGTTACTCTGTAGTCTGAGATTAGAGTCTGAGAGTAGAGTCTGAGAACATGTGTCACGCCTTTGTCTACAAGTTACAACATGCACTTGAAGTCGATTGAGTGAATAAGTGAGTTAGTTTGTGTTAAAATGGCAAGTGGCAGTGATGTTCAGAGGCAAAAATGTGTGAACAATCCCAACTCTTTCTGTTATATATGTGGCCAGTATACAATTAAAGGCCAGAAGCAAAATATTATACCATTTATAAAAAGCCTATACTTGGCATATTTTAACATGAAGTTAGGTGATGACAAGAATTTCACACCCCATATTGTGTGTAAAACTTGTAGAAAATCTGCAGCAATGGTACAATGGATTGTTGCCGTCATTGCCATTCGGAATCCCAATAGCTTGCCGGGAACAAAGAAATATTTTGACAAATGTTATTTTTGTGTGTGTAAAGTGTCTGGGTTCAATGCAAAAAACAAAAAGCACATTGTGTATCCCTGCCTTCCATCTGCCATAACCCCTGTACCACATGGACCCAATATTCCTGTCCCAAAACCACCAATACAGTTACCAGAGAGTGTCTTTTCTTCATGTTCAAGTGCAGAGGATGGTGATGATTCCTTTGTACCGGATGTTGAGGATAAAACTCCACATCAGTGACTTAAATGATTTGGTGAGTGACCTAGGCCTCACTAAAGAAGAGAGTGAACATTTGGGATCAAGATTAAAAGAGATAATTTTTTTACTTCCTGGTACAAATTGATGTTACAGAAATCGGGAGGGAGAGTTCCGGCAGTTTTTTGTTCACGAAGACGAACTTGTGTTTTGCTGTGATATCCCTGGCTTGATTCGTCGTCTTGGAACTATTTACCAAACAAAGGACTGGCATCTTTTTATTGATACCAGTAAAAGGTGTGAAAGTTGTTCTTCTACACAATGGAAATGAACTTGCTTCAGTGCCAGTCGTGAAAAATATCACAATTTATCCATGGTGTGCAAAAACTGAACTACAATGAACACAGATGGTTACTGTGCTGTGATTTAAGTGTGCGGTATCATATTAGGGCAGCAAGGAGGATACACAAAGTTCCGCTGTTTTCTGTGTGAGTTGGACTCACGGAACAGGGAGTGTCACTGGTTAGTGTCTTAGTGGCCCAAGAGGAAACAGTTCGTGTCTGGAGAAGAAGACATTGTAAATCATCCATTAATTGATCCTCAAAATGTGTTATTGCCCCCTTTACATATTAAATTGGGAATTATGGAGCAGTACATGAAGAGTTTGGATAGAGGCAGTCCCTGCTTTCGGTGCCTCTGTCAGAAATTTCCAGAACTGTCAGATGCCAAAATGAAGGCAGGTGTTTTTGACAGCCCCCAAATTCGGAAGCTTATGAAGGATCCGACATTCAGTATGACAGTGAACGAAACACAGCTTCAGGCATGGGAATCATTCAAGGATGTTTATAGCAAATTCCTGGGTAATGTTAAAGATGTCAGCTACCAATAGATTGTGGAAACCATGCTTGTACAACTTCCAGAAATTGGGTTGCCGCATGAGCTTAAAATTACATTTCCTGCACAGTCACCTGTATTATTTTCCTGGAAATTTAGGATTATTCAGCGAGGAACATGGCGAGCGGTTCTATTAGGATCTAAAAGAAATGGAACGAAGGTATCAGGGGCGATGGGACGTCTCCATGATGTCGGATTACTGTTGGTGTCTATTGCGAGATAACACTGATATCGATGTTCATTCCCATAGGGAACTACTGAGGAACACAAACATAAATCAACACAGCGTTCATTCACATCAAATTGCAGCAAACAATAGTGTTCTTGTAGTGAGATTCATACATTCTAGCAATGAACATGTTACTTTTTTTGTATATTCGTTGCAATTTGATCATGTCCCATTGAACTCTATTATAGTGTTTTCTATCGAAATTACAACATGTCAAATTTGGTTTTCAAATAGCAAAAAAAAAAAAAACTGTACGTGATAGGCAAAAACATTTTACATATTTGAAATTAGCACACTTACATTAGGGTAAATCACCTCTTCAAATTTTGCCGGAGAGAAATGGGTTTTTTTCGCAGGCCAGTGTTATCAGTGAATCCAAATAGCTCTACTCTTCTATTTGTTTCTTTCCCCATATACCTTTGCGTATTTCTATTATTACATCTTTTTTACCTCGTGCACATTTCTCCACATATCCCAGGAACTACTTTAGCTCTTCCTTAGTTCCTGTTTTTTGGGCATTGATGTAAATCATTTCCTCGTTCCTTTCTCCAATTTGAAATTTTTCAGTTTATCTTCTGCCATTAAACAGCCTGTATGCATCCTTCAGTGTCCTTCCTCCTCTTCCCTGTCACTTGATCTCATATTGCCTATTTTTGTGATCAGTTCTTTGGTTCAGTTGACTGTTCCCAGTTTAATAATTTCTTATCTGGGTGAGGTTTGATACTGGTCACTGACTTTTCACCTCTCTCTCAGTATCCAAAGAAATGTATGTCTTGTAACTTTTTTGATGATAATAATAAATAAAATCATGAATAAAAATATATAAATAAAATTACTCAAAAACTTAATAAAATTAATAAGCATAATTAACCGAAATGTCCGTAGTATGGGCGCCAGAGTTCACCATAATGAATCCCTCGAATTTAGATAAGAGCATGATAAACTTTATATCCCAGGGTGTGTACATAATGCTGCGTACTGGTACATCTGCTGCAGGCCTTACCTAACCTCCTGAAAATGACTAATTAGGTAGGAACTGCACCTAGGTTCATCAATAACACTGATTCTAAAATAGCTAACTATATTCTGAACAAATTCCGTGCATGAGCACCTCATCAACATACAACATTATACATATAATACACACATAAAATATTGCTGGAAGACTCCATATTTACAACAACAACAATAATGAAAATCGTGGGAAAAAGAAAGCAAGAACTAAGCTACCATCTGTAGATAGTCCGATGAACAATGTACATGTATGAAGATAAATACCCTTCACTGTCTCTATATCAATTCGACTTACCGATTCTCATAATCGGCAGTTATCACATCACACAGATACTGTACCTTGTACTACTGTGTTCACATATTTTAACACTTGTTGTAAAGATATATACACACGTCTGTCGATCCTCAACATAAATTATGGAAAGTCTAAGATAGCTTTCACCAACATATAATGCTAGGCAGCCACAAGTGCTACCATACTTAATGCGCAAGCACTCTCCACAATCAGCCACTTTCCACAAACATAACAAGACTACGCTCCACGAACGTTTGAAGTCCAGTCCATTGCAGCCGTGTCACTCCAGTACCGTGTATCAGCACCACTTCCTTCCCGTACAGTGCGTCAGTTGTAGTTGTAGTTATCTTCCTTCTCGTTCCTTTACCATCACCTCTACAATCACCCTTACACTGTTCCTTCCAATCTCTTGGTTGCCGCCGTATGATCAACCTTTATAGACATCAACATCCCCCTCCTCTCAGATGAGACGTCTTGATTGGTGCTTGCCAGCCAATCATGAGTGAACCTCTTCTTTCTCCCAAGTTATAAACAAACACTCGGGAGTTTTACATGAATCACCAAACTTTCCTACTACAACAACAAGCTCGTCTCATCAGGCTGGGATATATACATGACTCATGAATTTCCCTGGTACAACAACAAGCACTGGGGCAGCCAGATGACTCATTCAAATTACCAGAGTTATTAAAGCAATGTTTTCCCCACTCGTGCAAAACATATTACTCATACCTACATATGTGGATATCTTCCAGCTTACCAATATAAATGGCAAAATGTATAAATGAAATAATAATAATAATGATAATAATAATAATAAATCGAATACTGACAATAATATCTCTACCTTCTACATATAATTCGGGGGTGTGATATATGTACTATCACAGTCTCTTGCTAGGGTACTGTAGCATTTTCTGAGGTTTATATTTTGTAGCCTTTGCTAATAGTGTTTCAAAAAATCTATTCTTGTGAGATCTCTGTAAAGCATTTCTCAAAGCATGCAAATTTGAGTTTGTGATTGTGGATTCTATTAACTAGGTAGAAGATGAAATGACACCAGCATGTTTTATTCATGTATGCTTATGATTTCTTCTGAACAGACACAAAATACAGAATTTTGCAAAGAGAAGTCTGGAGCTGGAGCAGCTGCACGAAGAGAGGAGGTCCTAAAAGAACTGGCTGCTGCCCATGATGCATTTATTGAGATACAGAACAATCTTAAAGAAGGATCAAAATTCTACAATGACCTCACACAGGTTGGTATTTTACAAGACTATATGTTGAATCTCTTTTTTTCTAAAAGCTCTAATTTGAATTGTTGCTTACATTGAAGATCACATTGATAGCTTTTGATATGTCTTCTTCAACTTTGCTACCAGATATTACTGCAAAAATGACCTTGATCAATTGATTTCAGAAGTATCACATTTTCTTGTTTCTAAGTTTTGTAATCCAGAGAATATTCTCGCATAAGTAGAGTACAAGGAAAATGAACATGCTGCCTGGAGCATATGATTCCCCACCTCATATGACATTGAACAGACCAGAAAAGTGCATAGTAAAAGTTGCACGTTTTATTTTTAAAAATTTTATCATAGTTTATGGTTTAAATTTCCGTGTTGTTGTATAACTAATATAATTGGGATTTGAGGGATGTTCCACTATTCAACGCAATGTAAAATATTTGAAATTTATTAAGCGAAGACTGGTTTAGACTCCCTTGGAATCATCATCAGTTCATGCAGAATAATTAAAGGGAATCTGATAACAGTCAACATAAGAATTGCCTAAATACATATCAATAGGTTGACATAAAACATAATGACAAAATTATATACATAATGACATGAAACGCTTGGCACTTTCAGAAAGTTTTTGGATCTGGATTAAAAATACTGCTGTGTGTTTGTAGAACGTGGAACGGACTTGTCGGTCTTGTGGAGAGCCGATGTTAAGAATAATTGGTAGTTAAAATTAGCTGAGGGGTTGAGGGGAACATCCTTCGTTATGGAACATCTGCTTTTGAAGTTGAAACTGTCGTCTACTATTGTTGTTGATGTAAGAATTATGTTGGTATGGCCTTGGTTTATGGCACTGTATTGTTAAAGGTGGATGTCTGAGGAAAAAGAAAAGAAATGAGAAACTAATGTGTGAGTTCAGGTTTAATTATAAAGTGATTTGAATAGTATTTACTCCCTTGTTCCCGCTCACGTTGACCTACTGTTAGAAGAGTAGGATGCGCTCTGCTCGACTCTGTGTGTGTGTGTTTTTTGCTTATTGTTGGCTAGGAGGGGGGGGGGGGGGGCGGTGGCTTGCTTTGTGTTGGCTGATGTGTGAAGGGGGGTGTAAGAGAGTATGTCTTGTTTGTGATAATAACACTAAAATAGTTCAATTTTGCAGTTAATATTTACCTTCTTTATTTTTAATCTATGTACCCTCCAGGGTTGTCTTTTCCCACGGACTCAGCGAGATATCCCACCTCGACCGCCTCAAGGGCAGTGTCCTGGAGCGTGATACATTGGGTCGGGGATACAACCGGGGAGGAGGACCAGTACCTCGCCCAGGCGGCCTCACCTGCTATTACACGTTATAATTCTCATTTTAGGTCCATATTGAAATGTACATAAATACAAAATATGTTATAAGTGTTGAATATGTGGATATTCAATGTACTTTGTACTCACCTGCTATGCTGAACAGGGGCCTTGTGGGGGGATGGGAGGGAAGGAAGTGGCCATGGCCTTAAGTTGGGTACCATCCCGGAATTTGCCTGGAGAAGTGGAAAACCACTTTGAGGATGGCTGAGGAGGGAATCGAACCTGCCCCCTTTACTCAGTTGTCCTCCCAAGGCTGAGTGGACCCCATTCCAGCCCTCCTACCACTTTCCAAATTTCGTGGCAGTGCCAGGAATCAAACCCGGGCCTCTGGGGGTGGCAGCTAATCACACTAAACCACAGAGGCGGACTTTTTTTTTTTTTTGCTAGAGGCTTTACGTCGCACAGACACAGATAGGTCTTATGGCGACGACGGGACTTAATATTTACCTGCAAAAGTTGACATATTAAAAGCACAACTGGTAATAAGAAATATCTCATTGAGATCAATCAGGTGACACCTAGTAATTGTTAAACATGTGAGTTTATAGGATATGTGGGTTTTGTAAGCAGTAACGGGTTACTGGCTGGGACTAGCCTCACGCCAAATTAATCTGAGCACTCCATCAGTGTTCTCCCTAGGACATTTCTAGTGGGCAGTCCACCCTGCCATTTTAACAAACTGTCCGGCTAATATAAGCTAGGTATTGTTAATGCTCTGACTGGAATAAATATAAATTTTATCATTCATTTTTTACATAGTATTCTCCATCTGGCTACTCATCCCTGCCAGCCGGCTGACTAAAATTTCTGGGAAGAATACTGCTCCTTGTGATGTTGGACTTCTTGTATCTGAGCACTAAGAGACCAATACTACTTAGAAGCCATTCAAGTCAAATAAGAATGATAAAACATATTTAGAATATTTAATTCAGTTATTTCAATAGTTACTTCAGTTTCCAGTACAGCTTTAATCAGGTTGAACTGATTGCACCTATACAGTGTTGTTTGTCTGCAGAAGAACTATAGTTTTTGCACATTTAGCTCTTTTCATATGACTTGATTTCTCACTCTATCCCTCAGTCTTCTATACCATACTCCTCAGGAAGTTCATTTCAGCTGCTTGTATTCTACTCCCATCTGAGTCATTGTTCAGATTTCTGCTGAATATGTCATAGGTCAGTAATATCCCTTTTACATTACTTCTTTAGCATTCCTTGGTACATCTTTATTCCATATTACCGTATTTCCTTGCGTATTAGACCCCCCTCTTTTTCCCCACTTTTACAGCCGCAGAAGGTAGGTGGGGGAGGGGTACTATATGCGATAGCCTCCCGTTTTGTACAGCGACTTCTGGGTATAAAGAACTATAAATTGCACATGTATGTATTCTACACTATTCTTTAACAAATTTATTGTAGTTTTTTGAGTCTTACTGGCTATCTTCATTGGAAGGCAGTACAGTAGAAGTTAGCTATAGCGAGTACGGGATATAACAAGAACACCGTAATAACGGCAGCATTTTTCTGTCCATTCAAAATTCCTGTATTAAATTGTGTATTATCCTTCGATTCCAGCAAGAGCCCTTGTCACTGTCGCATCTGTTATTACGAGCGATTAAGCATGCACGATTTCCCCCCCCCCCCCCGTTACAGATATTTATTCAGCAAGCCATTATATTGCATGCAATCGATCATCTTTGGTATCATTTCCTTGCTATATCTATTAGCGAGCGTTCTCGTCGACATTCAAAGGCGATGTCGGAGTCGATTAGTAAAACTCGTCAACTGCTGTTCTGTAAAGAAAAATGAAAAGTGAATATGTTTTCATCATAAATAAATACATAAATGACATATCTGATAGCAGTTGTTAACTCGTTACAGGCTGAAGTAAACGATCGCTTAATTTTAATGCTAAATACTGCAATTAAGTAAGAATGGTATACAACTCAAGATATGGCCAAGTTTCATTTATTTTGGAGTTTGGTTTACATTTCCTCGTGTCTGGTTAAATTTCAGTAAGGGTTCTTATGTAAATTTATAGTGAGAAGGTTATCACTTTTCTACTGGCGCTTCATATTGTCGCGTGTTGGCGGGGCAAATAAGTAAATGAGTACAGAAACTGGTAGCGTCCTATTTCTAAGATTTATTAACTAAGCACTACAATTACAGATTTACACGCGCACGATAGCCAAGCTTACAACTTACATAAGTACACAGTTACACATTTACACGGTTCGCGCTCTCTCTCTCTTAATTTCTCATGTTCCATCTACAATGACACACACACACAGTCATCGATTATTTACACTACACTCTCTCAGCCACTCAGTCACACTCGTTAGCGCTGTCATGGTCCACAGCCTACACGTCAGTCTCGCAGGTCGGGATAGTATCCGCTGTTCACTCAATCCATCCAACTCCGTTCGCAGTCTGCACACGTCGTCACCCAGTGCTCCCTTCGTGCTGCTCCAGAACACCCAAGGTTCTTCTCCAGCAGCCGACCCCAAGGGACTCGCACGCACAACGTCAGGGAAACAGGAACGAGTCCTCAGCTCCAACAGGCAGATACTCCATCAGGCTGACACCTCAGCCCAGGCTACCAGCGAACTCAATCTCGCTCTCACTCACTAACTCACTGACTCAGTCTAACTCTCACTAACTGCAGGCAGGTCATTCCTCTCTTTTATACCTGCGCTGGGCCTTCTAGAATAGTCCGGATGCTCGATGGATCCAGGAACCTCGCGAGATGATAGACTCCAGATTAATTGAGGAGTCATTTCCATACTCTGCTACGGGACTGCAGGCGGAAGCGAGTCGGGCTGGCCTAGCACTTAAGTGCTGCTCGTGATTGGCGCGGTCGAAGTAAGGGGGTGGGCCGAATACGGTGACGAGCCGGGCCCATAGCAAGTTGGCATGGCGGACGCTATAACCAATACAATATATGTATTCATGGTACATACGCGGTGAAATGACGCTGTTTGAATAAGAAAACTGAAGCATTTGCCAAAAAATGCGACCTTCATTATTGTTTTCTCGCTATGTGCACTTGCGAGCTTTCCCGTAGACATTCGAATGCGATGTCAGAGGAGTCGATTAGTAATACTCGTCGACTGCTGTTCAATAAAGAAAATTTGAAATGAAAGAGGAGAGCATATCTTCGTAACAAATACTTACATAACATGGTCGATAGCAGTCGTTAACTCGTTAGAAATAAAGGCCAAGTTAAAGATCGCTTAATTTTAATACTGGACACTGAAATTAAGTAAAAATGTGATACACGTCTCAGGATATGGCAGAGCGCATCACTAATTCCAGTGGTTAGTTTATATTTTCTCACGTCGGTTAAATTTCAGAGGCCTTGTAAATTTATAGCGAGATATTTCTCGGCTGGCACTTGTAATGTTTTCATGAAACATATAGTACGGTTAAGTTAGGGGATGCTGTTTGAATAAGAAAACTGAAACAGTTGCCACAACATGCGATCCATCATCAAACCGTATCATTTTCTCACTAAGTACATTTGCGGACTCTCTCATCGACATTCAAAGGCGATGTCTGAGTCGATTAGTAATACCCTTCGACTGCTGTTCTTTAAAAGAAAATTCAAAATGAAAGAGGATAACATGTTTTCGTAATAAATGCGTAGATGACGTGGCCGATAGCAATCGTTAACTCATTAGAAATAAAGGCAAAAGGCCGGTCTCCACTGATTAACATTTAACAACATGTTAAATGTTAACTGGTGACACCATCAACGTGTTTAATGTTAAATACTGTTTCATTTAACATTGTGTCCACACTTAATAAACATGTTAAACTTGATTCCCTATGTTTATATACAGGTAATTCATATCAGTTTGTGGTAATACATTCAGGTGGTGTCTTGTATTGTCAGTTCATTATATCAGTTTGTGGTAATACATTTAGGTGGTGCCTTGTATTTTCAAACAAGGACAATGGACTCGAATAAAGAGTATTTGGTCTTTCTTATTGCTATACTGTTGCTTCTTGTTATGATTTAGAAATGCAGTTTTATTAGGCACATTTCCTCCTCTCATCCTGCTCAATGCTTCAAAGGAAACCACTTTGAAGTATAAACTTTGTCTGCTGCCCCCCCCCGGTTCCTACTTTTCTGAACTTTTTGCAATTCTCAACTGTACTGGGAGCAGAGGGATGCTAGTTTTTTCCAATGCACTCGCAGGAACAATTATAGATAATTTAGGGTTCCTGGAAACTGTCGGCTTTCTTCACTTGATCTCTGTATTCCTTCGATAACATCCCACAAACAAGGCCTTTCTATTATATCAGTAATTAAGTCTAGAGTAATCTCCTTCCTCCACTCCATTTCTGACTGTAAATTTTAGTATAGTGCAGAGAGAACGACACATGTGCGCGTACTCTATTTGTAGCTTATAACAAAGAGAATGAGTGTTGCGGAGTGTTGTAACTATAATCCTACTTCACGAGAAGCATATCGTTTAGGCTATCTGTTGGCATGGAAACAGCATGGAAGTTGCCGATGCTGTGCGGACATCTCATGAACAATGAATTGACTTGATATGTTTTCCACTTGGAGCAGAAAACACGCCAGCATGTTAAAAGTGTTAACCTCAACATTCGGAGTTAACATGCAAAGTCAGTTGGAAGACACAATCACAATATACATGTCACAGACATGCCAAGTCTCCCAATTTTTCAACGTTCCTCCCGATCTCCCGATCGCCGGGTCCGATCTTCCGATTTTCAGAGCAATATCCGTAATTTTCGTATTATTTTAAACTCCCGCAGATTTCAGACTTGACACAACACAGAGATCAGGAAAATTCAGAAGCATGTGCCTACTCGATGGTTATCACTAAGAAGGTGTTTAGATAGGATTTTGCTTCAGTGGGACCCTTTGGTTACTTTATTCAGGAGCGAAATTGTGAGTAAGGATTCTCAGATGGGAACTTTGAAGACTTACAAAATTCCTAAGCACAGTTTAAGTGCAGATGTGTCTTGTTTGTCTGAAAATGTTAAGGATTGTCATAACATTTCACCTCACTCTTCAGTTAAAAGGAAAACCCAGTCATCAGTTTCACTAAAAAAAAATTGAACTACTTATGACACTAAGAGCCATGCATTGTCACGTGAAGAACAACTTTTCATGTTCCTTTCATCAAATTTACATAAATCTTTTTGCCTTTTTCTCTCAAGTTTTATGGATATCTTTGAGAATCCAAACGTAGCTCTTCAGTCAGTATGCCGCACATCCACTTATTGAGGTCAGTTTTGGAGGAACTGTTGAAGAATGTGATGGCAAGGTTTGTGAAACCAGACGTTATTAAAAGATCCTCCTCTCTCCTTGATGTAGATCATCATACTCCAGCAAATCCAAAGGATGATTGTGATCTGATGATAGGGAACTCTGCGTTTGTTTTAGTGAACACCTTGAAGTCTGAGGAAAAGTGCATATTCTTTAAGTCTGTTAGAAAGTGTTTCTCTTCATCGTGTGACTACATAGTACACAAATTTCCATTCAGAGATGTTTTAATTAATGCACAAGTTGCAATTAATATTTCTGCTATAAGTAAGGCATCATTTTATAGCCTTAGATTTTTTTCATTAATAAGTGTCCGAACATTTTGACTAGTGAAACAGAACATATGGATTAAGAAACTGATATTCTGCACTCCCAGTTCTGTAACTTTCAGCTCAAAGAAACAGACCTGGCAAAAGGAAGAATTGATGTTCTATGGGCATTGGTAGGTCAGATGAAATCAGCTGATGGTGTACTTAAATATGACAGGCTCTCTAAGGTGATGCTTGCAATTTTATCAATTCCACATAGCAATGCAGAATGTGAAGGGATTTTTAGCAGAGTCACAAAGACAAAAACACAGTTCAGATCCTTGCTGTCTGAACAAACTTTGGAGAAACTTTTAACCTTGAAATCAGTTCAGTAAGGCAAGTGCTTTGAGCAAAAATTTAGTTCAGATTTTCTGAAGAGGGCTAAGTCAGTTACTGGTGTGTTGAACAACAATTAGTCGTAATGTGATCACCCTGTTGAAGGATGAGAAGTCACATGTTCCTACAGTTCAGGTATGTCCGGTATTTAGTATTCACATGTAAATGATGAAAAATATATATATGGGCAAATAGAATTGTTAATGTATTGAATTATAATGAATTTGTACATGTTCTGCCATCAGTGATGTGTTGTAATACGTCGTGATTCGCTGCGAAATTTCTCCTGATTTTTCACTTTTGAAAGTTGGCATGTTTGCATGTCAATTTTAACATGTTAAATTTAACATGTTGGTGTTAAATGTTAATCAGTGGAGACCGGCCTAAAAGTAAACGATCATTTAATTTTACATACTGAAATGAACGTAATGCACCTCAAGATATGGCAGAGTACATAACTGATATCAGAGGGTAGTTTATATTTTCTCGCATCTAGTTAAATTTCGAAAGGCTATTCCCATGTAAATTTGTAGCGAGGAAGCAAGTTATCATTTCTCTACTGACGCTTGAAATATGTTTCTTTGACACCTATTTGGTTACGTTAGGTGATGCTGTTTGAAGAAGGAAACTGAAATGTTTGCAACAGAAGCCTCTAGAATGGTACCTTTTTTTTTTTTTTTTTTTTTTTTTCAGAATGAAATTAAACACAAACCTTCACGTAGTATCGGATTTCAAATAATAACAAATGAGTAAGTCGTAATGTGGATATTATCCACGAAAACGTAAGTTTTGAACAAACTGATTGCCATTTCATACCGATTTTTAATGTTTAAGGGAATTTTCCCAACTTTTACGAAAAATCTGATATAACGACAATCCGCTATAGCGAGTGAATTTTTCTGTCTTGAATTCTCACTATAACGGACTTCTACTGTCTTTCTAAATTTAAAACAATAAATTGTGAACACATGACTTTTAGGCCTACATATATTGTTTTTATTATTAACTTTATTAAGTCACCTTGGACCACTTGAGTCTTTCCTGTACACTTTTCTTTGAAGGTTGTACTGTTTGATTCTTCTTATCTGCCCAGTACGTCTTCATTCATTCTGATTGCATTGTTCTTAATTCGTCAGAAATATCTACAGGCCTTCTGTGCATCATTTCAGTTGAACATCTGTGATTCGTAAGAAGGGTGGTAATTTTATTCTTGTTCTCTGCATCTGTAATTTAGAGTCCAACTGTTTTGAGATCCTCTTGAATTTTTTTGATCCAATGCCCTCGTGTCTTCTTTCCCAGATTTCTCATCACTAGTTGTCGTAAAATCCTGTTTTCTGGCAATTGTAAGAGGTGAAAGAAATAAGAGATTCTTTTCTTCATCGTACTGGTAACTGGGTCAATCTCTTGATAGACAGTTTCATTGGGGAGGATTCTCAAGACTCCTTCAACTTGGTACTGTTCATTAATGCAAGTTCTAATAACTCTTCTTTCAGTTTCGAGAAGCTGATCAGTTCTTCTTTCATTTTTAATTTCGAACAAGATTTCGCAAGTGTAAGTGGCTTCGGACAAAGTTAGTTTTGTAGTGTTGGATCTTAGTGTCTATTGACAAGCATTTATAAGTTGACCAGGTTAGAAATTGTGCTTTTTTCATTTTGTTGGTTCTATTTATTCATGTTGCTTTCTCGCTTAAGTTGTGCATAATGATTTCCCCATGGTATTTATATTGTAGGACTAGGTTAATTTTCTGACCATTTATGATGAACTTCGTTTATGTAAAGGGGTTTCATTGGCATGATCTCATTTTTCTCAATGGATATTTGTAATCCTATTTTTAATGCAATTTTCTGAAGTTTGGTGATCTGAGCATGGACTTCTTCCATATCAAGGGCTAAAAAGGGAATAAATCATCTGCAAACCCTAGGCAGTTTGTCCTTATTGAGTGGTTTGCTCCAATTTTGATTTTATGTGGGTTTTCTTTTTGCCAATTTTTCATGATGTAATCTGGAGCCACAGTGAAGAACAATGGGGATAATCTGTCACCTTGTCTGAGGCCTGTATTTATTGTAAAAGCATTTGACATTTCTTCCCTGAACTTTACCTTTGAAATTGTGTTGGTTAAAGTTAGTTCAATAATTTTTGTTAATTTAGGATGAAGGCCATATGATCTGAGGATTTTTAAAAGAGTGGGTCTGTGTATACTATCGTAAGCCTTTTTGAAATCTACGAATAAAATAAACATGTAATAAATATAATAAGTTTTATTTCTCTTGATGTCAGGAAGGGCATCTGGTCGTAAAAACTCACTATGGAGATACATCTCACTTCATACTCGACCCCGTAAATAAAAGGGTTAAGGTTTGGACATACAATTTTACCGTATTTACGTGAATAATACCCGCACATTTTTTTTTAATATGGGGCACGAAATTGGAGTGCGGGTTTTATTTGCGTCAATGTTGGCATTTTTTTCAAAATCAGCCTTCCTAAATTTAGGATGCGGGAATATTCGGTGGCGGGTATTATTTAAAAAATTTGAGGCACGAAATTGGGATGTAGTTTTTTTGCATCAAAGTTGGTATTTCTTTTTTTCAAAATAAGCCTACCTAAAGTTAGGGTGGGGGGATTATTCGCGTAAATACGGTATTTATCGTATTATGAAATATTAATACGAAAGAACAAAAAAAACTTAATGGGCCAGTCATTTGACTCCGTCAGTTGAGCAGTAGGCCCAACACACAGCAAACCTAATAACTGCTTTCATTTGAATTATTGTCATCTTCTGCCGCCAACTTCCCTGCTACTGGCGTTGTCATCATCCCAAATATTGTAACGTTCACTGCCATCGAGGGCATTCGAGATCCCAGTCTCTTTGAAACATTTAATTAGTTTTTGTACCAGATTACAGAATCCAAACAGCGAAAATCTATTCGCAAATGGTTTCTAAGGATGGTCTCTGTAATTTTCCAGTTCGTGTATGTGTAACAGAAGCCACCCCTTCCGAATTCTCTTTGAACTATTCTCTCATTACATATTCTAATGCACAGTTGAATAGCAAAGGTGACTTAGTCACCCTGTCTTAAACCAGTGTTAATCATGAATGGATCAGAAATTTCCCCTCGGAACTTAACTTGTGATTTAGTATCAGTTAAAGCAAGTTCTATAAGTTTAGTTTTGGAGGGAATCCAAAATTCCTTAAAATGTTTTATGTATGCAGTCATATGCCTTCTTAAAATCTACAAATGCTATACCGTAACTAATGTGAGAGTAATGATCTGTTTCAGCACAACTTCTCCATTGCCTAAAACCTCCCTGGTATTCCCTTACCTCTTCCCCTCATTGTTGTTTAATTCCTTCATATAGGATGCTGGGAAAAATCTTATATGTACAGTCTAGGAGAGATAAGCCTCTACCGAGCTCGATAGCTGCAGTCGCTTAAGTGCAGCCAGTATCCAGTATTCGAGAGATAATAGGTTCAAACCCCACTGTCGGCAGCCCTGAAAATGGTTTTCTGTGGTTTCCCATTTTCACACCAGGCTGTACCTTAAAAAAGGCCACGGCCGCTTCCTTTCCACTCCTAGCCCTTTCCTGTCCCAACGTCGCCGTAAGACCTATCTGTGTCGGTACGACGTAAAACAACTAGCAAAAAAAAAAAAAAGATAAACCTCTATAATTATTAGAATCACTCTTTTCACTTTTTAGTGAAGAGGGTGTATTATAGCTGTCAGCCGATGGTTAGGAAACTTTTCTGTAATCCAAATCTTTTTTAAAGCCATGTTTAAGGAAATCTGAATCATATTATTTGCATATTTCCACATTTCTACAAAAGTCTGATCTTCTCCACATGCCTTATATTTTTCAATTTCTTGAGTGCTTTTTATACTTCCTGGAATGTTGCAGAATCTGTATTATTAATTTGGGTTTTTATTGGAGTGTTTGTAGGAATTTGTAGGAATGCCTTTGGTTCTGCACAATTCAAAAGTTTACTGGATGTTTTTGTGATGATTTCAGCATTTTTACTATTATGTGCTAATTTACCATTTTCATCTTTTATCATTAAAGTAGGAGAATCTTATTTTTGTAATTGTCTTCTGAAAATTTTATCATAATCTCTGGAATTTGTTGTATGATAATTGTCCTTGTGTCTTTATGAAATTTTCTCTTAATTCTTCTAATATTTTGTGTGAATTTCTTCCAAACATTTTACAGTTATTTTGTTTGAAATTTTAACCATGCCTGGTGTGTCTCTTCATGAAGTTCATCACATTCTGATGTCCACCATGAATGTTTCATTGTTTTGAATTAATGGAACTAACATACATACATACATACATTATCATTATAGACTGTTATGCCTTTCAGCGTTCAGTCTGCAAGCCTCTGAGAATTTACTAAACGTCGCCACAATCCTCTATTTGCAACTAGTGTTGTGGCCTCATTTAGTTCTATACCTCTAATCTTTAAATCGTTAGAAACAGAGTCTAACCATCGTCGTCTTGGTCTCCCTCTACTTCTCTTACCCTCCATAACAGAGTCCATTATTCTCCTAGGTAACCTATCCTCCTCCATTCGCCTCACATCACCCCACCACCGAAGCCGGTTTATGCGTACAGCTTCATCCATCGAGTTCATTCATAAATTAGCCTTTATCTCTTCATTCCGAGTTCCCTCCTGCCATTGTTCCCACCTGTTTGTACCAGCAATCATTCTTGCTACTTTCATGTCTGTTACTTCTAACTTATGAATAAGATATCCTGAGTCCACCCATTTTTTGCTCCCGTAAAGCAAAGTTGGTCTGAAAACAGACCGATGTAAAGATAGTTTCGTCTGGGAGCTGACTTCCTTCTTACAGAATACTGCTGATCGCAACTGCGAGCTCACTGCATTAGCTTTACTACACCTTGATTCAATCTCACTTACTATATTACCATCCTGGGAAAACACACAACCTAAATACTTGAAATTATCGACCTGTTCTAGCTTTGTATCACCAATCTGACATTCAGTTCTGTTGAATTTCTTACCTACTGACATCAATTTAGTCTTCGAGAGGCTAATTTTCATACCATACTCATTGCACCTATTTTCAAGTTCCAAGATGTTAGACTGCAGGCTTTCGGCACAGTCAGCCATTAAGACCAAGTCAACAGCATAGGCCAAACCGCTTACTACATTTCCACCTAACTGAATCCCCCCCTGCCATTTTATACCTTTCAGCATATGATCCATGTAAACTACAAACAGCAAAGGTGAAAGATTACAGCCTTGTCTAACTCCTGTAGGTACCCTGAACCAAGAACTCATTCTACCATCAATTCTCACTGAAGCCCAATTGTCAACATAAATGCCTTTGATTGATTTTAATAATCTACCTTTAATTCCATAGTCCCCCAGTATAGCGAAAATCTTTTCCCTCGGTACCCTGTCATATGCTTTCTCTAGATCTACGAAACATAAACACAACTGCCTATTCCTCTCGTAGCATTTTTCAATTACCTGGCGTATACTGAAAATCTGATCCTGACAGCCTCTCTGTGGTCTGAAACCACACTGGCTTTCATCCAACTTCCTCTCAACGACTGATCGCACCCTCCCTTCCAAGATGCCAGTGAATACTTTGCCTGGTATACTAATCAATGAGATACCTCGAAAGTTATTGCAATCCTTCCTGTTCCCTTGCTTATAGATAGGTGCAATTACTGCTTTTGTCCAATCTGAAGGTACCTTACCAACACTCCACGCCAATTTTACTACTCTATGAAGCCATTTCATTCCTGCCTTCCCACTATACTTCACCATTTCAGGTCTAATTTCATCTATTCCTGCTGCCTTATGACAATGGAGTTTATTTACTATCCTTTCCACTTCCTCAAGCATAATTTCACCAACATCATTTTCCTCCTCCCCATGAGCTTGGCTGTTTGCAACACCACCATGATGATTTCCTTTTACATTGAGAAGATGTTCAAAATATTCCCTCCACCTCTCCAGTGATTCCCTGGGATCTATTATGAGTTCACCTGAATTACTCAAAACACTGTTCATTTCCTTTTTCCCTCCCTTCCTAAGATTCTTTATTACTGTCCAGAAAGGTTTCCCTGCTGCTTGACCTAGCCTCCAAGTTATTACCAAAATCTTCCCATGACTTCTTTTTGGATTCAACAACTATTTGTTTCGCTCTGTTTCTTTCATCTATGTACCAATCCCTGTCTGCCTCGGCCCTTGTTTGGAGCCATTTCTGATAAGCCTGATTTTTACGTTTACAGGCTGCTCTCACTTCATCATTCCACCAAGATGTTCGCTTTTCCCATCTTTACACACAGTTGTTCCTAGGCATTCCCTTGCTGTTTCTACTACAGCATGCCTGTATGCCACCCATTCACTTTCTATATCCTGAACCTGCTTACTGTCTACTGTTCGAAACTTCTTACTAATCATATCCATGTACTTCTGTCTAATTTCCTCATCCTGGATATTTTCTACCCTCATTCGTTTGCAGACAGATTTCACTTTCTCTACCCTAGGCCTAGAGATACTTAGTTCACTACAGATCAGATAGTGGTCTGTATCATCGAAAAATTCCCGAAAAACTCTTACATTCCTAAAAGATTTCCTGAATTCAAAGTCTGTTAAGATATAGTCTATTATGGATCTGGTACCCCTAGCCTCCCATGTGTAGCGGTGAATAGCCTTATGCTTGAAGAATGTATTCGTAACAGCTAAACCCATACTAACATAGAAGTCCAGCAAACGCTTCCCATTCCCATCAGCTTCCATATCTTCTCCACATTTACCAATCACCCTTTCGTATCCTTCAGTTCTATTCCCAACTCTCGCATTGAAATCGCCCATTAGCACTATTCTATCCTTGCTGTTCACCCTGACCACGATGTCACTCAATGCTTCATAAAACTTGTCAACTTCATCCTCATCTGCACCCTCACATGGTGTATACACGGACACAGTTCTAGTCCTAATTCCTGCAACTGACAAATCTACCCACATCATTCGCTCATTTACATGCCTAACAGAAACTTTGTTGCGTGCAATGGTATTCCTGATAAAGAGCCCTACCCCAGACTCTGCCCTTCCCTTTCTAACACCCGTCAAGTACACTTTATAATCTCCTATCTCTTCCTCATTATCTCCCCTTACCCGAATATCACTTACTCCTAGCACATCCAGATGAATCATCTTTGCTGACTCAGCCAGTTCTACCTTCTTTCTTCCATAAGCCCCATTAATATTGATAGCTCCCCATCGAATTCCATTTCGTTCGCCAAGTTGTTTCCAAGGAGTCCCTCGCCTGTCAAATGGGAGTGGGCCTCCATTACTCCCATAGGTCCGAGGCTTGCGTAAAGTGTTCTGAGGTCGGTTAATTCCTGAAGCAGGATGCTGCCCTACTTGCACGTAGTCCAAGTGAGGATCTCTCCTCTAACGGGTTATGGACCACCGGTGAATTGTATAGTCCTAGCCGCCTGAGCACAAGGAGGGCAACGACTCAGAATATGTCCGAGATGCCCACTCCCATTCCATAGCAACTGGTATCCCGACTCTCAGGACCACTTACTAGGCCACTCAGCCGTTGCCCATGGTTCACGAACTAGGACGTGACTGCAGTAACCCACAAACATGAACCATTAATAGAACTAAATTTTCACTTTTTTTTTTTTTTTTTAATTGGTACTAATTCTTCCAAATCATCTGCCAGTTTTTTTTAGGGGCTTTACGTCGCACCGACACAGATAGGTCTTATGGCGATGGTGGGATAGGAAAGGCCTAGGAGTTGGAAGGAAGCAGCCGTGGCCTTAATTAAGGTACAGCCCCCAGCATTTGCCTGGTGTGAAAATGGGAAACCATGGAAAACCATTTTCAGGGCTGCCGATAGTGGGATTCGAACCTACTATCTCCCGGATGCAAGCTCACAGCCGCGCGCCTCTACGCGCACGGCCAACTCGTCAGTTTTATTGTTTGTGTAATTTTCTTATAATTCTCATTAACAGGTGCAGGTCATAATTCTTCTTTACTTTATTAGTATTGATTTTCTTCCTTAGCCCGGCATAACACGCAACGGCTATGGAGCCAAGATTGCAAGAAATCAGCTTCATTTCCCATATCAAATCCTATTTTACAAAGACTTAACAACAATAAGAAATCTTCCACCTTTTTGATACTTATATTTGCATTTTAGCAAATCAATTAATCATACACAGTACATGTTTCGTTCCTTTTTAGAACATCTTCAGCTGTTTTACATTGCTTAGGTGATTCACTAAGTATTTTATATTTTTAAGAACTTCTGGACAGGTACCTTGCTTTTCTTAAATGCTACGTAAATTTAAAATAAATTAAAAACAATGCGGATGGTTGAATGGGATAGTGAAATGAGAGGGAAATGGATCTACTTGTAGTTAGCCTATATAAAAAAAATAATTTCTATTCTTTTGAACAGATGTTGTAAAAAATGTTTCCAGCACTTTTATCACTAAAATATTCTGGTTGTCTTCTATTAAAAAGTTTTGAAAAAATATAACTTTCCTTTGTCACTGTTATGAATATTGCTAGGTATTCACTTCATTTACTCCCTCCAAGGTGGCTGCTATTTGTTTTAAATTTACAAAATGTCTTGAATTTGGTTAGTTCAGGAACCTTGAAGCTGATTGCTGTTTTGCTATTAATAAAGGAGCCTCCCCATAATCTCAAATGAAATAAAATGGGGGATTTGCTTTTTTTTTTTTTAAACGTGTCTGCACAAGGAAACTTGGTATATAAAAGAATGGTTTCATACCTTGTTGTTGTCAAAATCCACTCCTACTGTGACCTTGGAGGAGCTATGGCTGAAGCTGCCTTCCGTCTTGTGTAGTAATGATGTGTGTGTTCCAGACATAGACACCCTAGCATTTTTCGAGGCTGCACCATATTTGCACTCATTTTAAGGCTGTTGTTAAGATTGATTTGCCACTCTCAAAGGCATTTTAGAGCTGCTACAAGGAAGTGATGAGGCCGTTCCTAACATAAAGTACAGGCGCCTTCAGCAGCCGCCCCTAACCTGCGGACAAATGTTGCTTGATGGGTTCCAGTGTCATTTTGTACACTGAGGGGGACCATCACCCCACCTAAGAAAACTCATCCACCTGAAGCCGTTGGTCCTCTTAGGGGGTTGAGTTATTTCTTGCTGCCTGACACTCAGCGCATAGTCGCTGGCTGTACGATCTACTCTATTACCATAGCGAATTGGACTGGACAGACCTAATTAAATCTTTGCTTGTTTAGTAAAAATCCTTGATTGTCCATTGTTACCAGCAACTGACATAAGCCTCTAATCAGAGTTTTTGTTCATAATAACTTTAGAAAAATGTGACAGAATTGTTAGTAAATATGTAATTGGTAAGGTGAAATAACTCAAATTAGTACATCCATTTAAAACTAAACTGAGAGATAAGACATCGTTCGCCAAGCTGAATAGCTCGGATAGTTGAGTGCTGGCCTTCTGAGCTCAAGTTGGCGCATTAGATCCCGCCTTACTGCAGTAGTATTTTGAAGTTCCTCAGTTGCGCCAACTTTATGCCAATAGATTTATTGGCATGTAAAAAGAAATCTTGCAGGAAAAAATTCCGGCACTACAGCATATCCAAAAACCATAAAATTAATTAGTGCTTCATAAAATGAATCAAAGTTTTCGATTCAATATTCATATTGCATTAATCCAAAGATATGACTTATTTTAAACAATTTTTTTTGAAATGGTACTGCCAGTCTACTCTAGTAATGAGTTATATATAAGGGACAATCAAATGAAAACCGAACATCCACCATAACACGTGAAGTTTATTTCATGTAATAACACACATTCTACATGAAAGGTGGCAACACTGTTGTTATATATCGATACTGCCATCACTGTGGTACAACTGCATAGTGACAACTCGCAGGTGCGTGCAGTTGTTGGTTTATGTCTTTGCTGGTGCACGTGTTCATCCAGCTGTAGAAATGGAGGCAAGCAAAGACGAGCAGAAAAATGTGGTTCATTTTCTGGTGGCTGAGGGTACTGGAGTATGCAAAACTAGTTGCATGTCTGACATGTATGGCGAACACTGCATGTCCATGACGAGTGTGCACGAGTGGCATGGGAGATTCCGAGAAGGGCGCACATCACTGCAAGACGATGCGTGCCCAGGACAGGCCAATCGAGCCATTACTCCTGATGTGATAGTGGATTGATGGCCTTATCCGGGAAAACTAACAAATCATGGAGGAAGGAATTTGTATTTAGGTCAGCATTAGCCATACCTCCATGCATGCCATTATCAAAGATAACTTGCATTTCCACAAAATTTGCACGGAGTGGGTTCTGCGTCAACTGACAGAGGGACAAAAGATTGATAGAATGGCATCTCTTAGTCATCAGCTGCAGTACCACGAGGAAGAGTATACATTTCTGTCCGATATCATCACGGGCCGAAAGTCATCCTGTTGCATGATAATGCTTGCCCCCATACTTCCAATCGGGCAAATACTACGCTTCAAGAATGTGGTTGGGATATCTTTCTCAATACGATTTTATTTTGGTGTAAATAAATATCACACGAGATACGTTCACTTCCTTACATAAAACCACTTTAGTGTCATTACATCTATTCCTTAACAACACAGTTATACACAGTTATGCACAACAATACACTACTAAGGGAAACACGCTGAAGCAATTTACTATCGATTCTGTCAGTACAGATACCAAAAAATTCTCACCATCACAGAGTCAATTCTGAAAAGTACAGATCAGTCGTCTATTTGCAAAACCTGCCATCTCCAAATGGTTACATTTTTCAGGAGACCAAAAAAATGTATAAAATCTAAATAAAGAGATTTAGAATTATTTGTATTTGCTATATCACTTATAAATAGCATTGTAAGGAATGTTACAGAATGCCAATGTTTTATTCGTATAATTATTTGAAAGATTTAAATTTCAAATTTAGAGATCGCCGGGTTTGCACCAAACTAAAGAAACTGAAGGAATGAAAATGTACAAAAAATGCTTTCTTTAAAAGTTACCTTAGAAAATCAATCCAGTATAAAAAGCAAATTCATTTACACAAAATGAACCAGAATTAAATTTTCAAAAATTGAACGTTAAAAACATTGAACATTAAATTAAATATTAATGCCATTGTCTACACTGTGCTCACATGCATCTTCCTCATCTTCTGGATTGTTTTGTGGAAGGTTATTGTTATCAATGAGTTCTTTGTAAAACTTAAGCACTTTAACATTTTTCCACTGAGGTCAAAATGTTTAGTCAATAGAGATTCAACATCTTTTGCCTTTAAATTCTTTACTATTTTACCAGTATGTATAACTTTTTGATTCATCATCAAAACATTTTTGCCTTTCTTACAAATGCCTAATTTTGTTCCAACGTCTATTCTGTAGTTGGGTTCACCTTGATTTAACACTGAATTGCCTCCTTTTGATTTGCTCAAAATAACCCTTTTTGCAGCAGAAAATTTGAAGTGCCATTTCCCTGTAGGCTTGAAAATAGAAGTACATTCTGTTTTCCAGTCAAAGTAGGGAACATTGTCCTCTTTTCCTAGATGAAATAATTTGCCATACTGAGAAAGAACATTATGAAATTCCTCAGGTTGTATTACAGTTTCTATTTTCTTGTTTTTCAATGAGCCCGAAAACTCTATTGGATGGTAAAAATGAATGGCCTGTCACAGGGAAAATTAACTCAATTTCCTTAATGCTTTTAGGTACCTTTGTGACAAACCAAAAGGAGAGCACTGATATCATAACAGCATTTTTATTCTTCCCCCCACATCCATCAGCAAAACACCTTATAAAATGAAACATTGGACATATCAGTAGTATTTAGCTTATGATAAAGTGCTGATGCTATTTCATTACCTTTTTCTGGCCCTTTCAGGTGTCACTTCATCAACCTTAGTGTCCATTTTTCCCAATATAATTATTATAGCTACACAGTTCTATGATAAAAACCACAACTTTCCTTGCAGCAGAACTATAACACCTACAATTGTCACCATGAATAAGCTGTTCTTTCCCACACAATTGCTGCGATTCTTCTGCCCTCTAGTGTTAGAGGAGATGGCCGGTATTGCAACTCATAACCATACGCGGACGGCCGTGTTTGCAACTAACTCCAATTTTTAATGAAGTAAATAAGCTGCTTGGAGGCCGAGCTTGCAGCTAATAGTTTGCTACCTTGTATAAAAGTGGGCAGAGAACACATTCAGCACAAAAAGTAGATTTCAATTTTTTTGGCAGATGGCCGGTTTTGCAAATAGACGACTCAGATGTCAACAGTCAACACACTGATTATTTGCTTGACCGGCATAAGGCAAGACTGATTACCCTCTCACTTAAGTCGATTCTGATACAGATACCAATTGCTCTAATCCACACTCTACATTAACTTACTGCACTGTCTCTCTCTGTCACTGTCTCACTGACTGACTGACTTCATCACGGAGTCACCAACACAGTTCCACCATAGAGCCCAACATTCACTTCGACTCCAACACTGACTGACTGACTGACTGACTTCTCGGCCTGTCAGCTCGATATATATACAGTTCGACAAACAGTTCAGAAATGTCGACTTCTGGAAATGTTCTTGCAACACTCTCTAAGTGGAACATATCCAATCATGAAAGGAGCGATCGATCGACCGGCCTCTCGATTGGAGTAAATCAAACTCAGATGTCCGATTACAGTTTATAAACACACATGAAGGAATTTATAACATTCCTAATGTTTCCACATGTATCTGGATAATAAATCATTACAGTAAGTTTCCAGAAACCTCCATATGTTTCAGAATGTTAGTGGATTATATCCAGTATACAAATGTTACAGAACTTTCTACAGTTTTCGACTACACAGATTTTGAGGTTAGATGTATTCACAATACATATTGTAGGTTATACAAATGTACAGTACATATTTACATATTTCATAAAAGATAATTGAAATATATTAATAATAATTGAAGGTTTTACAAGAGTTGGGTTATGTGTAGGATGCCATGCATACGACAGGGAAACACTTCAACATCCTCCATGTAAGGCGGATCTTTCACCTTGTGATTTTCACATTTTTTGTGACCTGAAGAAAATCATTCATTGACATCGGTTTCATTCGGATTGGGTGTGGTTGTGGATCAGTCAGCGACCTACCGCTTTCTACAAAACTGGAATTGATCATCTCCCAGTGGGATAAATTTATTAGCACTTTGGGTATTTACTTTTGAATAAAACCATGTAGCAGGCGTGGTTTTCATTTGCCTGCCCCTCATAAAATAAATGCTATAAACAAGAGAAATGTATTGTTTGTTAAATGTGTCAACATTTCTAAATACATTTTGCATTGATCAGCTCTGAATAAGAATGTATTACTTTTAATGTAAGTACCAACTGCCATGTCAGGTGATGGAAGTCCCAACTACTCTGAGTACTGGTATATAAGTACATGCTAACTGACAAGGCCTTTCATGCACCTCTAGGATCTTGGAGTGTTACTGGAATGAAAATGAGAGGGGAAAACCAATGTTTCTATAGAAAAACTGACTTACATCAACTTTATCCAGTATAGATTTTGCATTGAGTCACGAAGATTTGGAGCGGGGATGCGGTTGTGTAAGATTGACATCTGTCTGAGCCACAGAAAATTGGTGGTGGTGGTGGTGATAAAATGGAAGCATACAGAAACAAATTAAGTTGGGGAAGTTAAAATGGTTAAAAATGCACTGAGTTTGAGCATACTTAATGAACGAACAATGAAAGCATGGCTAAACGAACTGGAATTTCAAATGAAATAATAAAGATAGATGAAGACTGAGATTATAATAGATGGAATAACAAAAAACGTCTAGCCCCCATGCATCAAGAAAAGGTTGGATAGCAATATATGTGATTACTTAAGTGAATAATAGTTTAGTTTTCTTAGAATTCTTGCTGAACGAATGCCGAGTAGAAAATGAAAGTTATACTCGTGCCTTGACCCAAATTATTTCCTTTATTTAGAAATATAGGGATAAAAGACCAGATCATCCCACTTATTTCAGACCTTCAGAAAGGTCAAATGGTACCTATCAAGAAAGGTGTGAGACAGGCTGCCTTCTAACACCAGTTCTCTTCAACACTTTTGGAAAATTGATGATGACTGAAGCCTTAGCAAATACAAACATGGGAATCAAAGTGAATGCAGAGTTGATAAATGTAATAAAGTTTTTGCTGACAACCAAGCAGTTCATTCAGGTAGCCCAGTGACATTACAATCAATGATGCTGAGAATTTCAAGTACAGTAAGAAGATATGGAATGAAAGTAAACAGTTCAAAAATTAAATGCATAACAATAGGGAACATGCATGATCCGGGGTTTTAATTAAAAATATGATAATCTGATACAAAATTGCGTGCAGAATTCAAAAATGTGATCAGAATGTACAAATAATAACTCCAAACATGATAAAAAATCTACGAAAATGTCACGTCACGCAAGTACGCGATCTCATTGGCCTGACGTCATCGTACAGGTTGACCGAATTAGCAGACGAAATAACACATAGTGTGCTGTGAGAAGCAGGATACACTTCGCGTATTTCTACTTTAGTTAGTGTCTAGTATGGTTAAATTCGAGGTCTATACATTGGATAATAATCTGAGTGGTATATTTTAGACTTAAAATGAATCCTGCGCAGACAGTGAGGCAGAAAACTTATAAATGGTGTAGAGTTCCGATGTGCAATAGCACATCGCATACCATCCCAAACAAATTGTTTATAAACGTTCCAAAGACGCTAAAACTAGGGAGAAATAGATTTTGGCGAGCTGGAGAAATGCTGGTGATATATCGGAAAAGTCTACAGTTTATTTTTTTGAAGATTTTAACGTAAGATGAATTTGTTTGAATTTTCAAATCACTTTTCCATGTCAGCTGTTCTAGTGGTAAAACTTTAAATTTTAATGTATGATGCTTTATTTAAATGCTTCAATTACATCTTGGAATATCAAAGTAATAAACGGTGCATTAAATAATGCTGATTATTAAAGTATTCTCCAAACCTAACCTATGTTTTGGGTGATCCATGTCAAGATAATAAATCAAAGGGGTTATGAACCATTTTGACAGCTCTAATTCTACCAATATATCTTGGCATGGGCTTATTCTTCTATTATTGAAGAGCTTAATTGGTAAAGAAATTTAAGGCTATATCTAAATACCCTATAATGTAACAAAGAATAGGCGTGTACATCATGAAAGGAAACGACGTGAATTTAACAAATGTATACCGGTAACTCTACACAAAACCAATGCTTGTCTGTTGGAGTCTTATAAGTTAACAATGCTCAATTATAATAATTATCATAATATTAATGAAATAAATAACATAATTGCATACAGGTAAAAATAGTGATGTAGGTGTTTAAAATATAATCCAACTTAGCCTAAGTTTTAGGTTATACAAGCCAAGTCAATAAACCGAAGGGTAAAAATACCGCGCGAGTTGGCCGTGCGGTTAGGAGCGCGCAGCTGTGAGCTCGCATCCGGGAGATAGTGGGTTTTGAACCCCACTGCCAGCAGCCCTGAAGATGGTTTTCCGTGGTTTCCCATTTTCACACCAGGCAAATGCTGAGGCTGTACCTAAGGCCACGGCCGCTTTGTTCCCATTCCTAGGCCTTTCCTGTCCCATCGTCGCCATAAGACCTATATGTGACGGTGTGACGTAAAACAAACAACAACAACAACAAAAAAATTAAAGTCACAGCACCCAAGGACATTCCTGTAATGAGCGACTAAAATGTCACCAGGACACTTTTCTTTCCTGATATGCTCAGCTTGTTAAAAGCCAAATGTAATTAATGTTACTGGCTTCACGCCCCGCTAACTACTTCTACGATTTTCGGAGACGCCGATGTGCAGGAATTTAGTCCTGCAGGAGTTATTTTACGTGCCAGTAAATCTACCGACACGAGGCTGACGTATTTGAGCACCTTCAACTACCACCGGACTGAACCAGGATCGAACTTGCCAAGTTGGGGTCAGAAGGCCAGCACCTCAACAGTCTGAACCACTCAGCCGACTTGTGAAAACTAGATGAAGTCATATTTACCTTTATCATGTTTAACTTTTTCCCTCCACAAAGATATTTAATTCTCTTTCATGGGCCCCGGAAGTGGGTAGGCCAGTTGTCCCAACCATAAATATATATATATATATTTTTTTGGGAATGATAGATTATAGCCCTATAGTACTATGATCTTTCTTTCTTTCTTTCCTTCTTTCTTTCTTTCTTAATCAGTTTATCCTTCAGGGTTGAATTTCTCTCGGACTCAGCGAGGGATTTCACCTCTACCACTTCCAGGGCAGTGTCCTGGAACGTGAGACTTTGAGTATGGTGATGAAACTGGTGAGGAGGGCCATTACCTCTCCCAGGAGGCCTCACCTGTTATGCTCAACAGGGGCCTTTGGAGGATGGGAGGATCGGAAGGGATAGACAAGGAAGAGGGAAGGAAACGGCCGTGGCCTTAGGTGCCTGGAGGAGAAGTAGGAAAATACGAAAAACCACTTCAAGGATGGCTGAGGTGGGATTCGAAACCCTTCTACTCAGTTGACCTCCCGAGGCTGAGTAGACCCCGTTCCATCCCTCGTACTATTTGTTTTCAACTTTCATGGCAGAGCCGGGAATCGAAACCGGGCCTCCGGGAGTGGCACACATTAACCACTACACCACAGAAGCGGACTAGTACTATAATGCTACCTATATGTTTATGTTAGTGCTGAAATCCGATTTCTTACTTTACTAATGCTGAAAGCCCGAAAATGTAATGTTGTTCTTTAATAGGGGAATCAGTCTAGAAGGAAATGTTGAAAGTGATGTGATATCTATCCAGGTTCGTTGTTATCCTAATACTATGGGTTACAGTACATTGCACGTATATAAAAGATGCCACTTAAAAACTTGTTTTTTATCCGCGAAATTCTGCGGCCACAAAAGTCACTATTTTTCAAGAATGATGACATCTACACATGATAGATTGTCTGATTGTGCTGTTTTGAACCTTTCTTCTGTCATTTTGAAGTTATTCGCGATCATGAATAATAAACAATCGGCTTTTAGCAACGGCTGATGCACAACGGCTGGTAGAGCTCCATGCGTACTGGATCGTGACGTCACAGCGCGCCGCTTACGTCAGAGGCCGTTTCACTCGCCTTGCGGAAAGGCACTATTAAATATTTTTTTAATGGTAGAAAACAAGGCAACATACCACAATGTAATACGTTTACGTACTATTTCATTGGTGTACTTTTCAAAAAAAATATTTTTGAAAATGATGCATGTTCCCAATTGTGTGCGAAAACAAAAAAAAAAACACACACACCTGTAAATCTTCTATTAAGTGTATGTAATGAGAAAACTGAACAGTAAAAACATTCATGTACCTTGGGCAGAAAATAACTGAAGATGCCAAGCGTACCACACAAGTCAAGTGTAGAATAGCACAGGCGAGAACAGCTTTTATGAAGAAATCATAATACTGTGCACAAACAGTCTAAATCTTCAAATTAGGATGCTAGTCACATTCATCTGGACATTGACACTACATGGCTCAGAAACTTGGACATTAAACCAGGTAGGTAGAAATCAGATGCCTGAAAGCATTTGAATCGTGCTATCATAAAATGTCGAGAATATCTTGGACTGAAAAAAGTGTCAAATGTTAAAGTCCTTGATAAAGTTATGCAAAAGAGATCACTGGTGCTAACAATCCAGAAATGTCTTTCCTGATGGGGACATGCATTGCGCCACTCACACCTGATGCCGATCATAAAACTTGGGAGAGCATTCATGGCAACTGACCAGTCTTCTGGCTGTTCACTAGAAAGAGTCTGCTTAAAATATTCCAGTGTATTTTAAAGTGTTATGTTTAAATTTTTCTTTTTGTTATTGTTGATTTAGTATATCATAATTATAATCAGACATTTGTATCTTTTAGCTGTACTAATAAAAAAAAAAATCTTATTTGCAGCTGCTGGTAACATTCCAGAACAAAATTTCTGACTACTGTTTTGCCCGTAAGACTGAAAAGGAGGAGCTGATGAAGGATTTGACTCAGGACCTCAGCCGACCTCAATTTGGTACGACTCCTTCCCTTCCTGCCCACCACACTGCTGGTACAGGTAGATTGTGCACTCATTAAACCCTAAAAATATTTAATTTTTCTACTTGATCATCAGTGGTGTTGCTTTGGATTTTTTCCTCATTTTCTTCCTACACTAAGTAAAGTATTGTTAACAGCGAGTACAGAAATCTTATTTCAAAATAAATTTTTATATAAGAATTACAAAATTCTAAAATGACACTTGCCAGGCATAATTGAATTTGTGCTCACAAAAATGGGCTATCCAGCATTTTGTCAGAACAGAGATAAATCATTTGCAAATGTCAGGTAAAAGCTATACCATTTTTTTTTTCTTCATTATTTTTGTTCCGGGGATCCCGTGGTGGACAGAGGTGAAAGAAGGTGCGGGCAAGAATGGGTTAAGATAGAACAATGAGAAGATTGATGAAAACTTTATGGTTATATTTCTTTCTCAGCTCTCTCTCTCTCTTTTTTCCTCCGGAAATAAGACTACAAAATTCAGGTACAAAAGATCATAATATAGTGTAAACAGTTTTGGAATATCGCATAACAACCACCTTGAGCTTGAGGCTGACTAATTAATTATACATTCTCCAGTGAGCGCTGCAGCTCCTTTCAAAAAACCGTCAAGGAGATGACCCTCCCAATTTCGTTTGCAGAGTATTCAAAATATACAATGTTTCAAGAAGACCTTTTGCTCCATAAAATTATCTAGGAGTCTAGGACACTATTCTCCGAACATTACACCATTACAGCCTTCCAAAGGCATCCTTCAATATTTACATTAACACCCAGAGCGTCTTCACCCTATAAAATTTACATTTTCAACAAAATGTTCAGGTGTATCAGTCACTACCTACATTTTACAATTCCAACAGTATTTACTGTCTTAGATGCTCAACAGTCTAACATATTTACACAGAATGAAATGGAATTTCACGGGGCTATCAAATAACCAATCTACCGGGCCTTTGTGGTAAAAACAACAGGTTAAATGTACTGGACCAAAAATAAAGATGATGTGGAGCCGGACACTTTCACTCCTTGAAATTTGCAATTACAAGATTAAAACCCTATTTGGGCTTCTGGCCTGCAGTTACAGAGACTAAGCCTATACTACTGAAGTGACTAGATGGAGAAAATTTAAGTTACAAATGTTGCAGGCAGAAAACGGTTGAGCTGCTGGTCTGCTCACTGATGGACGAGGCCCCCCACCTCCTTAATAACCACACACACACTAAACTGGAGCGATGAATAAGACAGCCAGGTCGAAAATGTGCCAGCTTTTATACCCGAGAGGAAGGTTCTAGAGAGCTCTGGGCTAAGGCCCGACACGCCCCCAGTTTCTATTGGATAATTAAATAGTTACAAGATAAATGTAATTGGCTGAAAAATAAGTACACAAAATTTTCTATTGACCAGCATCTTAAGTTGGCGGGAAGAGATCGAAGTATTGACAACTTTAACATACCAAAAACAAAGAATAATCAACTCAGTGTAGTAAGAAAATAAAAAATTACTTTAGGATTTTAATAGTTCCTCTTCACACTAGAGGGCATAACATAAGTTCTTTTGGTAGAAACATCTGTAGAGAAAAGTCCAGACTTCTTGCGCTAGTTGTTGTGAGTTTTAGATTTAACATGACATTTTCCACGGCGCTTCATGTAAATGAATGGGGCAGGTGTACCTCTCCGTACAATTTTATCTCAATGTAGTACCCTTAATTTATCAATACTATATACAGTAGAAGTCCGCTATAGCGAGAATTCACAACAGCAAAAAATTTACTCGCTATAGCGGATTGTCGTTTTGTCCCATTTTTGTAAAAGTCGGGGAAAACCCTGGCATACATTAAAATTGGTATGAAACTGCAGTCAGTTTGTTCAAAACTTGTGTTTTCGCAGATGATATCCATACTACGGCTACTTGTTTGTTATTTTTCGAAATCCGATACTACTTGAAAGTGTGTGTTTAATTTCATCCAAGACAACCCTGAATGCAATACGACCCCTACTTTTTCCTTCAAAAAAATTTAATTAGGCTTAAAAAGCACTTTGTAAAATCATATAAATGCCTTTCTTGTACAGTACGCATTTTTAGATTATCTTAGTCTTCACACAAACACTAAACATTTAGTTTAGTTATGCCGTGGTTTTTTTTTTTGCTGTACAGTTATCCTTTATTTCTGCGGGTTTAATAACCATTAACTTAAAATTGGAATCATAATATCAAAGAGAACTTGTTGAAAATTTGCTGGCAATATCTATTCCACTCATCTCTACAATACTGCAAAACGTGAAGACTGTTTTACACATCGATTTTTACATAAGCAAGATCAAGCCACCTAGTGTTTTTAGAAAAAATACCCAATTACAGACGTTTTAATATTTTTTAAATATGTTCAATTAGAAAATAAGTTTTTTAATATTATCGTAGACGCAAATTGTAATTTAAGTACCTTTTTACACACCACATCACTAAAATACCCCCACACACTTATTCCCCCTTCCCCCTCCCAAATTTCAAGGGCTTTAAGCAATAGTTATAAGTTCCCATGGGAAAGTAATTTAAGATGTACTTACTAATCAAATTGTTTCATCTAAGCTATTTTAAAGACAGCTGAAGATGTCCACTAAGTGGTCGAAACATGTCCTGTATATGACAATCTTTTATAATTCTGCCAAAAGGCAAGAAATAAAGTATCGATTAGGTGGTGTTTTAAATTTTGTTTAATAATTTGTCTCTACAATACAACGATCCATCAGGAAAATGTTCTTGCTGTCTGTAAAACTGTTACTTTTACTCAGCGTCAGCTACAACCGGCTGCTACACGCATGTCTCGCTTGCTGCGTTCAGCCAACTTCAGTGGTTAGCGATGTATAGGCCTATTCGTGGACGTCGAATGTCAACGAACGAGTTTACTGTGCCGTGGTATGGCCCTTGCGGTTTTTTGTGCACATACCTCACAATTTTATCTTCAACTTCTTTAAAGCATCCTTGTTGTGGGCCACTGAATGCATTTTTTTTTTTTTTATAGTATGCATTTTTAGCTATCTTTGTCTTCATGCTGACGCTGAATATTGGCTTTAGTTAGGTCTATGCCGTATTTTCTTGCGGCTGCACAATTATTCTGCATTTCCGCATGCACAGTGGTTACCACGGTAGTTGCCAGTGGTATTCATTACTGTTAGGCCATGAATGCAAGACGACCCTTGATTTTTCACATGAGATTCTAAGAAAATAATGGTTTGGTTGTAGAGAAATACAGTATCACTCCAGAGGCTTCTGTGGCAAAAATTTCCGTTTTCTTCTTCAAATGGCATCAGCCGTCTATGAATCATGAAAACATTTCAAACGCATGTAGAGAAATGATAACCTCCTCGATAAAAATTTACATGGGAATGGCCTTTCTGAAATTTAACTAGACGCAGGAAAATATAAATTGTCCTCTGAAATCAGTGATGTACTCTGCCATATCTTAAGGTGTATTACATTCTTACTTAATTTCAGTGTATAACATTAAGATTAAGATATAGTTTACTACAGCCTTTATTTTTAACGAGTGAATAACTGCTCTCGGCCACATTATTTCTGAATTTATTACGAAAATTTGTTATTCTCTTTCATTTAGAATTTCCTTAACAGAACAGCAGTCGACGGTTATTACTAATCGACTCCAACGTAGTTTTCGAATGTCATTGAGAGAGCTCGCAAATGCACATAATGAGAAAACTATACCGTACCGAAGATGATCAATGGCATTTTGTGGCAAACATTTCAGTTTTCTTATTCAAACAGCGTCACCTGTCCTAACTTATCCGTACTATATGTGTGATGAAAACATACTTCAAGTACCAGTAGAGAAATAATAACCTTCTCGCTATAAATGTACAGGATAATAACCTTTCCGTATTTTAACCAGACGCGAGAAGATATAAACTAACCTCTGAAATCAAAGATGCACTCCACCATATCTCGAGGTTTATCCCATTCTTACTTAAATGCAGTATTTAGCATTAAAATTAAGATATCGTTTATTCAGCCTTTATTTTAGCAAGTTAACAACTGTTATTGGACACATTATTTACGCATTTATTACGAATACATGTTCTCTTTCATTTCGAATTTTCTTTACAGAACAGCAGTCGACGGGTATTACTAATCGAATCCGACATCGCCTTCGAATGTCGACGAGAGACCTCACTAGTGGACATAGCGAGAAAACTATACCAAGCGTGATTGATCGCACGAAACATAATCATTGGGGTGCATAAATATCAGTAACAGAAAAAGTAGCGCGCACCTAATCGCTCGTAATAACAGATGCATCGGTGATAGGGCTCTCGCTGTAACCGAAGAATAATACACAGTTTAATATAGGAATTTTGAAGGGGCAGACAAAATTTGTTATTATAACGGGGTTCTCGTTATATGCCGTGCTCGCTATATCAGACTTCTACTGTAATAGAACTGTATTAAAAATGAAAGGTGCTTGGAAAAATTAGAATATAAAAACTAAAGAAAATTGACCTCTGCGTTGACCTAGCTATACATATTAGTTAACCTTAGATTCGTAACCAACCTTTATTTTCGTACCTGAGTAGCAAAAGAGCTTATGTCCATGTTGTTAATTTTACAGTATAAGCTAAAAACAGCAACTGGCTGCACATTTATGCCAATTGCTCGTTCTACAAATACAGTAGAATTGTAAATGGTTTATATACACTGACTGACATAGCAAATGCAACACCAAGAAGGAGTGGTCAGAACTTTATGCCAATTGCAGGGTAGACTGACGTCACTGAGGTATGCTCATGATGTGAAATGCGCCGCTGTGCTGCGCAGGTAGCGAACGATAAATGGGACACGGCGTTGGCGAATGGCCCACTTCGTACCGTGATTTCTCAGCCGACAGTCATTGTAGAACGTGTTGTCGTGTGCCACAGGACACGTGTATAGCTAAGAATGCCAGGCCGCCGTCAACGGAGGCATTTCCAGCAGACAGACGACTTTACGAGGGGTATGGTGATCGGGCTGAGAAGGGCAGGTTGGTCGCTTCGTCAAATCGCAGCCGATACCCATAGGGATGTGTCTACGGTGCAGCGCCTGTGGTGAAGATGGTTGGCGCAGGGACATGTGGCACGTGCAAGGGGTCCAGGCGCAGCCCGAGTGACGTCAGCACGCGAGGATCGGCGCATCCGCCGCCAAGCGGTGGCAGCCCCGCACGCCACGTCAACCGCCATTCTTCAGCATGTGCAAGACACCCTGGCTGTTCCAATATCGACCAGAACAATTTCCCCTCGATTGGTTGAAGGAGGCCTGCACTCCCAGTGTCCGCTCAGAAGACTACCATTGACTCCACAGCATAGACGTGCACGCCTGGCATGGTGCCGGGCTAGAGCGACTTGGATGAGGGAATGGCGGAACGTCGTGTTCTCCGATGAGTCACGCTTCTGTTCTGTCAGTGATAGTCACCGCAGACGAGTGTGGCGTCGGCATGGAGAAAGGTCAAATCCGGCAGTAACTGTGGAGCGCCCTACCGCTAGACAACGCGGCATCATGGTTTGGGGCGCTATTGCGTATGATTCCACGTCACCTCTAGTGCGTATTCAAGGCACGTTAAATGCCCACCGCTACGTGCAGCATGTGCTGCGACCGGTGGCACTCCCGTACCTTCAGGGGCTGCCCAATGCTCTGTTTCAGCAGGATAATGCCTGCCCACACACTGCTCGCATCTCCCAACAGGCTCTACGAGGTGTACAGATGCTTCCGTGGCCAGCGTACTCTCCGGATCTCTCACCAATCGAACACGTGTGGGATCTCATTGGACGCCGTTTGCAAACTCTGCCCCAGCCTCGTACGGACGACCAACTGTGGCAAATGGTTGACAGAGAATGGAGAACCAATCCTCAGGACACCATCCGCACTCTTATTGACTCTGTACCTCGACGTGTTTCTGCGTGCATCGCCGCTCACGGTGGTCCTACATCCTACTGAGTCGATGCCGTGCGCATTGTGTAACCTGCATATAGGTTTGAAATAAACATCAATTATTCGTCCGTGCCGTCTCTGCTTTTTCCCCAACTTTCATCCCTTTCGAACCACTCCTTCTTGGTGTTGCATTTGCTCTGTCAGTCAGCGTATATTTATTCTGCTGATGCAAAGGTGCCAACTATTATGGATTGTCCTTAATGATTACGGATTTCACTTCACGATTACAGCATTATGGTCGAAGGGGAAATTATCACAGAAAAGCAGCATTGTCACAATAAAAATTAATTTCTACGAGAAAAGGGAAAGAAGTAAAAAGTGTTCAATCCCTTAGAGCATTCATTACTGGTTAACCCTCCTCATTTCATTGTTTGTATTTGGCAACTAAACATATTTGGCAGTTATTTGGTCATCACTTCCTTTTGTTTCCCACGAGCGTTGTGAAATCACGGCTAGCTACATTGGTATACGCTGCTCTCTTAGCTAGAATGACGCATCAAGTCAGCCGTGAAGTAGGCTCTACTCCTTGCTCTGCTGTTCTCCAGTGTGCGCATTCGGCTCTCTCTCTGTTGTGTGCATAGAACGAGTGGCATATTTAGCACATTTGAATTCTAATTATCCTAGTCGTTTATTCGAAAAGAAGTGATTGGTTTTGTAAAATGAAGCAGAGCGATTGTCAGATTGCATCTTCTTCTAAGAAGACAGCAGTGTTACAGAAATATCAAGATGGTTACACAAAGGAATGGTCATGCCTACTTGCTTCATGTGTTAGTGAAAACCACAAACCACGTGTTCTGCAGTGTGTGTTCGTGTGATTTCTCAGTGGCTCACGGTGAACGAGATGATTGCAGAAGACACATAGAATCAAGGAAACATCACACATACGGTGAATCAAAATTATGAAACCCGTCTGTTTCATCGTTCTTCGTAAAATATAATGAAACTGCAGTGACAAATGCCGAATTGCTGTTCACATCATTTCTTTTGGAGCATATTCTGTTATCACTTTCAGACCACACTGGAAATTTTAGATCCATGTTCCCTGACTCTAAAATATCTCAGAAATATGGTTGTGCAAGAACTACAACCTCTGCTTTAGTTCAGTACACAGTATCTGAGGCAAAAAAGGAAATAAGTGAACTTTTGCAAATAATGCCTTTTTATTTGGCTACTGATGGTAGTAAGGATTCAAATGCAGTTGAACTTTATCCTACAGTTGTATCTTTCTTTAATGCTCAGAGAGTCTAAATATCAACTCTTCTATTGTCATTGTTAGAGAGTACCAACAATACAGCTGAGGGAATTTTCTCTGTTATTAATAGTGAATTGTCTTCTTTAGTCATTCCATGGGAAAATTACATTTATTTTTCATCTGACAATGCATACACAATGATAGGGGCAAATAATGGTGTTGCCAAATTTGTGAAGGACAGGCATTCTTCTGTTTATGTCCCAGGTTGTTCATGTCATCTCATACACATCTGTGCACAAAAAGCAGCAGCCCAATTACCAGTCAATGTATGAACTTTTTGGTTCTGTTATATTACTATCTTGATAAGAGTTCTAAAAGGCAAAGCACGTTGAAAGGTATATAAGGCTGTTTGTGGCACAGAGGGTCACAAAATTTTGAAATATGTTAGTACTCCTTGGCTCTCGCTTCTTCAGTCTATTAATAGAGTTCTTGAGCAGTGGGAAGCTTTGATACTAATGTTTTGTAGTGAGACCCACCATAAAAATGAGAGCACCAAGCAGTTTGAAACTAAAATCTTTCATACAAGACCCACACACAAAACTGTTTTGCTACTTTCTTCAGAGTACACCTCCTGTCTTTAACTCAGTGAATTTATTTCTGCAGCAAGATGCTCTAGCCATACATCTTCTTAGGAGGAAATTTACTGGTCTTTTAACTGACCTATTGGTCAGATTTGTTCAGGCATGTTCTATTGAGTCAGAATCTACCTCCCTTTTGAGTGTTGAATTCAAGGGGAGGAAATGCCAGAAAGCCGATGACAACTTAGGAATTGGAGCAAAATCCAGGGCATACTTGAAAGATAATGACTGTGATTAAGATATGTTTTATAATTCTGTGAGAGAGTTTTATATGGCAGATTGCAGTTACATTATCAGGAAATTTCCCCTTGATGAAGAATTTCTTCATCATGCTGAAATTGTAGACATCTCTCTCAGAATGAAGGTTTCCTATTCATCTCTTGAATATGTTTCTTGAAGATTCCCAAGTTTGGTCAAGGAAAGTGAACATAGTAAACTTGAAGAGGAATTTGCAGTTTACCAGTGTGATACTTTCCTTAAATATATTGTATATGGACCTAACATTGATGTGAACTGGGGCAACATTGCAGAGCTTAAAAATGAAAGTGGACAAATGAAGTATAAAACCTTAAGTAATGTTGTATTTGCAGTACTAAGTGTACCGCACAGTAACTCCCCCACAGAAAGTTTTCAGTGTTTTTAGGAAAAATCAGACAGAATTTAGGCCTACATTAAGTACATCTACACTGGAATCGCTGTGTCAGTGAGACGTAAAACCACTAGCTGGAATCTCTTCTAAAGACAAAAATGTCATCTCAGGGGGAAGTATGTTTCAAGAAAACCTACACGGAAAAGCAAATTAAAACTTAACCTCAGTATCACATGACATCCATGCAAATTGAAAGTTAATTTTGCTTGCTGATGGCTTGTATAAACTGCCGATAAAGTCATGATGGTTATCGTAATAGTATAAAAATAAATGGACACATATTTGGTGCCAGATATGCTTCATTTTCCAGACTATTACAAAATATTCCCTAATCATTTCATAAATAAAACAGATATGACAACATTTGTATAACCGCCATAATCTAAAGGTAGGAGTAGTTTGACAGCTTGAATTAAGTGATTCATAAAGTGCTTTATTATTTTTTTTATCTTTTCTTAGCTCTTAGGGAATTAATAATTAGGAACAAATTACTATATTCACTCTTCATTGCCAATATTGTGACTTTTAAGGGAAATTTCAAGAAATATTTTCTTAAGTACATTGATAATATTGAAAGGAAATGGAGAAAATAACAGTGAGATCAAATGTATGTTTTACTTTTAGAATAATGATGGCAGAAGTAAATAGGACTTAAAATATGGACTTGCCCAAGCAAGGAAGATGTTTCTTAATGAAATACATTTTCTCAGTTCAAATATAGATATGCACTTATTAGAAAGAGATTTCTGAATATTTTTCTGTGGAAAATGGTATTAAAATGGTGCATAATGAAAGAAATGTAATGTTACAGAAGATTGTCGAAGCTGGGATGGATTGATGGTATCACAAATGGAGACTGTTAAGCAGTAGGGATGGAACAAATGGTTACTTTCCAGTATCATGTTCCTGTGTATCTATTACACTGTAGTATTAGGGTATAAAAGTAACATAATACAAGTTGCAGGTCAACTTTTGGGAGGCACAGTTGTCAATACCTGTCCCCTGTAGCAGCCCGTAACTAAGTACGTAAATAGCAGTACTACTATATCTCGCTTTCTTTTCTCCCAATGTCTCTTCTGCCAGCTGATCACTCACATTCTTGACTGTATTCCAAGAAATTTTTCTAATGAAACTTTTACATTTCCAGAACTAATTCTGTGAGACCTTCATTTATAAAATGTACAGCAACAGCTAGGTAGCTCTCTATATTCCAGGATGTGTAATTAAACAAACACTGAGACACGTCATTAAAATTTACTCATTCAGGACAAATTATAAAGTATGTTGACAAAAGAGTGTCATACACTGTTCATATGCTGCTGAAATGAGGAAATAGTCCTCCTATCAGGCGAAACATAGGCAGGGTATAATCTAGTACATTTCTTTCTATTTGTCTGTCATGCCGATAGACTGGTCTTATGGTGACAATGGGGTAGGACAGGACAAAGAAGGCTGCAGCTGTCGCCTTAATTAGGGAACTGTCTAGTGTTAAAAAGGGAAATTAATAAAACCCAAGGTCAGGGTTGCTTATAGTGGGGTTCAAACCCACCATCTCCCAAATGCAAGCTAATAGCTGTGTGACCCAAACTGCATAGCCAATTCACTCAGTGAATCGTCCGTAATAGAAGGAGGTTAGAAATTTGCGGTAAACAAGTGTGGAAGTAGCTTGCCCAGCTTCTTTTTCTGCATTTCACTTTTTTTTTTTAAAGGTCATACTTGTAAAAATGATAGCAACTGTTTCTTTTCTGCCCCACAGGTTGTTGTTAATGACAAAGATTCAAGAGGGACAGGTACATGTGATGGCTCTTGCAATGGCTTTTCAGGATCTGATATTTGAGTCCATGAACACTATCAGAACTAGATGCACCTGTAAAATTTTTAAATTTTAAAAATTATACAGTAGAGTCCCATTAATCTGAACTAATTAGGACCGAACCTTGTTCGGATTGGCGAAAATGCGGATTAGGTGGATTTTTGTCAAATACACAACATACTGACTAAGCATTTATGTGTTAAATATTAAAATGATTGAAAGTAAGAAATTAGTACAGTATGCTGTAAATTTATTTTACAACTACATTCTGAGGCTCGAAAACCAATTACTGTACTGTTATGTTTTTATAAACACTGTTGGCATCGACCTAGCGCGAGCAGCCTGGTAAAAGTCTGAATGGAAGGGGCAGTGAGCTTCAGTTAGCAAGCATGTGAGCTTCCCACTCTGCCTACTCCTTCTTTTATTCTCAGTTTAGTGTATCTAGCGCAATCTCCCAGACTGTGTGTGCCTGCTGTAATAGTGTATGCTTTGTTTTGTGAGTGCTGAGTTTGTTCTACATTCTGTTCCTAGTCCCTGCTGTGTCTCATCACGGCAAGCAAACATAAACACAACTTATGTACGCTAAAAGAGAAACTTGGAAGTGTTACAAAGACTGAACAATGGCGAAAGTGCCACTCAATTATCAATCGAATTTGGTGTCGGCAAAGCAGCCATTAGTGATTGGGAAAAGAACAGTGTTAAGATTGAGTGGGAAAAGAACCGTGTTAAGATTGAGCAGTTTTGTTGCTGCTGGGAGTGAAAAGTCTCTTGAAAAATGGCAAACAAGGACATTGTATACTTATATAATGATGGCTGATGATGACCCCAAGTAGGGTCGAAACTAGTCTCTAACGAATCAATGTAATGTAAATATAGGCATTGCAAATAGCATAAAGTATTGAATAGGTGGAAAAAACAGTTTTTGTAAGATTAAATTATATAGCTCAAAAAATAGGACTCCAGATATCATTCGAAAAGACTAAGATAATGGTAACAGATCCACTAAAACTACATAACAGGAAAGTAAAAATAGTGAAGCAGTTTAAATACTTAGGAGAAATTATAACATACAATTTGGATGAGAAATCTGCATGGCAAGAAAGAATTAATAAAATTATAAAATGAGCATGGTCTTCTCGGTTCACACAGAAGGATGTGGGTTAGATTCCCCATCAGAAAGTCATAAAATTTAAGAAACAAGGTTTCCAATTCCCGAGGTGCATATGGTCCTGAGGTTCACTCAGCCTACACCAAAAATGAGTACCAGGTTAATTCCTGGGAGCAAAGGCATCTGGACATGGAGCTAACCACTCTACCCCATCAAGTGCCGAGTTTACGGATAGTGGAAACCCTTTCCTTCCACCCCTCCAGGGGCGTTCATGGCCTGTATATAGAAATAGATTAAGAAAGTTAGAGAGGATGTTGTAGAACTAGAAATAACTCTGGTGATTTGCAAAACAAAACAGAAATTTTAAGGAAACTGAAAACAAAAAGTCAGATTTAAACCAAAGACAAATACTGTAACATAATGAAAAGGGTATTTACTGATGACGAGTAACAGAAAAGATCAGAACGAATAAAAAGCTGCTGGGCAGTTTGGACAGAAAACTTATTGAAGAAGATAACCAGAAAATTATTGACCGAAGTTGTCCAATGAGACTGTAAAAGCATAATAATAATAATAATAATAATAATATATTATGGAAAACAAGAAAGTCAATGATATTGGGAGATCTGAATGAGAAGAGAGAGACTGGGAAGAGAAGAGAATAGATTCTGGGGTCATACGGATATGGCAACAGGAATCAAGTAGGGTATATGTTAATGGACGTTTGCCAGAGGAACCAACTAATAATGTTGCAGCTATGCCTGGGGAAGCCCTTGGGGGTGACTGTAGTACTGTGGTAGCAAGGTTAAAAGTAGGCAAGGTCGCAAAACTACGAGAACGAAGAGAAAAAAAGATCAGGCTCTGGAGATTGAGGGATAAGGGTGTTCAGGAAGTGTTAGGGAAGAACTACAAAAACTGTTACCAAGAACAGATATTAGTCATGTTGAACAGGAAAGGAATAATTTTAAGAGTGAATTTGTAAGGCTTAAGTAAAAATGTTGTTTGGGTCTTTGATCCATAGCGTGGTTTGATACAGCCCTCCTTGCCACCCTATCCTGTGTCATCCTCTTTTCTACGTAACTACATCCTACATCTGCTCTAATTTGTTTGCCATATTCATACCTTGGTCTACTCCTACCGTTCTTACCGCCTACACTTCCCAACTGTACGAGTTCTGGGTGTCTTAAGATGTGTCCTATAATTCTATCTTCTGGTCAGATTTTGCCAAATCGTTCTCCTCTCACCTTCAGCATTCTTCCGTAATGCCACATTTCAAGGTTTTCTACCGCACATTGCATTTGGTTACTGAAAAGTTAAGGCCCACTGCTCTATTCTTGTGAATCTTGGCATAATATATCGCCACAATTTTATATGATGCAGTATTCCTGTTTCTCTCTGCGCTAATTTCGCCCATGTTTCACTTCCATAAAATGCCACACTCCGGACGAAAATATTATACCTCTTTTAATTCCTTTCATTTCTTCAGAAAGGTCTTTCTTTTTAGTGCTAGTCTGCATTTTATGTCGTGCTTATTTCTGCAATCGGTAGTTATTCTGAACCCAAGGTAACAATTATCCATCTACTTCATTTAAGACTTAATTTCCTAATCTAATATTTCCTGAATCACCTGACTTTGTTTGACTGCACTCCATTACTTTTGTATCCATACTATTCAGCAATTCCTCCAGATTTTCTGCAGACTCAGATAAAAACAATACCACTGACAAATCTTAGAGTTTTGATTTCCTCTCCTTGGATTGTGATTCCTTTTCCAAATTCCTCTCTGATTTCCTATTCTACATAAACAATGAAAAGGAGAATGCGTGTAAATTATGCGTTGGCAAGAATTATGTGAGTAAATGTAGTATAATATGACTCTGTGGGCAAGTGTTGGCAAATCAGGTGCCCAAGTCATGCTGTGAGCATTATATGTTTCACTGCAGAGTAGCACATACCCTTGCAAAAATTCTCATTTAAAAAAAAGTGTATCTGTTCCTATTGCTATTTTCAACAGACATTCAAAACTAACTGATAGTTGTCAGTCATTTCTGCCATAAGACCTCCTGTGCTTTCTAGTGAGGAGAGCAACAGGGACTGATGAAAAAATGCAGGCTTTTTTTTGTGTGTTTTTTTATGGTTGATACATAAACAGCCCTTCTGCACTCCTACTCGATTCGTTCATATTATTTACAATGCATACATTATTCAGAATATAATTTGTAGTCCCTTTCATCCTCGCCTTACTTTTTAAAATTTTTTTTACACATGTCGTTTATGTATCTCTTCTCATGACTTTTCAGATGGTGCCAAGAAGGAACCACCTCCACGTCCTCCTCCACCCACAACTACACCCCCTAGTTCTGTCCCTACCAGCTCTGGCACTGCTCCTCCACCACAGGGGTTACCATATCCCATGTACCCCTCTGCCATGCCTGTACCGTATGGGGCCTCTCCTGCAGCACCTTATCCAACATACATACCACCTCCCATGCCTGCTGGATACAACCCTTATGGAGGACCGGGAACTACTCCTTATCCTCAGCAAGGTGAGTCCAATACTGGGCAGTGTTCAGTTTCATAAAAGATGCTTTGTAAGAAATTGATGTAATATCCCCTTTATATTTCTTTTTCTGTTGTATATCAGTTATGTTTTAACACTGTTTTGTTAATATTTTTACGAAGGTTAATATGAAGGTACTATAGTTAATGAGGAAGGTATGGAAGATCAAGGAAATACATCAAAACTCATTTCTTGACATATTGCTACTCATTGTATTTAAAATATCCTCTGTATCTTTCCACTAATATGTAAACTCAAAGTGGTTCTCTTTATGGTGGTACTTGCTGAAGATATGTACAGTTAATCTACTGTTAGCAGATTTATCAGAGGAAGAAGTTGTTAAAATTAGCATTTCTTCCTGCAAGTTCCTGATTTTCTATACTTTATGAACTAGGTTATTTATTTTCTTATAAATATTGCCATACTGGGAAAAGAATGGTGTAGTAGCCACCTCTTCCTGTTCTGCAATGAAAAATTATTTTGGTTTTTTATTGTTAAATTAAATGCATGAACTTGAGAAAGATTCAAGTAGAGCATTTGTAAATGATGTGCAAGCTCATATGTCAAGCCAAGCATCCGTTAATCCTTTGTATTAAATTGTAGAGGTTTATGTAGAAAATTGTTTTCAGTATAGCCCTCCGTACGGTGAGACAAAGGTCGCTCTCTCCGAAAGTTTTTAAAAAGTTCCTGACCCCAAAATCAAATGAGATGGTATTCCATCCTGTTCCTATATGAACTAAATTGTTGCAAAACACAGGCTGTTTTCTGTTTATTGAATAACCCCCTCTTTAACATTTCAAGGTATTTTCAATCGAGAAACATTTTTTCAAACATGTTGTCCCATAATCCTGCTCCAGATGCCACTCCATCAGTCACTTGCAGTGCTGTGAGTACAAAGGAGAGCCCTTCTTATAGGAGATCATTACTATTGAGGAGACGTAGACCAGATCTTACGAATGAAAGCTGAAACGCGAAACGACTGAGTGGCATCATTACTGGTCACTGCAAAAAAAAACCACATTCAGCAGACTCCCTCCAGTGTGAAAGTTATGGTGATTTTTGCCCATGATTGGGGTGATGTTATTGTAAGCATGTTGTTCCCTCTAGGCAGATCGATAATGTGGAATACTAATGTCTGTTTCTGTAAAATCATCTGCGAGGAGCATTGAGAAGAAAACCTGCATAACCCACCCATCATGCTGCACAACAATAGAAGGATGCTTGTAATAGGGGCTGTGTGTGATTTATTTAATCACTGGGGCTGGGAAAAAGCTACCACTGCTTTAGAGAACAGCTTTTCGCAAGTCACAGAGATAGAATGTGGAAGTTAAGCCAGACAGGTTTCGATACAGTTTAATGTAGGTAACAATGCTCCTTCCACAATAGTAGTGGGTCTTCGTTTCTATACAGCAGAATGTCATCCAAATATAAATTAATTTCAATATTGGCAGCTGATATTGGTGTGCCTAGTAAAAAATAGAATGATAAGACATATCGAATACATTGCTCCTTATCATCAGCATCATCATCATCACCACTTACCTACCTATGGATTTTATTGAAGATACCATATAATCAAAATCGGTCTCAATCCAAATAACAGATTTCTCTCCTGATATCATCTCCTTCCAGAACTTGTTCTTTGTTATGTATTTCATCTGCTTTAGCTAAAATGTGTTTTTGTTTGCTTTAATTTAACAGCAAATCTATGGCAGCCTTTTTGCTATTACCCCTGCAGTTCAGTCTTTGAATGCTAGTAACTTGAACCTAGGATCCAGAAGTGTACATAAGGCAATCGCTTCATTATACTTCACATTTTTTATCTACAATTGAGCCCTTCATTCACAACACCGATTACTGTTCCACCAAAGGCTCAGTTAACAGCTTCTGGCAAACATTTGTGAGCCCATTTGTCATAAGTACTTGGCTGCTTGTAACATACTTACAACCACTCATTATTAACATAACCTCTTCTGATGCCTTGAGAATAGTACAAAGCTCCTTACAAATGTCCAACATCTAGGTCATCGGCCTACAACACACTTCAGACTGCTAAAGAGTATCTGTATCCAGCCATCAAGTAACAGAATGGGAGTGTCAGTTCTATCTCCGATATCACTCACGCCTGCATGGGAGTGCGTGTTTGAAGCAAGCTGCTGTGCTTGCAGACAGAGCCTAACATCCGTTAGGGGATGTGCCTGAAAAGAGCTGAACCACCTTCAGGATAAGGACACGAGTTCACTTTAAGAAATATTCACAGATGTGTTTCTTAATCATTTAACTCTTTGAGGGCGGAATTTAATATATTAAATCCCATAACATGTTGCCCATGAGTGGAATTTAATATATTAAATGGTTGGGGATCCAGCCTTCCCTGCACACGTAGTAATAAAAAATTCTGCAGATGGCAGTAAAAGACACTTTTAAGTCTGGCTGAAAGGGGAATCCTCGAATAGAGTTGCGTTATCCCCCTGCTAGGTTTTTACAAGCTATAAGAGGCTATCGTGTTCAGTCAAGCATGTGTCGCAAGTTTTGAGACCAGCTTTTTGGGATTTGTAGAACTATTTTGCGATATGGTTACTAAGAAGAGAGTCGGTGGGCAATTGATTGCTTCAATTTTGGTCTCCATGGATGTAGATGAAAGTGATTTTTCATTTGATGAGTCCAAAGACAGAAATTCAAGTAGTAAGTTTTCTCAGTGCAAGAATGACTCTAGTGCTCCAGAGAACGAAACAGCTGATGAAAGGACTGACATGGGTAACTTGGACCCAGGGCCTTCACATACCATTCTGCTAGTTGCTTTACGTCGCACCGACACAGATAGGTCTTATGGCGACGATGGGACAGGGAAGGGCTAGGAGTGGGAAGGAAGCGGCCGTGGCCTTAATGAAGGTACAGCCCCAGCATTTGCCTCGTGTGAAAATGGGAAACCACAGAAAACCATTTTCAGGGCTGCCGACAGTGGGGTTCGAACCTACTATCTCCCGAATACTGGATACTGGCCGCACTTAAGCGACTGCAGCTATCGAGCTCGGTACATACCATTCTGATATATAATGTTAATAAAGGGCCAATTTTACATTCATATTTTGACATGATGACCGAGCCTACGGAGTATTTTTTACTTTTTTATACCAAAATTTTGACATAATTCACCAAGAAACAGTAATTCAGGGAAACAATAGGCAACCCCTCCAACTAGGAGATGTACAATCGAAGACTGGTCATCCCCAACACTATCTGATATAAGGAAATCGATTGGCATAATAACTTATTTGTGGAATGACTCGTATACCTTTGATGCGCTAACATGCTGCCGCAAAAAAGTTCAAAAATATCCTACGCACTTCTGCGATGATGTGCATCCAATATTCAAGGCAAATAATTAATATTACATATGCATGTTTATAGCTAGCATTCAATAATTTTGGATGAGTTTTAATTTGCTATATTTTTGGTCCACGTACAGACATAAAATGCTTTTGCTCGCATAGGGTTAATATCTCGTGAGGCCAATATAGGTCATTTTTGGAAAAGTAGGTTTGAAACATAAGAATAGCAATCCAGTGCTAACAATTGATTTACTCATGAACGTACCTAACAAATTGTACTATGCATTAATAAAATCATGGAGACAATGAAAGGACGAAATTAAATATGATAATAAACTGGATTACCTCCACGCCTTTAGATATCCGTAAATACAGCAAGCTTCCCTGTTATTTATTTTTTCATCATGGAACTTCTGTCATTATCTGGGCACTTGGAGGTAGCATACCTATCCCATTTACAGCTGTTTAGGTAAATCCAAATGTAATAAATGTAGAGAACAGGCATGAAATATATTTTAAAATACAAATATGGGTTTCAACAGCCATAATTATCCAAAGAATGCTCCAGTCACTGTGTGTTATATTCGGAAGTACAACTCCAACATTTGCTCAGACCGTCCCTAACAATCAGCTGGTGGGTTGCTACGCTTTCTACAGTACGGCTTTATTCCAGAGGTGGCTTCTGCTACACATCCACCAATTGGGGGATTGGGAGAATACAGAGACCCCTCTCTAGAAACAATCTGTGAATAGATTATCACTGTTTGAACTCTAATCAAGAACAAAACTATTGTAAATAGTTTCAAAAAGACTGGGATCCTGATGGCAGTAATTAGATTTGTGTGATAGGCCTACTGTTAAACTGACAAACAAATGACTGGCGCCAAGTTCTTTATCTTTTTTTGTATTATTATTGCATAATACTATAAATAAAAAAGTTCTTTATCGTTTTTTTGTATTAATATTGCATAATACTATAAATAAAACTGTATATGCAACCCTTATCCCATTTCTCTGCGGGGACGGATATGAAGCGAGATGAAACTTCGTAGCAAGTTTTTATGACCTAACGCCCTTCCCGACATCAGGCTCTTCAGAGGAGTGAATGCGATGGAATGAAGGATGTGATATAAGAGTAAACAGAACTGATTGATCATATTTACATTTGGACATGGTATGAGGATGTACAGAACGAGAACAGCAGGGAATTACTTGGACAGAGAAGTGAAAGGGGAGAGGCCAGTTGGAAGGCCAAGGAATGGATGGATTCGGCAGCAAGAGGAATGCCAAGTGGAAGGGTATGGAGGAACAGAAACTATACTTTGACAGGAAGAAGTGGCGAGTGCTTGTACACCACACCCAGGAAACTAGAGCTGGAAAATGATGATGATGATGATGATGATGATGATGATGATGATGATGATGATCACGTATTTACAGTATATGGTGGCCTAAAAGTCATGTGTTCCCCATTTCTTGTTTCGTTTTTAAATTTAGAAATAACTGTCTTTCAACAAAGGTAACCAGTAAGACTCAGAATGCAATCATAAATTTGTTGAAGAATAATAAGTCAGTAATAGACTACATGATAACTGACCTGAGATGTGGAAAACGAGTGCAAGATGTGAAAGCTATTTGTAATGAATGTCTTGATAGTGACCAAAAAACTTCTGGTGGTTGACTGACAGGAATCCAAGTACAGAAGACAAAGACCAGGATCAGGATACCAAGGATTAAAGACTGGAAGCTAAAGGAAGAGGACTGTAAACAGAAGTTCCAAGAAATAATCAAAAGCAAGTTACCAATGTCAGTCCAGCTGTAGTGATGTAGAATAGAATAATTTTAAAACCAGTTTATCAATAGTGCAGAAGTAGTGTGTTGAAGAACAGACAGGAAAGTAATGAAGAAAAGGACATCATAGTGAAAGAGGCTATAGAAAAACTTAAGTCCAAGAAAGTGAGGGATGTTGAAAGAGCCAGAAATAGTGACAACAGTCAACTGAGAGATGAGGAAGTACAAAAGCTACACCAAGTCTGGTTAAAAGCAAGAGATGTGACAAAGAAAACGTTACCGCACTAGAAACAGTAAATGGGAATGTAGTCAGGAGCAAACAAGAAATTAGAAATGAACTATTTCAATATACTCCTGAATGAGGGAGAAACTACTGAACAGATGGAAGAAAGGACGAGGACAGATGATGTTGCAGTTACTTGGTCTGATGTGAATTGCTCTTTAAAAAAAGATGAAAAGTAGTAAGTCAGCTGGGATTGAAGTTACTGCTGACATGATCTTTTTTTTTTTTTACAAGTTGCTTTACGTCTCACCGACACAGATAGGTCTTATGGCGATGATGGGACAGGAAAGGGTTAGTAGTGGGAAGGGAGCGGTCGTGATCTTAGTTAAGGTATAGCCCCAGCATTTGCCTGGTGTGAAAATGGAAACCACGGAAAACCATTTTCAGGGCTGCCAACAGTGGGGTTTAAACCACTATCTGTGGAATTAATGAAGTTACTGTTTCATCTTTGTTTTAAATTTTGTATTCAGCTTTTACATTCTTTCCCAAAAGTTGTTTTAGCATAATTCTGTGAATTTGTCTGTCATTTCCAAGGCTGTTGGAACCACACCAATGCTTTCCAGGTTTGTAATTTAAGTCCATTCTTGACACCACATTATTCTGCTGGGAGCAATTCCATCCTGTAGGCTGCAATTTGATCTTTGACAATTTATGAGAATGACAACAATGAAGCTACTGAGCTATCATACTTCCAAATGCAATTTTAGCTATTTTGTAGCTATTAAAATTGTTTTTGCTCATAAATGACCAGTCTCCTGCTAAATCTTCAGGCAGATTTTTTATTTAATTAATTCATTCTTGATTCAAATTCTAAACCTCAGAGCAGCTTGGCTAACTTGAATGAGCATATTAAAAACCCTTCTATTATTTTCGTTAGTCTCGACCTAAAGTACAGATATTTTCAGAATTTGTATAAATGTATGACCAACTTTGCAAGTGCCTCAAGACTGGTTAGGAATTGTTTATGCTTTAGTGCCTTATATGTATAAAACAAATTGTGAGCTCTGAAGTCTAGTAGTTATTATATACTTGTTGGGTTGTGCTTATAATATATTGACTGTCTTCATTTTTTATATGTATTACTATATTTCTGAGTTTGAACCTAAGATGAATTTCTTTGTAATATATTATTTCTGCTTGTTATTGTTTGTTAAATATTAAGTGTTTACAGTAGTGAAATTAGCAATATCATCAGTGTTTTTATTTTTTATAAACTAAGCTTCTTTCATCTGTTCTGAAAGTCTGTGCATTGGAACCAGGCATGTTATTGAAGAAAATAAGAACTGAAATGAAGAGGATGTTATAGAATTGGACTGGAAACAATATGGTTTGGCAAATCCAGGAATTCATTCCTCTTGTTCTTTGTTTCATTCTCAGTGTTTCCTAATGCTGCTTCTCATTATGATCCTATCACATTGTGCTCCATATAATAAAAATCAACAATGTTTATCATGGACTTTGTTGTATTTACATTGGTTTGTAGTATATACTTGTTTGTGCCTTTGTTTTCCATTACGCATGTGCAAGTGCCTTTCTTAAATAAGTAATATTACGTGTAACTTACTAGGAAGAAGTTTAAACTGCTTATAGAAAGTAGCGTAATTTTTCGTTCAGTTGCCTAGGAAGTGTGCTTATAGCTGTTTCCCTTGTCCATGTTCCTTTATGCTCTGTTTATGTGATCTTGTTGTCCTGTGTATGAGCTCTGTTGTTAGTTATCTTAGTTATGTAGCTGATGAGCTTATTACCAGTTTTTGTACTGTTCAGTGTGCCTTTTTAATTTTATGGTTTATATATATTTTGTATTGTTTTATCTTCATTGCTGTTTTGGCAATAAATTATTAATAAACTAACAATCTTCTTTCACTTACCTATCTGCAGGAATTGACAATAACCCTGGTAGTTAATTTATTCATTGTGCTTGGTAAAAAGATCGGAACATACGAGATAAACACAATGGCAGTTCAGAGTTGGAAGAATAACCATCAGAAAGAGGAGACACGGACAAACGTGAAAAGCCAAAAGGACAACAATCTCTACATCTCCATTACACTGTTGTCTCCACTTTGATTACCCTCATCTCCTTGTCAGTTCACTCTGCATTCTCCTTGTCAATTCCAGTTCTATATCCAATTTTTCTGAGCCTCAACAAGCTTGTTTCTGCTCAAGAAAAATTTTATAGCTCCCAGTTTCAGCACTCCACTGACAACTTGGAATATACTGCTTAGTCAAGCAGATCATTTTCTTACTCTCAAGTCTTCCTAACCCAAAGTTTGCAATATATTTGTTAACGTTGCTCTCTTGTCAGAAATCACTCTAAACAAATCGTGCTTCTTTCCTTTCGATTTTATCCAGTTTGTGTATCGAGTAATCCTGGGAGTGGGGAAATGTGCGCGCGTGCGCACATAAAGCGTGCACATCTTATTTATTACTCTATGCAGTATAACATCATCTGCAAAAAGCCTAGTCTAATATTCCAGTTTTTTTATATCATATTTATATACATAAGAAAACATAAAGGGGTGGGGTGAGTGGCTCAGACAGTTGAGGTGCTAGTCTTCTGACCCCAACTTGCAGGTTCAATCCTGGCTCAGTCCAGTGGTATTTGAAGATGCTCAATTACGTCAGCATCGTGTTGGTAGATTTACTGGCACGTAAAGGACAAAATTCCAGCATCTCTGAAAACCATCAAAAGTAGTTAGTGGGATGTAAAACAGTAACTATTATTATTATTATTATTATTATTATTATTATTATTATTATTATTATTATTATTATTATTATTATTATTAGATGTGAAAAAGACCAGAAAACTGATCGCGCAAACCTCGCTTAGAAGTTGTGCATTTCCTTCTTTGCCAGGCAGCCTTCAATTTTTCTCTCATCGTGGTTCTTCGTTCTTCTGTCCACTTAGCTCCTGTCTTCTTCTTGTGGTTTCTCTCTGACTCTACTACCCACTTGTTGATTTTCGTTCTGTAGCAGGTTCGGTCAGCGATGTCTGCCACTTTGATTCCTGATTTTTCCAGGTCTTGGTGGATTTCCGTTGTCCACCTATTTGTTTTGATGTTTTCTGTTGCCTCGAGTAAAATTCTTGTCAGTCTGTTTTCTGGAAGGCGTTTGATGTGTCCATAAAATTTCAGGCGTCTTTTTCCGATGTCGACCGCAAGGTTTGAGAGCTCCTTGGTTTCTGTACGAAATTGCAGTCTATATCCTTCATCAGTCAGTTTTGGGCCGAGAATTTTTCTGATGATTTTACGTTCCTCTTTCAGGATGTCTTCGAATACTGTTTTCCTGTGGAGATCCAGTGTTTCACTCGCGTATAGTATTTCAGGTTTGATCACAGTGTTGTAATGTCGAATTTTGGTGAAGATTGAAAGGCATTTTTTGTTGGAAATGTTTTGCGTTCGGCCGAGGGCTCTCTTCATTTTCTGGATGCGGACCTCGAGGGCCTTCTGTTCTTTTCCTGTTGGTACTATAATTTCTCAGAGATATCGGAACTCGGTTACTTTTTCGATTGTGCCAAATTTCGTGTTCAAATTCTGGAGGCTGCAGTGGTTGCACATGACTTTGGTTTTTGAGGAGATTTGCAGGCCGAATTATTCTGAGCATTTCTTGAAGGTTTCAATTTGGCTGATTGCCTGTTGTTCGTTTGTTGCAAGGATCGCAAGATCATCTGTGAAAGCGAGACAGGAGATTTTTACATATTTTCTTGTCATACTTAATGGTTGCCAATTTCCTTGAACTTTTAGAGCTTGTTCCCATTCTCTCACGATTTTGTCCAGGGCTGTGTTAAAGAGTAGTGGGGAAAGTCCATCTCCTTGTCGGACACCGGTTTTTATCTGAAATTTTTCAGATATATTTCGCATGAATTTTACTTGGGAGGTTGTGTTGGTGAGAGTTAGTCTGATGATTTTTTTGAGTTTTGTTGTCCATTCCGTATTCACTCAGTGTTTGGAAGAGGGATTGCCAGTCAATGGAGTCGTATGCTTTCTGGAAGTCCACGAAGGTGCAGATTGTGGGTTGTTTTCTTGTGTGCCTTAGTTTCAAGATGGTTTTCAGGTTGAGTATCTGTTCTGCACAGGATTTGTGGGGCCTGAAGCCCGCTTGGTATTCGCCTATGAGTGGTTCTAGTTGTTCCTGTGTTCTTTGGAGGAGGACTGCGGAGAGGATTTTGTATGAGACTTACACAAGGGAAATTCCCCTGTAATTGTTCACATCTGTTCGGTCACCTTTCTTGTGAAGTGGAACGAGGAAGGCATTTGTCCGATTTTCTGGTAGTTTTTCCGTTGTCCAAATTTTTTGTATGATTTGTGTGAGTTCTTGGAGAGAATTCTTTCCTAGATGTTTAAGAAGCTCTGCTACGATGCCGTCGTCTCCGGATGACTTGTTGTTTTTCAGTCGTCGTATGTGTCGGTGTATTTCCTCTTGTGTAGGTGGGGATGAGTCTGGGTTTGCGTTCGGGTGGGGTTTAAGTGGAAACCTTTCCGTTGGTTCTGGGCAGTTGAGTAGTGACTTGAAGTATCTCGCGAGTTCCTTGGTGTTTTTGTCATCTGTGAGTGCCAATTTTCCGTTTTATTTTCTGAAGCAGAGGTTCTTGGGCGTATACCCATTTAATCTGTTGCGGAAGACGCTGTAAAAATCTCTGGTGTTGTAGTTGTGGAAGTCCTGTTCAGCCGACTTCAGTTGGTCCTCCAGGTATTTCCTCTTGGTTTGTCTGATGAGTTTAGAGGTCTGTCTGTGTACTTCGCGGAATTTTTCTTCGTTTTCAGGTGTACGGTTGCTGATGAACTTCTGGTATGCGTTTTTTCTATTCAATATAGCTTGGTCACATTCAGTGTTCCAAAACGGGTGTCTGCTCTTTTTGCTCTTTTTATATAGTGGGATTTGCTCTGATGCACTCTTCATGATTTTGTCGTGGAATTCGTTCCAAGTTTTGGCTGGGATTTTTTCCCAAGTTTCCTTGAGATTTGATGTTTTTATTTGTGCTGCGTCCAATTTTTTGTTTGCCTTGGATTTCTGGTAGAAGCGTTTTGGGGTAAATTTCACTTTGATTCTTGTTAGATGATGGTCCGAGTCAATGTTGGCTCCTCTGCGGACTTGAACGTTGTGTACTTCTTTTTGTGCTGGGAAGGAGATGGTGACCTGATCGATCTGGTGTTTGCCGCAGCAGGTGTTGGGTGATTCCCATGTGAAGAGCTTATTGGGGTTTTTCCGTAGGGATGTTGACACGATTTTCAGGTCATGTTGTTGACAGAGCTCGATGAGGCATTTGCCATTTTTGTTGGTCTTTTCGTGTGCTGAGAATCTTCCTGCGGTTTTTCTGTAGCACTTTTCTTTACCAATTTTACCGTTGAAATCGCCGAGAATGATTGTGCCTTTTTCAGGTATTTTGATGAGTGTGGTTTCAAGTTTGTTCCAGAAGTTTTCTGTTTGTTTCTGATCTTTGCAGTCGTTGGTGGGTGTGTGGGCATTTACAAAGGTGTAGTGGCGATTTGCACAGCGAAGTCGCAAGGTCATTAGTCTGTTGTTTATGGGTATGATCTCTTCGATGGAGTTCACAATCTTTTTGTGTACGAAAAAGGTCATGCCTAACATTGGTGTGGCTTTTCCTATGGTTCGTGTAGTTTTGCTCTTGAAAATGCGGTAGTTACCATATACTGATGTCTCCGACTCAGGGAGTCTGTTCTCTTGTACGGCGAGTAGCTGGATTTTTTGCTGATCTAATTCTGATGTTAATCTGAGAAGTTTGCCTACTTGTAGGAGTGTGTTTATGTTTAGCGTGCCGATGTAGAAGGGCGTTTTAGTGGGAAGTTTGCTAGAGAGCTCCAACTCTCTCTTTCGTATCAGCCCGGCTCCTCCATAATCCGAGTGGCTGGTTGCCACCTTCGTTTTCAGTTGGCAGGTGGATTGGTTACCACCTGGAGTAATGTTGTTCTTACTTGCACGAATCATGGTGTGCTTGTTCTCAAGCGATTGGGTTGATCCCGAGGGATCGGAGTACAGTCAGGTGGGTGAGTTCCTGAAGGTTTTCTGAGGCAGCCGCTCCGACTCGGAGTACAGACGCTGACCAGGTGCCGCACCAAATAGGTGAACAGACGCTACTGGATTTATTATTATCCTATGCCGTTGGCCATCTAGTGGCTCTTCCACTTTTAGGGGCAGTTTCCCACCCCAAGGGCAAGAGAGTGCCCTGAACCTCTACCCGCTCATCCGCCCTCCGAAGAGGCCGTTGGCACTTGGTAGAGGAGGACCCCTTATACCGGTGGTGACTCGGTTTGTGGACGCAGTTTAACGTCATGCCCGGGACATTATTATTATTATTATTATTATTATTATTATTATTATTATTATTATTATTATTATTATTATTATTATTATAAAACACAAAGGTCCAATAATACTGCCTTGTGGGACCCTATTTTGATCATTACAGGATCAGATAATGCTTCACCTATTCAAATTTTCTGGGTGGTATTTTGTGGAAATTTTGTCACCAATTTAACCATTCTTTTGTCTAGTCCAATAGCCCTCATTTTCGTGAGCATTCTCCCATGATGTACAGAATCAAAAGCCTTTGATAGGCTGATAGCGATACACTCCATTTGACCTCCTGAATCTAAATTATCTGCTACATCTTGCTGAAATCCTGGAAGTTGAGCCTCACAGGAATACCTTTCCTAAATGCAAACTGCCTTCTATCAAACCACAGACGTGTCTAATATTATCGAAAAGAATGTTTTCCCTGAGCTTACATGTAACACATGTCAAGCCGATTGCCCTGTAATTATCTGCTTTTGTTTATCACCCTTTCCTTTGTACAGTGGGCCAACTATAGCAACTCTCCATTCATGAAAAGAGCAATCAAACAAATGTTTCAGATACAGCATTACATCCCAATCAATTGCCTTTAGTATATACCCAAAAATCTCGTCAATTCCCGCTGCTTTTCTAGCATTCAACTTTTATAAATGTCTTTATTATCATAGGTAAATTTCATTATTTTGCCAGTATTAGAAACTACATCTACCTGGACATTATCCTTATCTCTATCTTTACATGTTACTCACTCAGTACTTCTGCCTTCTGTAAATGCTCACATATATACTCCCCTTGTTCATTAATGATTTCCTGGAACGTCCTTCTTAGAGAATACTGTATTTCTGCTTTACCAACATGTTATCCTTAGCTGCATGTTTTTTTTTCTTTTTTAATTCATCCTTCCACCATCATTGCTAATTTCTAATGTGAATCTCCTTAATATCTTTATTTCTGGTATAATATAACGGATCTTTACCATTCCTTCCCACCTTTAAAAGTTACAGACCTTTTTTAAATTTTTATTTACTAGTTTCCACTGATCATTGTGTTTTATTCCTCCTCCTCCCCCCTCCCCCTACCTCTCATCAACCCTATGGTATTGCCTAACAAGTGACAAATCAAGTCATATGTAGGAAGATAGCAACATGAATAGAAACATTTATTTATTTATTTATTTATTTATTTATTTATTTATTTATTTCTTACAGTTATGGAATGCTGCATTGGACAAGGTCTAATTTTTGCATATATAATACAAATGAAAATAAAACATCACAATGAACATTCCCATAGCACTGCCTGTGCTGAAGTGGGACAGTTAGATTTGAATACTGTTGGTTAAAATTGCGGACAGTCCATTAACACCTTACCCCTAAATGCCTTCTCCGTTAAATTACACCCATCTCCATGTCGAAGGCCATTGCTAGGAAACATTACTTGTTCTAAAACCTCTACTGCTAACAAATTAAGCAGTGGCTTTTTGTGGTGTTTTTTTTGCCAGATGTTAATTTTCTTTGGTTTGGTCCACATTTCTTTTTCATTGTCATATGTTTTCAATTTCATTTCCATATTGATAGTTCAACAGTTCACAATTGTAGGTTTGGAGTTCTCCACCTAATCAATACTTGTATAGCATTAATTATATGTATTTACGGTTAGAAGTACACTATGAGTGCAGGACTAGTTTTGATCCTCTATTGGGATCATCTTCAGCTGTTAAATATATCAAGATAGCAATACATTAAATTTAAAATATTACACTATTTAAGATCTATACATTTCTTTTCATTGCCCTTGTCTTCTACCCCAAACAGACTTTGAGTAGATCAGAATCGTAATGTTTTAAGTATAACCTTTCAAAATTTAGGCCTAGGCTTTGTAATAAAAATGTTCTTGAGGGACACAGTTTATCACACTGAGGAACTGTATGATAGGTTGTGAATTAATCAGCATCCCCAGACATCCCCTTCCCCCTCTCCTCCACGGACCTTGGCCTACCAAGTTACCACTGCTCATCCCAAAGGCTGGCAGATTACAAGGTGATACGTGATCAGCACGACAAATCCTCTGGGCCGCTATTCTTGACTTCATAGAAGAGGGCCCTATTTCACTGTCAGATGGCTCCTCAATTGTTCTCATAGGTTGAGTGGACGTCGAACTAGCCCTCAGATCTAGGCAAAAATTCCTGGCTTTGGCTGGGAAACGATCCCCGAGCCTCAGGGTAGGAGACACGCTTGCTACCCCTAGATCGCAGGGCCAGCAAATTAGTTAGTAGGTAAGGAAAATAAGTTCATATGTAGCATGTATCACTTTCATAATCTGTATTTAACAGAGCAACAAATAGGTTGAAATGACTTTATTTTTTCGGTTTACAGAGTGACGAAGAAAATAGTAATAATTGTGTAATTATTCGGAATATTTGAATACAGTAAGTTGGATATAAAGGTAGAAGACTGCATCTTTGTATCACAGATTAAGGTCCATTGAGTAGATGCACAGGAGGAATATTTTGAAAATTGCTCAAATTTGCCTGGTTTCTGTGGGACAAATAGAAAATACGGGGCTTGGTTGCGAGTGTTAACATGTAAAAGTACAATTTCCTGGTAAACTGTTGGAGTTGCAAAGAAGGTGCATGGTATAATTTTTATAGGAAGTTTAATTTTAAATCCTTTATAATATGACTAATAGTTAACCCAATTATTTTGGTTTTTATTATATAAAACCTCCACCAAAACACACAAAAGCATATTAACTTTTATATTTTTTTAGAACATTTCTCTAATTAGGAAGAAAGTGAATATGAACTGTTTTGTAGAAAATTGAATTATAAGTAAACATGATATAGGTGTACAGTAGATTCCCATAGGAAACCTGAAATATTTATCCCGAATGAGTAAATTTATAATACCAATATAGTTGGTCTGTTATTGGACATTATAAATTTTCCAGCTAACTCATTCCTGGTTGCCAGCATTTTTCCTCAGTATGCTAAGTTGGGCTCATCAGTTGGTAAATAGCACACCTACCAAGACGCATGGCTAGTGCACACCAGGGTTAGTCGCATGAGAGTTTCAGCATTTCTCACGAACAGGTTGCAGTACTGTATAGTTAACATTCCTATTAGCAAAACTGAAACACTTTTGAAAGATTTTAGACAAATGTTCACCAGGGATTTTTTAAATATATATATATATGCTGATTTGAATGACATGACATGTTATGGAATTTCCTATCTTCAATCTTGGTAGAGATTGAACTCACAATCTTATGTCCAAGAAGTCATCACCCTGCTAACCATTCAACTATTAGTACGAGCAATGTGCTATTGTGTTGTCTAGTTAATACAATTATGTAAGATTCCAGTTGTAAGTTAATTCAGTTAATGTAACTTTTCTAAAACCAAAGTAATGTTCAACAAATGAGCCTCAGCAGGAAAGCTGCATGTGGAGAAACTCCACATTACAACACGTCAAAGAGTATGTCTATCTTGGGCAGCTCGTAAACATGAAAGGGGACTTAAGACGGAAATCTTCTGACATATCAAACTAGGATGGCAAGCCTATGGAAGAAATTCTTCAATCTTCAAATCCAACATGCCAACCCACCTAAAGAAGATAGTCTTTGACCAAAGTGTTCTCCCTGTACTGACTTACGGTTGTGAAACCTGGACATTGAGCAAGTTTGTTAAGCAAAAACTCAGAACAACCCAAAGAGCTATGGAACGGTTTATGCTAGGCTTCACGAAGAAAGACAGGAAGAGAGCAGAATACATCAGGTCAGTCACAAAGGTCAGTGACATTTTAGAAAGGATATTTACCCTAAAATGGCAGTGGGCAGGCCATGTTGCTCAGAGAACTGATGGTAGGTGAACAAAGCTTGTGCTAGAGTGGAGTCCAAAAGATCATCTGAGACCTAAGGGAAGACCACCGGACGGATGGGATAAAGACATCTGGAAGATTACTGGGATCAGTTGGCAGAACATTGCTCAAGACCGTCCCAGATGGAGAGACCTCATGAAAACCTAGCTTCACAAGTAGCACTTTTCACAACATCCTGATGCACTAGTCATGCTCTGAATGTTAGTACTCAGTACATCTCATACTGTCACAGCCATAAATAAGACTTCAGTGAAAGTCATATTTTGCTCTGGCCTGTGCCAAGAGATATATTAAAATATACTGCATTCTTCAAGAAATAGCCACAGATATGTACAATATTGTTTATGTTGTGTAAACTTGTCAATGATTATGAACTGGTGATATTATGAACAAGTGTAACAAATTGTATGAATGTTAAAATCAGTGACAGAGTGACGAAGAACATGGCAATAATTGTGTAATTATTCAGAATATTTGAATACAGTAAGTTAGATTATAAAGGTAGAAGACTGCATCTTTGGTATATCACAGGCGAAGGTCCATCGATTGTTTGTCGGGGAGGTAGGGGAAGGTGGAGTGGAGGGTACAACTCTGTTCAGTGGAGGGAGAAGCGTTACATGGCTATAGTCTTATTTGTCTTTACTAGCAGATGTACGTGTGCTTCGCTACGGTATTCTACATTGTATTCAAATACGGAGGTAAATACTGTACATGCAGTAAATAAGATTGTTTTAAAATTGCATGTCTCTTAGCGTTATCCGAGAAACAGCATGAGGGGGGCCCCCATACGTTGTTTCCAATGTGAAGTGTTTTTTACCGATTTGTGATTATAACGGCAGGCTCACTTGCCTACTACCATTCACAATCTAGTTGGGAAGTTTACTTTATAATTGCAGGATCAATGCCTACTGCGTGGTCACAATCGACTTCCAGACAGATTACAGTTAAGGATTTTTTATTATAATGGCAGGCAACTTCCCTACAACCAGTCTAAATTGAGCTGTGCAGCTATCATTATAATGACAGGACCCCTTTCCTACTGCCAGCCGGCTTATGCCAGTCACACCAAGTTGGTGAGTTTCCATCAAAATAGCAGGCCACTATGCCTAATGCCAGTCATATTTTATGTGAGTACATTTGTTTATAATGGCGGGCACCCTTGCCTACAGCTAAACACAATCGGGTAGGGGAGTTTTAAACAAAACTGCATGCTCCCTTGCCTTCTGCAAGTCAAATCGAGAAGTGAATTATTCATTACAAAGGTAGGCCTTCCTTACTAATGTCAGTTACACAGGAGTTGGAGAAGGACCCCAATCCTACTGCCAGTCAAAGTCTGCGTGGGGAATACTGATTACAACAGCAGACACACCCTTCCTCGATTGCTACAAATCGACATAAGTGAATATATATCTATAGATCAACATACGAAAGTGTATGCATGTTTACATTATTGCAGACCTTCATTTACAGATTAACTGCTGCTAAACGGTATGCAATATCGACAAAAAGATTGTACCATAAGACGCCAGATTTAGCGGCCTAAATTGCTGGTCCTATGATACATCATCTATTCATGGGCCAGATTGAGTTAGAAACGTTGAATAGGGTAAAATTTTGTAAGATTATCTCACATTGCATTACATTTCGGATAATTATGTGACAGCTACATACATAGCATTTGGCTCACATATGGCTGGGTGGGTCAATTTTTGTGTAGAGTTTGATGATTCTATATTTCCTATAAGTGATTGAAAGTATGAATTATGCATGTGAAAAGTCCAAATTTACTTAACGTCGAGAAATAGAGAAAAATCAAATGTAAAGGGGATACAGATACAACAAAAAGTCATAAGACCAAGGTTGTAGATCACTAAAAATTGAACAGAGATTGTGCCATCCGTTATGTGATAGGACTTCCCGAAGGTCCGCACCATCATTAAAATTGCCTCCATATTTCAATATTCTTCAGGGATAAAATGTGAAAAATTTAAAGATCTTGGAAGTTTTCCGACCATTACAGGCTGAAATGTATAATTTTGCCAAATTTCAATTTTTTTTGTTCGTCTGGCAGATTATGCTGCAATCTGGATTTTGTGCGAGGAGGGTAAAAATTAGGACTTTCAGGAAACTAAATCAAAAAAATATGCAGATGGTCATTATTACCCCTTAAATGGGTAGCTGTACAAAAGTTTTGCCAAAATAGTCAATGTACAAGCACACAGTCTTTACGATTTTGTTTATATAGATAAGGAATTTTCTCCACGTACAACACATTTTGGGCTATGTCTGATGCATTTAACCTGCAAAACCGACCATTCATGATATCTCCCTTATTAATCCTCCTGTCGAAAAAATGCACATGAAAATAAAAAGTTTTAGAAATGGATTTCCATCAAGTTGGGTCGATTTCCAATCAGCCTGCTCTTGTATTGTATATATTGTGGAAGAGTAAAATCACCATTTTGGTTCCCTATAAACTGTTAGTCCATTCTGGAAACATGAAATGTTATTGACCTTTAAAACCTACCTTTGGACAGGTGGCTGCTAAATATAAAGTTTGATTCAAATATCTTCAGTAGTTTTCAAGTTGTAAGAAATACACTTAACACGCTTCCGCTCTTGGGTTAAGTCCGGTGGAACTTGTACCGAAAAATGGTCCGTTAATGATATCTCCCTTATTAATCCTCGTATCAAAATGATGCAAATGAGAAGAAAGGTTTAGAAATTAATTTCCATTAAGGCAGGTAGATTTCCATTAAGTTTGGTTGTGTATATTTTGTGGGAGTGCAAAATCACGGTTTTGGTTTCGTATAAACCCCCAGTCAGTTCAGGGATTTAGAAACAATATTTGCCATGAAATGAAATGGCGTATGGCTTTTAGTGCCGGGAGTGTCCGAGGACATGTTCGGCTCGCCAGGTGCAGGTCTTTCGATTTGACACCCTTAGGCGACGTGCGCATCATGATGAGGATGAAATGATGATGAAGACGAAACATACACCCAGCCCCCATGCCAGAGAAATTAACCGATGATGGTTAAAATTCCCAACCCTGCCAGAAATTGAACCCGGGACCCGTGCGACCGAAGGCCAGCACGCTAAGCATTTAGCCATGGAGCCGGACAATATTTGCCCTAAAACCTACCCAAGGACAGGTGGATTCTAAATATGAAGTTTGGTGGACAGACAGACACACACACAGACACCAAAGCTAAAAATATGCAGATGGTCATTATTACCCCTGAAACGGATAACTGTACGGAAATTTCGCCAAAATAGTCAATGTACAGACACATTCTAGAAGTGCAGACCTTTATTTCGAGAGTTACTGCTTTGGAACTGTACAATATATCTACAAACGGACTTCATCATACACCTCGTTCAGTGTTCTACATGGCTGGTCCCATGACACCTTCTCGTATCTCCTATATTTATGGGTTAGATTGAGTTAGTCATTGAATGGGGTGAAATTTTGTACAGTTTTCACTTAATACTTATAAACTTTGGCTATCACAGGGCCACTGGTCATGTCGACGTGCATGCCAAATGTCATCATTCTATCTTTCCTACAAGTGTGCCAAATGATAACATATACATGTAAAAGTACAAAATTAATTTGAAATCGAGAAATACAGCTCTATATAACGTATAAGGGATAGAAATACAACAAAAAGTCATAGGACCAAAGTTGTAGATCTCTCCAAAATGAAAGGCGATTGTGATTTCTGATTTGTGATACGACTTACCAGTTAGCCACCAATTATCCTGAAACAAAGGTCTGTTAAAATTACATCCATAATTCGATATTTTCCGGAGCCAAAAGTTATACATTTGCACAGCCTTCGGTTCAGAGGGTCCCGGGTTCGATTCCCGGCTGGGTCGGGGATTTTAATCGTGTTTGATTAATACTTCTGGCTCGGGGACTGGGTGTTTGTGTTTGTTCCAACACTTTCGTCTTCATATTCAGACACCACACTACACTACCAGCCACCACAGAAACACGCAAAAGTGATTACATCCTTCCATATAAGGTTGGCGTCAGGAAGGGCATCCGGCCGTAAAACAGGGCCGAATCCACATGTGCGACACAGTTCGCACACGCGTACCCATATGTGTGGGGAAAAGCGGTAGAAGAAGAGAAAGCTATCAGACTGAAAATATTTTTTCAGGAAAGTGACTAAAATGCAACCTGAAGTTTAATTTTTAGGTAATATTAGAAGTTTAAAATAATACATGTAGGTTTAGAGCTGAAAACTCTAAACCCTTCTTTAACCTTTTTCAGACTACCGGTCAATAGGTTAGGGGGTCAGCCAGAACTTGTGGTTGATTTATCAACCGTAGCGTGATTCATTGTGAATTCTGGCTTATAAAGAGTGTCTACTTGTTCTTTTACCAATGAATCCATCAATACGTTGGAAAAAGAACAATTGTGGCATCATGCAACATAATAGGAAAAACAGTACAAAAAACTTTGGACTGAAGGTTTTGAAAATAGGGATGATGTAAGCAAGGTGAAGAGAAACCTGTGTGCGGTAAGTTGGAGCATTAAGAGGTTGGTGTGTGTACTGACTAAAATGCTCAATCCCACACCAACCAGTCATTTCATGGATGGCAACGACAATGCACCAATCCCTTTCATTGTGTTGACAAAAGTGGTTGTATGGCCATGTGGCCAATAGTTAGTATTTCCTGAGAAATATGGAAGTAGACCAAGAAACTATTTTTCTATTTGCTGAATATTTTGAATGCCTTCATCATTCAGTCATCCTAAAGGGACAAGCCGTCTCACAAAGAATTTTGTGAGCTACTTGTTAGAAATCTAAGGGCCACTTCACACTAGGCGACAGGAACCAGCGACCAGAATCAGCTACAGAGTAGCTCAGGTGAATTCCGTGTCGCCGTACAGTCGCCAGCCGCGCTACTTAGCCGCCTTCCCCAGACTAGTATCCTCACAATTTCTCAGACAGAGTATCTCTTGTTACTCTTATTATTGTTGAAAAGAAAGAAGGAAAGCTTCATAGGCTTCATTCACATCCTACGTTAAAAGATCATTGAGAAAAAGGACTTTTCTATAAATAATCCAATGATATTTGCAAGAATATGCCTTAAATGTTGTTCTGCATGACTTAATAATAAGAGATTACCTACCTGCCCTTGTATTGGTAAAATCTCCATTATCTTCTTATTCTGCCTGGTCTTTTCCCAATCAGTTGAGATCGGCACCTTATGTGGATCTGACCCAATTTTACAGAGCCATGTATTCACTATTGCGTTTATCTGTGAAAGTTGGTAGTGTGGTATGTTGTGTTACCAGACGAACAAAAGCACCCAGTCCCAGAGTCAGTGGCACTAACCATACATTATTAAAATTGCCGACCCGTACATTATTAAAATTGCCGACTGAGCAAATGGCTGCGTGGTTTGGGTCACATAGTTATCCTCTTGTGCTCGGGAGATAGTGAATTCAAACTCCACTGACGGCAGCCCATTTTCACATCAGGCAAATACTGGGGCTGTACTTTAATTAAGGACATGGTTGCTTCCTTTCCACTCTTATCCCTTTCCTACCCTTATCGCCATAAGTCGTATCCTATGTCGTGCTACCTATTGCAAATTGTCAAAATAATTAAAATCTCCTGACTCGTTCAAGAATCAAACCCAGGACCCTCTGGACTGAGGTACGCTGTGCTAAGCATACAGCCAAACGAGTCGGACATCAAAATCTAAATTATATTGAACATTTAATAAAAGTGAGGTCGCTTATATTTGTAATGCTTTAATTACAAAGCTTGTTTCTTTCCTGGGATATTCTTTCTTTAACATTGCTGAAGAACTGTGTTATTACTTCATACTATGCATTTCTCTTCTCAACTTTATTACTATATTCGTCACAGTTTAAGTTCCAGATGGATGCTGCTCAGTTTGTATAATTAGATCATTCATACTGAATGTAATGTATTTATTTAGTACAGTTTATAATATTGTGAAATGGAATACGTAACAGGAAGGAACTTCAAATGCACAATGACACTGAAGGGTGTTCTGAATGGAAAACAGAGAGGACGAGTAGCTGGGCTGCAGAGTAGCCTAGTGTGAAGACTCCTGTACAAAACTATGGTTCACCAGCTGTTGCCAGCCGGGGTTGCAGAATCTGCCTCGGTGACTGGTAGCGGGAGTCAGCTACTGTTAGGTGGGTCACCGGACTTCTTTCTGTAGCTCGGCTGAGTAGCCCATTGTGAAGAGCTCCATTTAAAACAATGTTTCACAAGCACAGGTGGCTGTTAGCTGATTCCGGTCGTCGATTCCAGTCGCCTAGTGTAAAGCGGCCTTAATACATACTGTTCAAGACGTGAACCCAGACCTACCCTCCACTCATGTTGGGAGACCAAGTACAAGCGCTGTACGTTTCTCTGGCCTTGACGTGATGTGTTCCAAATGTTGGCCTACGAAGGGTACATCTCGCAAATGCAAAGTGTGCTCGGTGAAGGGAAGGCAGCAAGATTGATTTTCCGTTGTGAAGAATGTGATGTACATATGCGTGTACATTTTAAGATCTATTATACGAAAAGCAAGTTTTGAGAACAACATTCTCACATTCTAGATTGTGAAACGTTACATTTATTTGAATTATGTTTTTGTGTCGCATGAGATGTCTTATGATGATGATGATGATGATAATAACAAGATAGCTCATTACTTCTGTGTACTTTCTTTGCCTCTGCAATGGAAGTGGCTTAGCATGATCTTTGTGTCATTGCGATTAATTATTTGTTTCCTGCCACTGGCATATGTTGACCTTGGAACGTAGGTAGATTGCCATATTACGTATTATATTGCTCTACATCTAACGCCTTACACAAGGATGCTTCCCTATCATTTGTATTGCCTTATATGCAGTATTATTTACTGTTCATAACTAAAATTCCAGTGTAAATGAATTGCTAATTGTAACAGCATTTATATATATATATATATATATATATATATATAATCTGTTTCTAACCATTGTTATTTAAATCGGCTGCTCTTATTGGATTCCCCATTCCATATGGAACAACCCAGTCTTTATTAGAGGTTGTTAATTCAAAATCTGTAACTTGTATGGAGATTTTAGTAAAAAGATGCAGATTATTAAATGTCAATAGGGACAGAAATTCCATCCAGATGAGTGCACAGGGCATACTGATACTCTGTTGGGCAGTGGGCTGTAATAACATGCATAATTATATATGGTAAAAGTTTAAAAGAACATTTATACAATTGTGTCTAAGTAAGATTATTTCACTTCGGCACAGCTTCAGAGCAATTTGCTTTTGGAAATTTCTTTCGTTTACTGCAAATCCTCTGTTTCTCACATTTCTGTGGATTACTACAGTGTTTACTTACACATAATTCTTGGCATCAAAAAATGCATACATTTGCATTTTTTACCATGAAGTTTGGAAAAACATAAATCCTTGAATTTTTCTCACATTTCACACATTTGCACACATTTGATAACACTAGTAATGAGCTCAGGCCAATTCTTATGGCATATTGTGAAACAAGAATTACTTTAGTGATCACAGAAATAATCTATTTCAGCAACTTCAGAATTTCTCCATTCTAAAACTGACTCTGGACAGCATTCCTAGATCTAATCAGCAAAGTGCCCAAGGGAACAAGGCCACGGCTAGTATAGCTTATCACCCATAGCTAAACAGTCAACATAGCTTACTGTCTAAATTGTTATTGTTTGTTAATCCATATTTTGTATGAAACTTACAGTGGTCAAAGGACAGGAGGAGATATTTACGTCATACAGCAAGCATCTAAGGATGATAGAATATGCTGAAAAATTCAGGAATAGAGCAACAGTCATGCGTGTTCAGTAATTGAATTCAATGCATGGTGCTGACAGAAACAAGAGGAAGCTCTTTTACAGGTGTCAAATACTTGAGAAGCATTTTGAAGTCCAAAAAGTGGGAAGTTTCCAGAAATAGAGAGCAAGATATTTGAGTATGTTACTGAATTGCTTAACAGTGGTGTTGGCATGTCGCATGAAATGTTACAATTCAAAATATGTAATATAGGTAGTGAAAAAAAGAAGGGGGAATAAGCACTACACACATTTTTAAGCAAACAGAGGGCAGACCAGTCGCTACATGAAGAAGAGAGGATTATCACTAAGGAGAGTTACATTATTACACCAGTGCATATCATTGTATTGTGATGACTTGTGTTATTGCAAATTGGTAACGTGATTGAAACACCTTTCTTTCTTCAATATGCTGTCAATCACCACAGTCACAGGGAAAGGAGATAAGTGTTGATACACATAATGAGTAAAGAGAAATTGTGATGATCAGTAATGCTAGCCAGAATGCAGACAGAAGAAAGTTACCATCATACGTTATTTTTAGAAGAAATTCACTAACAGAAGGAAAGTTTCCTAAAGTTATTTACATTCAGAAGAAAGGGTGGATGGATCTGAAATGGTGCGAGATTGGATGTTCACGGTCTGGGGTCAGTAACATTGTGCACTACTTCATTTGTCAATCCTGCTTGTGTGGGACAGTTTTCCTGGTCATTTGATGGATAAAACAAGGAGGATCATTTCCAAGATGAAGACATGTGGCACTAATTCATGGTGAATCTTCGGTGTTGTAGCCCTGGAAAATGTATTGAACAAGCCTTTCAGAGACAACATTAAGAAGCTATGGGCGCAGTGGATAGCAGGTGCTGATCATGTGATGACACCTGCAGGAGAGATATGACAACCATCAGTGGTAATGATGAGTCTGGATAGTGAGAGGATGGGACATGGTTTCAGTAGATGTCTTAAAAGTGTGGATTTCCAATGCCTTGGAAGACAATGGGGATGATGTGTAGAAGGACAACTAAGTGAGGATGATATGGAAAATGTATGATGGAGGGTGGTATTAATTCATTTGAAGAAGTCAGGACAGACACTACTGGAAGACCTTTCAGTTGTCGTTTGTGCTTTGAATGAAATGCCAATTGGTCTACAGTAAATGGTATGTATTGTTTTGTTATGTTTATAGATAGCTTTATTATATTTGTATAATACATTTTGTTGTAAATATTTCCTTCCTTAAATTGCGCATCCTGTTATAAGTTAAGGAAAAAGTCAGAAAAAAGTTTGAGTAACATTAAATACAATATAAAGTACAAGTAAAGATAAATGTTAGCAAATAATGAAAATCAAATTTATTAAATTACTACTCCTGAGTTTGAGAAGAATTTTTTAAAAGCACATAAAATAGAAATAAAATTACAAAATGAAATAGGCTTATAACTGAGAATAAATAAACCTGAGAATTCATTGTTGATGATTGCACATAAATCACTCATTTCCTCTGAAAGACCCTTTTATTGTAGATAACGTTGGTCTTTTGAATTGTATGTTCATCTTTACGGTTTCCTTCTTCATTCTTCTTACTGTTGGGATAATAACCAGAAAGAGATAAATAAATAGAAGGCATAAATGGCAGAAAGGACATCTTATTTTCATTTTTCCTTCTTCTCGTGCATGGAATTGATGGTAAAGACAGCAATGTGAGCCATCATGCTTCTGTTGACCAGCAGAATAACCATTCAGGATTGAATAATGCAAATAAGTACAAATAATTTTATGCAATACACTTATCAATTGTAAACATTCAAAAAGTAATTTTCTCATAACAAAGCAAGATGATGCTGTTAGTATTTGTCTCCATTATCCAAACTTTTTTGGCTCCTTAATTTAAATTTATCATTGCAGTTCCATTCAAAGATTTTTTAAATTTCTTTCAAACTGCACAAATTTAATCCATACTTTTCATCTGATGACTATTGTCTGTGGAGAAATGTAGATGGTATTAAATACACGGAGAGGGCCTCTTATTATTGTTTATAATTCTCTCAACCAGTGCTCTTTTATGTTAAGGGGGTACTCTCAGTTGTAGTTGACAAAACATCACAATCTTACAATTTCCGGCAATTATGCATAGTCTGGTTATCACTTTTCAGGCTGACGTGTTTATAGAAAAATTGATTACGCTATTTTATTTGTGGTCAACATGTGAAGGTGGTAATTGAACTCAGTATTTCTAATCAGTTTACATTTTAAAATTAAGTGAACACGTAAGCACTGTCGTAGTGTCTCGTTTTGCTGACCTGCTTAAAGTAAATTTCACACTGGTAAAAGAGGCTGATCACTGCCATCTTCACGCTTCCTCTCCTTGCTTTTCGTGTCTTCCTTTCAGGAACCATGAAGATATGATTAAAAATTCTTAGTGGAGGGCCAACCAACTTGCTACTGTATTCAGATGCAATGATGCTCTTGTTGGAGTCATGATCAAGTTTATTTGTGAGAAGACTCTTTCGTGTTCACTTGTCAAAATTGGGATGCTGCTCATAGCGTTAATAAAGGGCGGGAGAGACATTGGGCATTTCTTCTCAGCAAGATATTCACGGAAACCTCTTAAGAGGCGGCCGAAATCAAGTCAAGATCCACCTTTTATTTCAAAATATCGCCACTAGTCTCATTGCTGTTGACAGCTAACTCCACTGATAGTTACATCAAAGGTTCATAGATGTCAGTGAGAAAGGCCAAGGCCGAGTGAGCGATTCCTCTCTCACCCTCCAGCATCACACCGTGTCACCAGGAAGTTGTGATACAGTACTTGCATGGAGCTGATGGTGTTGACATTTGTACGGAATGCATAACATTCCAGGAAATTATTGAGCATGGGTTAGTGCTGAGCAAAACAGTCATTCAACCGTTTTATAAAACAGTTGCAAAATAGCTTACTGTTTCCGATGTTGAAATGAAGTAGTGCATCAACCCTGTTCCCGCCTCGCGTCTTTCCCTGTACCGGCCAGTCAGTAATACATAATATAATTCTATCCAATGAAAATACAAACTGATATAAAAGAAGTGAATTCATTTACGCATTTCATAGCCATACAGTGATACTTTGGATATACGATAAAGATTGTAACACAGCCAAGAACGGAATTTTCCAACAACCCTGAGTCGAAAAAAAAAAGCCTTACAAAATTTATAACTTTTTTCCTTGGAAAGAGTTCTGAAATATATAAACAATGTATAAAACATCCCATTGTATATTATGTTAAAATTTGGATTTGATCAAATAAGGTGTTTTCGGAGACGCAGAGGTGCCAGAATGTTGTCCCGCAAGAGTTCTTTAACATGTCGACATGAGGCTGACATATTAGAGCACCTTTCAATACCACCGCACTGAGCCAGGACCGACCCTGCCAAGGGGTCAGAAGGCCTGCATTCCATCCTTCGAGCCGTTGTGAGAGTCTCTTTGTCTTTACAAAGACGTATTTGAAGTCGTATGTTTCTGTATAAGTTTTAAATAAATTTTGCAGCATCTAAAGATCCATTAGTTCTGTATTTCATGACTTGAGTGGAGTGTAATTAGAGTAACTACTAAGCTCAAAAAAAATACCACTTTATTCTCGCTCTTGGTGATGTCAGGCGCATTAGCCAATAGCAGCGCTGCTCTCCGGAATGACCTATCTGACCTGCGAGTTATTCTAGTTACGTTGGAAAACCCCATTTCCAAGAAATACATGGATTGTGAACGACGGTTTTGTATACCTACCTGTTACGCAAATCTGAAACGGTGCTGGTGAAGAATGCAACAGTTGAGGGGCACTGTAACTTCCCTCTGTAGGTGGGATTGGTGGAATAACACCCACTGTATCCCCTGCCTGTCGTAAGAGGCAACTAAAGGGGGGCCCATGGGCTCTGAACTTGGGAGTCTGGGTTGGCGACCATGGAGCCCTTAGCTGAGTCCTAGCATTATTTCCACTTACGTGTGCCAGGCTCCTCACTTTCATCTATCCTTCTTCAATTGTCATCTCCTTTCAGAAGGTTGGCTACCATCATAGAGATTCTTGCTTTGGATGTTGCTCAGTAGTGGAACAGTTGAACCAAGTTTTCAAATTATCAATCCAAGGAATGCGTCTTCTTTCTGGTCGTCTTTTGCCTTGTATCTTCCCTTGAATAACCAGCTGCAGTAGACGATATTCTCTCCTCTCATCTATCCTATCCGACCACATTTGGTCAACTCTTGTTCTTTTGCGACCCCGACGTTATTACGTAAGGAGGCCTATGTAGTCTTTCATTTTCACGCCCTTCGTGGCCCTTGTCTTTCTTTGGCCGATACCTTCATGTTTTGAAGTGTCAGATCCCTTCCAGTTTTTCTCTCTGATTAGTGTTATATAGAGGTTGGTTGCCTAGTTGTACTTCCCCTTACAACAATTATCACCACCACCACCACTGAAAAACAGTTATATTCTTGTAACTGTTTCACAGTGTTGCCAACCCATAAATCTTTTCTCAGCTAAATTTTAGCTTAAAATCTGCTAAATTTCGAACTGAAGCAAAATAGCATATACCAGCCATTTTAATACCGTAAAAGAGATTAACTCAACACTCACCAGTTGCAGAACAGGAGTTCATCATCTTCTCCTCCGCGTACTATATGCTCTGAAGCAGATGTGCTGAGTTGAGGTCCTGTGGTTTCATATGAAGCCACATGGTACTATTCTTTTTCAAAGACTATGCTGGCAGCTCACAGCAGCAAAGACCATACGAAAATTTTTAGATCTATTTCGAAAGTATTTTCACTTTCATTACTGATTTTAATTATTTTTGATAAGTGCGAAAAAAGAATTAATGTCAAAATTTTGTATTTATATTGCACTCCCAATAGACGCACCGTCCGTATTTGATATCACTGGGAAGCTCAACCAACTAGTCTTTTAAAGTCTAATTTTTAACTACTCATTACGAAATATCTGACAAGTTTTTAACCTTTTCTTTCGACGAACCAAAATGAACCTGATGTCAAAAGAAACATGTTACCAAACACAACACTACCCGGCTCATCAAGAGTACAGTAACGATTGTAACAAATACTGTACTGACTGAGGTAGTGGACCAGAGCTGGTCTAGAAAACGAGTGGTAGTATGCAGCATAAGCTAAATACAACAGGAATAAGTAGACTATTATGCCATACTAAGTTCTATTTTTTTCGTCTCCTGGTGATGAAAGGTGTTATTGTTACCGCTGAAAATCGCTAAAAGAAGTTTGAAAATCCGCTGTCCGCTAAATGGAAAATTTATCCGCTGTTCCATTTAAAAATCTGCCAAATTTGGCGGAAAATCCGCTGAGTTGGCAACACTGCTGTTTCATTCAACAACGGTTGTGTTCCCGAAACGGTTGCGTTCTGTCTGCCCCAACTGTAATGGGTATTTCAAACAGTGACACTTGCACAGAGCCTCAATGAGGGTTGTAATGCAGAAACAGAGGAGGGGAAGGTCCACCTAGTAGATAGATAACCTTTAGATTTCATTGCCACAGTTGATACTTCGTGACATCTCCAGTGTTCCATGTTGAAATGGTGATAATTGTTCTGCAGCTATGGAGTTCACCAAGACCACAAAGGGGGAGCCAGAAACTGCAGTGAAACTATAACTGGAATATTACTGGACTACAATAGTAAATCATGTAAATATCCTTAATCAGAATTGAAAGGAATAAACCTGAAAATGGAATATCACCGGATAATCATGTAAATATATACATATTTAGAATAAGCATTTAAGAAAGAACAAAACTTGGCGGACTTACATAAAGTTAACAAATATATCTATGGGGAACACAGATAGACTACCTCCCCCTCGTGATGCCTGAGAACGGTGCAAAGTCTGCTAAATATCTCTTACAACTTATAACATAAATGGATACGTACAAAATGCATCCAAATTCACTACCATACTGTATTGTATGTGGCTTATTAATACTGGAGTATATGAAAATCAAGGCTCTGTGCAAATGTCACCATTCTACTTCTGACTCACCAAGTACTGTTCTTTTGAATTCTGTTATGAAGACTTTCAATTCCAAACAGCCCCCTCACCCCCAGTTTTAAGCATCTAGAACTGCCACTGCCCATATTGTAATAGGCTGCAACTAAAGAGGAACAACATATTTTTATAGCAATAGTTTCCATTTTTATTCTTATTCTACTAAACCTTAAAATAGTTTTATAAATGTACACACACAGAGATAATACAGAAACATTAGTAGCAACTACTGTTCAGTATGCTGATTCTCAACCCTTACATCATCTCTTTCTGTAACGTTAAGACATTTAACGGTTCGAACCCCTCTGTCGGCAGCCCTGAGAATGGTTTTCCGTGGTTTCCCATTTTCACACCAGGCAAATGCTGGGGCTGTACCTTAATTAAGGCCACAGCCACTTCCTTCCCACTCCTAGCCCTTTCTTGTCCCATCGTCGCCATAAGACCTATATGTGTCACTGCGACGTAAAGCAACTAGCAAAAAAAAAAAAAAAAAAAAAAAAAAAGACATTTAGCCATTCTTTTCGTGGGATATGTTGTAGCTTATTTGAACTGATGATACACCTCCACCCTACAATTACCAATAAAAATAAGTTGTCTTAGTTTGAATAGTAAGCATCATTGTGTTACTAATATAGCAAAGAAAATTCAATAAAGTTGTTAACACCTACCTCAGATAAAGCAGCTGTTTTAAGTTCATTCGCAATTTCATGGTGTTCTTCACCAACATATTTGTCATTTTCTTTGGCATGTTTTACAGAATAATGTCGATGAATGTTAAAATTTTTAATAAAGTTTAATGCCTTATTACAAATCAAGCATTTTGCCATTCCATTGCATTCGGTAAAAAGATACTGGTGTCCCCATGCTGCATTGAACATGGTGGGAGTTGGAAGTCGTCGCGATCACTGACAGTTGCTTCCTTCCTCTGCAATGCCCGGCATGCTTATGAAACATAGAACTAATGTGGATCGCTGGCCTTGAATTGCCTTCCTCTCTTATCTGCTCCCGCTGGTGCTCGCTACACGGTAAGATACTCGCTTGGCAAACTTGCTCTCGGTGGCTGACCCTGAATTATAATAAGGAGCTTCAAAATATAAAGGTAACAAGACCTTGCACGGAGAAACTTGTTTTACAGGCAGATATAAAGTACACAATGACTGACCGCAGTATCTACCCCACGAGGCCAATCCCCTGATTCGAAAGAAGAGTGGGTTTAAAACTGGCCGTCGGCCGTCCTTCAAAAGGTTTTCTGTGGTTGTCTATTTTCAACCCCATTATTATGCATATTATGTATTTTCTTCAAAGGACGATATTGTGTAGGGGTTGTTCATAGCAGTTTTAAATGACCATTGGAGAAGAATTAAGGATAGCATAATAATAGATGTTTATATTTTTAAACATACAGTTTAAGTAATTAATGTAAATTAGTATTCAAAACTAGCCGACATACTCTACTGTACATATCATTCATACATACATACATACATACATACATTCATTTTCCTAAGCTGGTCAGCTGAATTTAGTCTAGAGTCGTCAGTCTGTATATGGGCGGTGCATCGGTCGCGGAAAAATATTATGAAACGAAATATTAAAATCAGTAATTTTCGTACAAGAGAAGAAAGGGCACTTTTACGGTGTTCAAACCCTTAAATGAATCAGCAGCAACAACTCTATTTACAACAGGTTACAATGGCATAATCACAAAAGTAGTCTATAGGCCTACTGTGTTACAGACATGTTATAAAACAACTTAAAAAACACTCAGTAATCCCTAAAACTGCATAAGACCCATAGGCTCCATACCATCAGGAAAGCAACATTCTATTTACAACAGGTTATAATGGTATTTTGTAGTTCAAGCGCATTGTTCGAGCAAGTATACCATGTGATATTTAAGACTTCTTTTTTTCTCTTCAAAAAGTAGCAAAAAGAAAATTCCTAAATTATTCAATAAAAGAGAAACATAATATTTACAGAAGACTACAAAGAAAATGCACTATCATAATACATAGATGGGATCCTTATAATGCTTGAAGTTCAACTCTGTGTTCACTGAGGGGTTTGCTTGCTGATTTTCTTTTTTCTTTCTTCTGCTCGTTGTTGGGCTTCTAATATGTAATCTGGGTTTCTTATTGGCATAGATCTACTTTGTCTTGGGTCTATAATTTCAGGAAGGATGCAACATTTGTAAAACTGATCAAGTAACGGGATAATACTCGCGCCAAAAGTCATCATCTCTCTGTATGAGTTTGGTTTTAATTCCTTTGGGGGTCCATACTGCAAATAGACAATATTGCCTTCTTTTAATATGAAGCTGCATTTGAATCTGGTAAAAGAAATTGTGTTTGGTGTCAAAGTTCCCCATTTCTCCATTCTTTCCCACTTTCCAACAAGTTATCTTTTTCAGTTTGATAGCCTCTTCCGGTGTAAGATGTTTTGCGGATGATGGGCATTGTATTTCAATGACACCGTCCTCGTCAATAAGTCCATCCGGACTCGCTCTAAGAAATGGATATTCGTGGTCAGTGAACAGGCCACACTTTTTAACTTCTTTCCCTATTAGCTCCGAAACTTGTTGACGGGCAGTGTCTTTGTGTCTTCTCCCATATTCCATCACAGGACAGTCAAACGTTGAATACAACATCTGTTTGACTAATGACTGGCATCCAGTTGTCGCCTTCATTTTACAAACATTTCCGAAATGTGACGAAGTTAACAAATTTCGTCTTATTTCTAGCCATTTACTGCTCCCACTTTGTTGAAGTGTGTCATTTTCGATGTGTTTTAACTCTTCTTTGGACTTGTTTTTGTTCAATAATTCTTCAGATTCTTTTTCCAGTAGGTCTTCATCCAAATCTGGGTGTTGCGCCATTACACCATACTCCTCTGCTTTTTTTTTTTTTTCAAACAATCAAGGACTACACCCGTACATCTCCTTGTGAAGATAGTAATGTGCTTTGCCTGAGTTGTGCTGTACGACAGCTGCAGAGCACCTCTTTTCATATGAACCCTTGAGAGCAAAGTGTATTATTTTGCTACCAATAAACTTTGCAACTATTGAGTTGTAGTGTTCGACTGTATTTCTGGTGACATCTTCAAGCAGGCTCCTGCTGTGCCTGCTCAAGTTCCTCACAGCAATCCAGTATCTGATGGTAGAGGCCGGTCGTAAGCAAATTAGGTACCACATTTTTTTCAGCAGAGGAAGGGACTGGTTGCAACTCACAAAAGTATGGCACATTCTTTGTGTTCTCCAAAGATGTGACTTGGGATATTTAAATTATCAAGTTGCAGTTTGTTTGTTTGTTTGTTTGTTTGTTTGTTTGTTTGTTTGTTTGTTTGTTTGTTTGTTTGGATCTCCATTTTGTTTCTTCCTAAATCCTACTGCCATTGTGACAGCTGTTTGACAGCGCAAAATACTATCACAAATCTTTTTCCTCAACAACACCGCATTTTTTTCTTTTGTGCTAGTTGTTGCAATAGACCTTAACTTATTTGAAAAATTTCTCAATAAGTGATTTTTGCATTCAATTTTCTCTACTGTAAGTGAGTTGTAAGGCCTGCTTTCTAAAATTTTCTTATATACGCTACTATCACCATCAACAATAAGACGAACATACCATAAACAGTAAATCTCTTCGCTTCTCAGGAAACCCTCTGTAATAATAGCAAGTTCCATAATTGACTCCAGTTCGTGTAGCATGTGTGAGGTTTTGGTTCCACCCCAGCTGTTTTGGCTCGGGCGCAAGTCATGCAATATTTGTTCTTGACGTCAACATACAGGAGCTTCCTCATAAGGAGGCTGACTATCAATCAATAAATACATTTATATCTTAATTTACTACTCCGGAGGGTGATGAGTAGTTGGTACGGTACGACCTCTTGCGCCAGCTACCATCGGCGATGACCGTGATCAATGGTGTCCCATCCTTGTCAACATCTCCACATTCTGATGCCAGTTTTGATTCTTCCTCAGCAGCTTTCTTCATTTCACATTCGGCTGTCGTGTGCCTTTTCTCGGATAGAACTTCTTCATACTGTCTAAAGGTTTTATCAGTCATTGATGCCAAAAGTTCTTCGAGGTGGGTGTGTCCACTGCCCATTGTAATGGAGCCACTGACTGCACAAGTATTAACGTCGATTTCATCACTTCTGTTTTTTTCTGACCAGATAGTTTCTGTATGATTGCACATATCACACTTAAAAATAAAACCACATCTAAGTCCAGTTCTCTTTTCGATCATAAATGACATGTCTTGAAAAGAACACCCACATGGACTGTGATTATCAAAGTCTTTTACCTGGTCGAACACATCTCCTATGTTAACAATTCTTCGTCCAATTAGAGTAGGCTTGATTACTTCTTGGTTCTGGTTATTAGCTTTATCATTATTATTAATTTTAGGAGAGATGTTTCGTGCCCTGAAAAGAGAGAAATTATCGGTATTGTAACGAATAGTTAACTCGACCGTTGTTAATTCAATGAGTGCAAACCCCCCAAACGTACACTGAATTTAAAACAAATACAGCCAAACTCCAAACAACAACAAAATTCAACAGCCTACACTTCATAATAATCAATTATATTATTTTCTTGATATTTTAGGGTTAGGCAAACAGTCATTGATTATACCTCTACTATAAGAGTTTAAAAATGTATTAATAATTCTATTACCGTATATGATTTTAAGAAATATATCTACTTCTACATGGTGTTGTAGAATTTGGCAACAACCTAGGTCCTAGACCTAATAGTCCAGCAGTCAGGTACTAAAAGAAGGGGGAGGGGGGTATCTGAAAAATATTCCAGAGTTAATGATATTTTAATATGTTGTTGGTGGGTACTCTGTGTAGTAGAATCGGAGTTTTCGACCTCGAGGACCTTGTGCTAAATTAAGGGGAGCCAAAAAAACCCAAAATTTTTGAAGTTTTTTTCATGTTTCCACTCTGTATGAGTGACACATACACCCAGCCCCCATCTCAGCAAAATTAACCATAATTGGTTAAAATTACTGACCCCGCCGGGAACTCGGGACTCCTGTGGCCAAAGGCCAGCACGCAAACCCTTTAGCCATGGAGACGGACAGTCCATGTTAAACCCATCACAATAAAAAACACACTACACAGCCTCAACCACACAGATTAAAAAATCCACTAATCATAGTACCACGGTATAAAAAAATATGACAAAATTATGACGTGCTATTGAAAGGTCATACCATAACTAGCAAGTAACAAAGTATTGTCAGCGTGTCCCCTGCCGCTTGTTATGAAGCAAGGGTGTGGAAGCAACTGACAGCAGCTAAAAGATCTCACCACATCCCTGCATGGGTAAGAGCTAATCTGTCATCATCCCTCTTCAAGGACAAGACTTCATGACGCTGGGGCATCTGACAGAAACTGGCTGAATTACCAGCACTAGAATTCGGCCGACACTCGCAAGTCAATAAGCAGAGCTTTATTAAAATCATGATTAAATATATAAAGAATCCCTAATTTTAAAGTATGTTAAAACAGCCGATTAGAGAAAAATATAAACTTTCTTATGGTATAGTTTGCTTCTAATTTGAACACCATCTGGACTTAAAACAAGTTTAGGAAAACTGCAGTTCAGAGCTCAATTTTATATGGAGATTTGTTATTTTAACTACCATTTTTAATAACTATATTTACTTTTCTGTTTGAAATGCTTTTACACTAATGAAAAGTGTATCACAGACTACCGTACTCTGTATAAAACAAAATCATTTTACCTTGTTCCGTTTCCTTATAAAAACTCTTACAAACTTTTGACCCATGTTACAACAACTACTGAGCTGGTGGCCGGCCGTTCCAGCTCTGGCCGCCTCTTAAGATTTGTCTTTCGTGGACCTTAAAACGTTTACACAAGTTTCGTTTTTTTGTTTCTCCACAAATTACATCAGGATTTTCCGGTGAAGTGGTATAATGTCCAAAACTGTGGCCGATTCTGGGATTTCAATGTCTTCTGATGTTAACAGGTGGTTCTCCATACGCCTGCCCAGGCACACTATAAAACTTGACAGCATCAATAAGATTCCCTTTTATTTCTTGCTCCTTTTTCGAGATTCACGCCTTTAAACATTAACAATGCTTTCGTTTACAAGGCTTCAGTGTAGTATGGGCCAAATAAATTGTAATGTCATGAGCTTGCAAGCAAATTCTGCCAACTCCTGAAAAGCATTACACATCAATGCAAAGTCTAATATAAAGTTAACATTGCTAATGCATTTAAGGAGTCCTCCAAGTATGGCTTGCTCGGGGGCCTAAGACTATCAATGGTAATGTGGATATACACAATGATCATTAGACCGTTGATGGCCTATGCTGCAATCATCTGATGGCAGAAAGTAAGTCAAGGAAAAGTCAGCAGTAGATAGGATAGCCTACAGAGAATGGCATGCATAGCCATAACTGGGGCTATGAGAACTTGAATATTTTACTAGACCTCCCATCACTGTGCAATTTCATAAAAGGACAGGCTAAAATGAGTTCATATACAATTAACAGAGTAATAACCAGGGAACGGATTTATATGTACTAATAATTATTGAAATATGTACATATATATTTAGTTATTTTTATTGAAATATGGAATTATATAATGGACTTAAAATTACACATATAACATTAATTTCTCTTTAATATCATCAAAGTTCAAAGAAGCTAAACAAAGTAGATCTACATGCAACATAATGTTGTACTTCTCATTTTAATATATTTGAAGAACACACAATCTTTTATTTTCTGTTACCAGAACAATGGATTACAAAATGTTCTTTTAAGTGCTGGAAAGTGAATCTTCTCCTATTATCTCTAAGGACAGATTTATATTGACTGAAACTGCGTTCAACTTTGGAAGAGGTAATTGGGGGGGGGGGTGCATAATTCAACTTCACAATATCTGCTGGGGTTAAATCCATTGTTAATTTTACACTTAAATCTCCACACAGCATTGTAGCAACCGTTGTCATTTCTTCATATCCAAGGTTCTTTGAAAGTACAGTGGTCATCTTCATGTTTGCTACATCTGCAACTTTACCTGTACTACGATTTAGTTGTTCCACAGTTTTATTCACAATTTCACAACTTTCAGAAAGTGAGAGATGCAAGTTTTGGGGCCTTTTCAGTGTTTTTGTGATGCATGAAAAATTATGCTGAATGTAACATAAGTCATTTCTCACACTTGTATCGCAGACAACTGTTTTTGTGGCTTCAGTTGAGGCTGCATCTTCAGAGTCCATGGCATGCAAAACATTCTTAATACAGTCTATATATTCAACCTAATCTTCAACCGCTTGCAGCCACTTACCCCACCTAGTTAGAATCGGCTTAGGCGGCAATGGAATCTCTGGGTAAATTTCTTTCAAAAGATGAACTCTTCTGTGGGCTTTGAAAAAAACTTTTTTCACTGAAGAAATCAATAAATCTACTTTGGGGTAACTGCCTCTTACCACTTCTTTCACACAATGAAAGGTATGTGCTACACATGTTAAATGAGTCATCTTAGGGTATACAACACACAATGCTTCTTTGGCTTTTATCATATAAGGTGCAGTATCGCTAATAAAAAGTAACACTTTATTATACTTAACGCCCTGTGGCCAGAGGACACCTATAGTCTCATTGAACAGTTTTGCTATAGTTTTGTTATCGCACTTTTCTAGAACATCAAAGTGTAAAAGAATCCGTTTACAATAATCTTCACTTAACAAACCAATGTTTACTTTGTCAATTAGCCTGCCTTCTTTGTCTGTTGTTTCATCAATGGAAACCCAAATTGGACCGTCTTTAATCTCTTGCCTTATCTTCCGAACAGTTTCATAATATATGGCTGAACAGTAAGTTTTTCTGAGCGTTGACTAATCCGGGATGGATCGTCGTTTAGTATATTTCTCGAGGAATTCCCTGAAGCACTGATTATTCAGTTTGAAGAGAGGTATGTCAGCAGAGATGAGAGCATGGCAGAGATCGGTGTTGAACTCGGATGTTACACTGGAAGTTGCTGGTTTTGTCAGAAACAACTGTCTCTGCTTGGAACCTTGTTGTTTGTTAGCCTGGTGTTTACTGGTTGAAACGTGCTGTTGCACAAGGAACCTTTGAGTAGATGTCACTGTACAATGACACAAATTACAAAATAATATCTTACTGTCACTTGATAAACCATCTTCTTTAAATTCTGATACGTAACTTTTCAATTTTAAACTGGTTGACTAAGCTACTTTAGGCATATTGTAACAACGTTAATGTCTTCAGTGAATATCAACATACAACTGCACACACTGAACGTACAAGAACACTATGATCCGTCTCACTGCTAATTCAAACTGTGAATGACTAGTAGTGAACTAGATGGAGTTATGAAGCAATCAAAGGGAATGCCCGAATTACGAACCAATCCGGAAACCACTAGCACATCGTCGATGAATGAGATTCCCCTAGTTACAAAATTATAGCACATACACAGTCGATTTTATGTAAGGCAGCTTATTAGTGCTGTAAGTGTGATTCAGATAGTCACAGTACTGACCGGCTGATCTCCACCACTTCCGGGCTCAACCTCTCTCTCTCTTCGCACCGCTTATCAGCTTATTTTATCAGCCCAGACGTGGACAGCCGTGATAATGACCTGCACACCAGTTAAAATATTAATTTTTCGAATATAGATTTTTAATTTATTTCTCCATTATTGAGAGGGCTGCTAATTTAATATAATTTAATACTTTTTAGCCAAAATGTGGACTATATTGATTTTAATGACAAAGAATATGGAACATATGTGCTAAACTCAAAAATATGGAAAGTGAATACTGCATTTTTCGACTCCACACGTCATGATTCGTAAAGATAATTTAAAATATAATTAATTTTTGCTTCCTAAAGAGAGATATATTTACACATAAATCTGTTCCCTGGTAATAACAAAGGAAGTTCTACACATGCCTTCTGATCATATATCAAAGTACAACTTTGAAAAACCATTTGAGACCCAGATAATAAAAAAAGAAGACTGGGATATCAACAAATGGAATACTGAAAAGGAAGATATAGTGTAGTGGACTGATGGCTCAAAGACTGTGGGTAGCACAGGAGGGAGGATCAACGGGGGAAGACCTGAGGGATCAATGATAACCCTGGGCAGACACACTACAGTCTTGCAAGCTGAAATGATAGCTATCACAACATGTCTTGAAGAAAATATGAAAATGAACTGTAGGAATAAGAACATTTTCATTTTTACGGACAGCCAGGCGGCCATTAGTCCAGATAATATCCAGAATTGTCTGGTATTGCCACTCACTTCTCCTGAAACTCTCAAAGTACAACATTGTCAAAATAATATGGGTTCCGGGGCATGCAGGTATAGAAGGAAATGAAAAGGCAGATAAACTGGCCACGAAAGGGGCAGAAACACATTTTGTAGGCCCAGAACCTGTATGCGGGATTTCCTATGGACAAGCCCGACACTGCATAGGAAAATGGGTACAAAAGAAACAAATGGAAAACTGGAAAAATACTCCAGGATGCAGACTTGCAAAGGAACTGATAAAAGGACCAAACAAGAAGCATACTAAAGAACTGTTGAAACTCAGCAGAGAAAGATGGGTAGTAAGACTGTTGACAGAACACTGCCATCTGAAAAAACACCCATATAGAATTGGAGTAATAAGAGACAACATATGTAGGAAACGCAATGAAGCAGAGGAATCAGCTGAACATATACTTTTCGAATGTGAGGCGCTGGTTAGAATCAGACTTTCCACTCGAGGACTACCAGGTGAAGAGAGAGAAAAAATCAAAGAAGACCCAATAAGAGCAACCTGCAGCTTTGTGAAGGGAGCAGGTATATCTAGGTGGGAATGAAGGAAAAACATGATAGTAAAAGATCTTAGAGGTTGACGCTAATTAGGAACTTTTTTTTTTTTTTTTTTTTTTTTGCTAGGGGCTTTACGTCGCACCGACACAGATAGGTCTTATGGCGACGAAAACTAATATTTAGAGGCCCTATGAAGAAAAGAAGAATAAGAAGAAGAAAGCTTGCTCATATTGTCTCTATAAGGATCATCTTTGGTACTTTTGAAATGTGCCACTAAAACTTCAACATTTTTCCACATGGCTGAGACTGCACTAAAGCTATAAGCAATCCATCTTGTATCTAGAATCCTTCCAAATTTTAGGAGTAGGATTTCAAGTTCCTCTGCATGAGCTTTCAATTCCCTGGCATTTTTAGGTGACGGGTGGTAAACTCTATACAGTTTATCAAGAAAAGATTTGAAGTGGTGTACATGTGAAAGGAAATCTTGACTTGAAAACATCACCTGCAGAAAGCTCTAGCACAATGACAGAACAAAACATTAGTAAACTGCTGCTTTATTAAAGTAAATGCACCCTTCTTCTTTTCCACCATTACTACAGCCCCAACAAGATTTTGTTTCAGAAACTCATCATTGAACACCAGTGCTCCCAAATAAGTCATCAATGCACTAAATATACCTTCAGCATTGACATCTTGCAATTTGATAATTCCAAAAAAATGTTGGTTGGCTGAATCATATCTGGAAGTGTTGTCTTCAGGTACATTATCAGTGATGTCAGCTGACTGAGTGTGGTACTTTCATCTATGAGGAAGGCAATTTTACTATTCCCATGCACTATCGTATTTGCTACCTTATTTCTCATTTCTTTTGCGATATGAGAAACAATCTCACCCCTGGAAGAAGACTGCCACAAATCAAAAACAATTGTTCTTCAGAAGAAACTGTCAAAGGTTTGAATCAATGGGAAAAATAGTAAATAGCATTTTAGGACAATGATACTTTTATACGATGGTCCTCTGATATTCAACATTACAATGGCTCAATGCATTATGAACATATTATAGTAGACTTTCATTAATTTTAAATCATACATGGAAAATTTGACTTACAGTAGTTTTCTATTAAGTGGTCATACTAATGCCAACACTTAACAGCCAAATAATTTTACTGAATTTGTACTTTAACTAACTTTTCTGCAGCTCTATAGCATATTCTTGTACACGGAATAATGATTACAAATACCTGTTACTGGATTAGTCACAGCTGCAATGCTATTATTATTTTAATAACATTAATTCTACTTTCTTTATTTGAAAGTATAGAACCGACTAATAGATGTAGTAGGCCTTACGGTAAAGTTACCTTTGAATTATTCTTCCTTGGCTAAGTCCCAATTTATTAGAGTTAGCACTTAATGTAGATCTGGCCCAGTTTTGTAGCTGGATGCTCTTCCTGAAACTAACCTTATATGTATTCTCTACTGCACAATGTGTTTCTGTGATAATTGATAGTGTGGTGTATTGTATGTATAGGACGATCACAAACACTCAAATTCCAGAACTAGAGGAATTAACAATATTTAGGTAAAATTATCGGACTGGCCAGGATTCGAACCTGGGGTCCTTTGAACCTAAGACCAGTATACTGACCATTCAGCCAAGCAGCTGGACAATAAAGAGACCTTTGGGTGTTCAATATAATTATAAGAGATAGTTACGACACAAAAGGCCTACACTACTAAGATTGGTATATTTCCGCCTACGGTGCATGGGAAAAAGGAAATGGTCCATAGTGGTAAGTAACAAAATGAAAACATTGATTTAGGCATTAAGACAGTATACTGTACGTGCATTGTTGTCATTGTAGCATAAAACTAAACTATGTATTACAGAATAACGCTTAGTTAGTTATTGACATCAGAGGTGTAAAGAATCGATGATAGTTCATTTTCATCTATGAACCAAATTTTACGTTAAGCAACATAACACAGTAAAGAACAACATTATTACATAGATTTATAAATACGACAGACCATAACATTGACAGTCATTATAATATAAAATGTATAAATGTACTATGTGTTACTTTATACCGAAGTACAAGTAATTGTACATCCAGGAAAACACATGGCACTTTCTTCCAACTAGAAAGTAATAGCACTGAATGATACATAAGCAAAATGTAGAGATTTACAAGAACCTTACTCTTCAGGTTTGACATGCTTAATATTGCTTTAACCCCCATGGTATCCCCTACCTGTCATAAGAGGCAACTAAAAGGGGGGACCAAGAACCATGAAACTACTTGTGATTAGTATCTTCACACAGGGAACACCATGGGTCGCCTTTACTTGCGAGTAGTACCATTATGTTAGGTACACAATAAGTTTGTGATTAGTAGCAGCAGAGATTGGTTCACTGTGGGTTTCCAGTACCTGTGATTAGTACCATTGTGAGAAACACCACGGGTCTGAGCGTTGCCTGTGTTTTGTACCACTATATGAGCGACACCGTAGGTCTGCATTGCCTGTGATTAGTACACCTAGGTAACACCATGGGTTTGCGTAGCCTATGAGTGGTGCCATTGTGTGAGGAACACCATAGGTCTGCATTACCTGTGCAACGTACAATACTTGTGAGTAGTACCATAATGTGTGGAACACCGTGAGTCTACGCTACTTTTGATTAGTACCGCAACGTTACAAATACCATGGTTCTAATTTACTAGCGATAAGTACCATTATGAGGTGCCATTGACCCAGATGTTATACCCCTTTAGACAACAAGCATCCTCAATTCAGGATCATGCTTCAGAAGCAGTCCCTTGGAGAGTAATACTATTGTTTATGATGGTTTCTAGGTCAGATCTACTGATTGTCTTAAAATCCGTATCCATCCATTCATTTCTTCCTCACATTTTTTATTCTGGTCAGTGGATGATTTTGAACTTTTAAATTGCCATTATATTTCATACCATTAGGGGGCGATGACCTGGATGTTAGGCCCCTTTAAACAACAAACATCATCATCAATATTGCTTTAGGCATCTCTTAATAAAAAGTCTCTGTAATACTGTTGGTGCATGAGCCTGGCATCACATAAAGATGCAAAGTCTTTCTTCTTGGCTTCAGATATGCCAAGTGGTTTGTTGTAATCGTTCTTCAGCCATAACAATCCTATCTGAGGACGTCCGCTTTGTCGTTACCTTGCATCTATCTGCTTGAAATCTTTCCCAAAGTTTGTCTTGTACTCCAAAATGAAAGGTGTATCCTTTCTTGCTTGTAGCATTTTAATATCATTCCAGATAACTTTTTCGTCACTCACCTTTGTGGTAAATTATTTGGGATGTGACAGTCTTCTAGTATTTGAGTTGTAACTTTTCTGTGAGTAGAAAGCTGAAACATAGCGCATAACAACGAAAAAGTATGATTTGACTTATAGCACTTTTTCAGAACATAAACTAAACATAAACCATTCGTTTGACCCAATAACTCAAAATCAAACTTTTTTGACTTGTAGCAGTCTTCTTCGGGGGGTGCGCAATATTTATGCACACGTTAGTTGAATGAAGAATGCGGCTCATATTAACGGCATTCAACTCCTGTGATATATTAACAATTTGTTGGTTGTTTTGATCCACCTTTTCAATACAAATTACAGTTTGTGTTGCTAAGTTGTAATGTTACAACACTAATTTACTGGGACATGTTTCGCTTTTATTCACAAGCATTATCAGCCTATACAATTGCCTCAAGGTTTGTCATATTTGGATTGTTGTTACAAATTTCAGTACATTGAATGTAAATCTAATTTCAGTGATAACATTATTTAAAACATAAGAATAATATACACATTAAAAATTATGACAATATGATTTGCAATGTTAAAATGGAATAACTCTTCATTCTAAAACACATTGACGTCCAAAACACAGTTTTTACAATTTGAAAATTTGGCTAAAAATTGTTTGCAATGTTAAAATAAAATTGATTCAACTATTGTATAGGCTGATGATGCTTGTGAATAAAAGCGAAACATGTCCCAGTAAATTAGTGTTGTAACATTACAACTTAGCAACACAAACTGTAATTTGTATTGAAAAGGTGGATCAAAACAACCAACAAATTGTTAATATATCATAGCATAGTTCAATACGGGTCTAATAATGAGATTTGTTACATGTAATAATTCAACTCCTGCACGTCAATTTCAGTTTCGAAATTGTGGAAGGCTTCATTTTTCTTAATTACCTTATATGCTGTTCAAAATACATTGGCAGTTATTTCCTTTTTTTCAAAATCCTTAGTGCATGTAGTTTCCTAAGTTTTCAGTTTTGCTGTTTTTAGTATTTTAACTGCAGCCTATGTATAAATATTTTCTTGCCGAGAGAAAGTACTTGCTGACATTTTCAGTTCCACCAGTTGCACAAATAGAAACTGAAACCCATTGCTGTGAAATGTTCATCCCTCGTGATGTGCTTTCAGTTCCCAAGTCGCCAACTTCTTTACAAAATTTGCAGCCAAGTTTCTTAACTTTTACCACCAGCCACTGCAAAATTCCAGTGTTTTCTCCGAATCGCAGCATTTGGGAATGTCTTCTGTCCCACTGTTACATGCGGCTAGAAGCTCTTTGTTGTGATCTTCTTTTGCATCACCACACAACACTGTTGGCGTTTCCCGGTCGTTGTTTATGTTCGATTTATTAAATTTCAGCTTCTTCCATGCCTGGTTGGATGTAAAGTAGTTTGTTATTTTCTTCATCCTTCAAAACCAACCATGCACACAAAATAACAACCTAACTCGCCACCAAACACCAGCTTATGTGCTTATAAGAATGAAACTTCCTTTTTCACGATTGTTAAAGTATGTGCTGTCAAATCGTTCCTGTTCAGGTGTTCAGATTACCAACACAGTCTAATACTTTCTTTGCCTTCTTTAAAGTTACACATGCTGTTAAAAAATTTAAAATCAAATTATGAAAGAGACTCCACTTTTCAATGCAAAACACACAACAAATCACAATCAAGAAAATTGAAAGGCACCAGTATCACATCAGACAAAAGCCAGCGATCGTAAGTACTTGAACTTACATTAACCGTACAGGCAACATGTGGCACTAACATACTTATTTTTGCCTAAACGAGTAAAATTTCTTCCAATAAGGCAGCAATTACAAAGCTTTAGTCAACCGGGGTAACAAGTGAAGACCTCAATGGCATCTACGGCAGAGAAGGTGGATTTCAGTACGGTGGAGATGGCGGACGGGTCAAACCTTTAGTGTCGGTACTCCAGAGGAGCGGCTATGAAAGGTGTCTGTCTCCATATTAGGAGCGGCCTGATTTTGAACCTGGCAGTAGGTATAAAATGCCTTTGGGTGTGGCGAGCCCATCGTAACAATAGCTTATATGGATAAAACAGATATTTTGCCTCGGAAAAGGTTAGGGCGTCCCCTGCTAAAAGCGACTCGCAGCTCTTCGGGTGCTGGGGGAACTGTGAGAAATGGGAAACCAGCACTAAATTACATCAAGATAGCGACAGTAAATGTCTTAACACTCACGGGAAAGACGGAAGAACTGGTTGACTTCAGAAAAAGATATAGCCATACTTGGACTGTGTGAGACCAAGAAGAGGGGTACGGGAGAGATTCCTCTGAAAGAAGGATACAGGCTGTATTAAAGCAGAGGACCTGAGGCAAAAAATGGAGTGGCCATCATACTTAGAAAAGAAATCCAAGAATATGTGGAATATACAAAATGCATCAGTGATAGGATGATGGTGATGAGACTCCAGTTTGAAAATGGCATGAAAGATCTATTTCAGTTGTATGCCCCACAAACAGGTTGCATAGATGAACAGGACTTAGGAAGCAGAGAGACAGATAGAAGATAAGGAAGTGCTATTGATGGGAGATCTAAATGTACAAGTTGGAATGGAAAGACAAGGAAAGGAAGATGTTTTAGGGCCCTTTGGATATGGAAATGTAAATCCAGAAGGCAAGTTGTTGGTGGATTTTTGTATGAGGAACCAAATGATTGTTGGAAACACCTGGTTTAGAAAGAAGAACAGTCAGAAGATTACAAGGTATGGTTGGGGAGACAGACGAACAAAGACCACCGGAACACCGGAACACAACACCAGAAGAACCTTTTAGATGTTACAGCCATGCCTGAAGAAGCCTTTGGTGGAGATCATAGAGTTGTGATAGGAAAATTGAAAGTGGGAAAGATTGAAAAACCCCCATTAAGAGAGAATTTTTTTTTTCTATTTGCTTTATGTCGCACCGACACAGATAGGTGAATCACATTATTCGAAATCTTCTCCAGCAGTTGTGAACAGTGCGTTGACACCAGCTGATCGATGAACTTTCAAGGCGGAAGTTATATTTGGTGGACTAGATAGAAATGTACCAATAATTTTTCTTAAACAGTCTTCAGATGTTTCCCCCTGGAAAAAAGCCCTCTTCTCATAAAATATGGTTCTTGAGGAGTATGATACAGAAGAGTAGAAGAGACAAAATAAGGAATGAGAAAATCCAGGAAGAAGTTGGAGTGGAAAAAATAAATGATAGAACAGAGAAGTGCATGCAAGTAAACTAGCTTTGTAATCTTTTTAAATTCAGTTAAATTACGTTCTCTCCATGAAAGTGAGCGCACATTCATCACATTTAATATTTTATCAAGCTTAATTTTAATTATCAAAATAAAATGTGCCTCCTACTCAGATAAAAAACCTTCAACAAATATTATATTTACAGGTTCAATATTTTCTGAGAAAAGAACACCTGGAAGGAACTTACAAAATACCATACAAGCTCCAGATTCTCTCTAAATAAATTCTGAAGCTTTCGTTATATTACTACAGATTAATCATCAGGTGTGGGTCGGAAAGATCAGCCGGCTAAGCTGTTGCCCAGGGTATGCCAAGTGTTCGAACGCATACTCTTCAGGGTAGCTCCTTCCATGTTCCGATTATGTCCATGAATATTGATCCATCTACTATGTCACAAGATGGACTTAATATTCTCTCTTCAGGAAACTCATAGGAGTCAAGATCAACGTCAACCAAAAATTCCTGGAATGCGGCTGGTCATTGAGAGACCCCATAAAAAATATGGAAGTGCTGTTTTCGTAAAGCTTAGTAAGGTGGTCCTGCCTGCAGAACTTATTGATGAAAATGATGTTGAGATATTGACAGTGGAACTCCAACATGTACAGCAACTTTTTTTTTACAAGTTACTTTTACGTTGCACCGACACAGATAGGTCTTATGGCGACAATGGGACGGGAAAGGACTAGGAGTGGGAAGGAAGCAGCCGTGGCCTTAATTAAGGTACAGCCCCAGCATTTGCCTGGTGTGAAGATGGGGAAACCACGGAAAACCATCTTCAGGGCTGCCGACAGTGGGGTTTGAACCCACAATCTTTCGAATACTGGATACTGGCCGCACTGAAGCGACTGCAGCTATTAAGCTCAGTAACATATTTCTATAAACCTCCGAATAGCCATTTCATCTTCAAATGACCATCAAATATTAGCACGCAAGATGTAAAATTCATAGTTGGAGACTTCAACTGTTGGTCATATATGGAGCTATAATATGATGAGAATGGGGAAGTCTCGTTTAACTGGACGGACTCCGATACATTCTCTCCCCTCCATATCTCCAAACAACTGGCATCCTTTAACAGTGGCAGATGGCAACAAGGCTACAATCCTGACATCATTTTTCTCAGTGATTCAATTATTCTTGAATGTAGTAAAGTACTTTGAGAATCCATTACCCTCCTCACAATTTCATTCAATTTTAATCCAGATTGTATCAGTAATTCATTCTCAGCATGTACATCTCTGCAGTGATATAGCTTCAAAAAAGCTTAACCAGAGCAAGTTTACCTGTATGCTGGATGAAAAACTGGCCAAAATTGAACCAATTATATCTTTGTCGTAGTTCAACAATGCTCACCATCTCGCAGGGATGTAGGATAGTGTACATACCAAGCATTACCCGTGAAGGTCAAATGTTGCATACCAGTTACATGGCTAGATTTGCTGAAAATCCTTTCAGCAGAGAAACCATTAAAGCAGGAGCGTAACTTTTTAAGACTGTGGCCGAAGTGAAGTGAAAACTGTGCATTGAAGCGATCTCTGAACTCAATATGTCACGAGACAGCAAGAGAGCTTGGAGACGTCTGAAATACCTGAACATTGATCCATCTAAAGTAGAATTCCATTCAAATGTGTCTCCCAGTCAAACAGCCCATCAGCTACTAAATGGCAAAACTGAGAAACAAAGCAGTAAGTACAGCATCCAAAGGAATATTGAGGAGGAATCAACTGAGCTCTTAACAGTCTTAAAAGTAAATGAATTGAAACAAGCCATCCAAAATGCAAGGCAGGAAAAAAATGGTTGGACTGGATGATATAAAAGTAGAGCAAATCAAGCACTTCACGATCAAAACCAAGGAATGGTCGTTGAAACTATTTAATTCCTGCATAGCTCGTAACATCTAATCAATCAATCAATACTGATCTGCATTTAGGGTAGTCGCCCAGGTGGCAGATTCCCTGCCTGTTTTTTGCCTAGCCTTTTCTTAAATGATTTCAAAGAAATTCGAAATTTATTGAACATTTCCCTTGGTAAGTTATTCCAATCCCTGAGTCCGTTTCCTATAAATGAGTATTTGCCCCAATTTGTCCTCTTGAATTCCATCTTTATCTCCGTATTGTGATCTTTCCTACTTTTAAAGACGACACACTTATTCGTCTACTAATGTCATTCCACGCCATCTCTCCGCTGACAGCTCGGAACCTACCACTTACAAGTAATAAAACTCATTGTAGACCGTATTGGACATCAGATTATGAACATTAAAATAAGAATACTTTTATTTCCTTATATTTAGGATATAAACATTACAACAGGCGTTGTAAGATGGGACATGTTTCGCTTAACTGTCGTAAGCATCATCAGCCGAAATAAATCTTAGCCTAAAGTTAGGTCAGGGCCCCGAACCTAGTGGCCTTAAAATATGTGGCACCCTAAGAATCAACATTTACATTTAGAAAATAAAATAGGCTTAAAACTAGTGTAAAAAAAAAACATAAAATGTTACTACATGGCTAAGAGAAAAAACAACACAATCGTGTTGAAACAGAGGTTAAAAACGGGAAGTACAATACAGAGCTGGTAGTGAAATAATTAAAATCATTAGAATATCATTGCTACAAGTCAGTCAATCAGAATGTTCAAACATAAAAGAGTGAAAAATATATGTGTGTTCATCATGGCTAAGTGAAAAGAAAACACGTAGTCGTATTGCCAGAGGTTAAAATCATAAGGTACAACACAGAGCTGGCAGTGTAATAATCAAACTCATTGCTACCAGTCAGTTAATAAGAATGTTCATACATAACAAAAAGTGATGATTATATTCTTTTGAATGAAAAAATAATTAAATCCTAATCTTGAATGGATACGTGAGTCGGGCAAGTGAAATCATATATTGTAGCAGACATGGAGTAGTAACACTTCAAACAAGATTGATATCCTAATGGTTTTAATTATTTCACTACCAGCTCTGTATTGTACTTCCTGTTTTTAACCTCTGTTTCAACACGATTGTGTTGTTTTTTCTCTTAGCCATGTTGTAACATTCTATGTTTTTTTCACACTAGTTTTAAGCCTGTTTGATTTTCTAAATGTAAATGTTGATTCTTAGGATGCCATATATTTTAAGGACACTAGGTTCGGGGCCCTGACCTAACTTTAGGCTAAGATTTATTTCGGCTGATGATAGTTATGACAGTTAAGGGAAACATGCCCCATATTACAACACCTGTTGTAATGTTTATAAGTTATCTATAAATATAAAATAAGAGTTTTGTCTGTACATTGCTCAGAATTTGAAAAGAATGGTATTTCTGTATCGGTCATGTCCTCAGTAACTTTTCCGTAATTTCTGTCTGTCTGTCTGTCTGTCTGTATGTATGTATGTATGTATGTATGTACACGCATCACGAGAAAACGGCTGAAGAGAATTTAATGAAAATCGGAATGTAAAGTCGGGTGATGATCTGCTACAATCTAGGCTATAAATAATTTTAATCACGCTGAGTGAAATGGTAGTTTAGGGGAAGGCCTGAAATTTAATTCTCAAATATTTATGTTATTAGTGGTCATGTCTTAATGAAAATCGCTAGACAAAGATGGAAAATAAGTCGCTACAATATAGGCTATACATGCTGAGAAAAATGGTAGTTTAGGGGAGGGCCTAAAATTTAATTGTCAGATGTTTATTTTATTAGTGGTCGTATCTTCACGAAAATTGGTATGCAAAGTCAGAGAATAGGTCGCTATAATCTAGGATATCAATAATGTTATTCGCACTGAGTGAAATGGTAGTTTAGGGGAAGGCCTGAAATGTAATATATATATGAAATAAGTGTTTTGCCTGTACATTGCTCAGAATTTGAAATTAATGGTATTCCTCTATCTGTCATGTCCACAGTAACAAAGAAATGCATTTTTTACTTTTCCGTAATTTCTGTCTGTCTGTCTGTCTGTCTGTCTGTCTGTCTGTCTGTCTGTATGTATGTATGTATGTATGTATGTATGTATGTATGTATGATTGTACACGCATCAATAGAAAATGGCTGAAGAGAATTTAATGAAAATCGGTATGTAATGTCGGGTGATGAACCTCATGCCTTATACATTGTTACTGTACCGCATATAATCGGAGATATTCATGAATTTGGATTTTTGTTACTAAGTCCATATCAGCACCGAGTCACAAAAAAGTGGGTAAACAGAATTTAGTGAAAATCGGTATGTAAAGTCTGAGAATAAGGAACTACAGTCTACGATATAAATAATTTTGTAAGACACCCTAATATCACAGAGTCGAAAGAAAACTAATGTGAAGGCCTGCAATATAGAAAGCTCGTAAACTTTATCAACAATAACACTACATTGACCATTGTTTGTTGTGATGTGCTTTTTATCTTCTTTCCTCTCATCCCCGATAGATAGGATTACTGCAGCGTACCGAGGTTTTTTTAAAATTTGCTTGACGTCGCACCGACACAGGTAGGTCTTATGGCGACGATGGGATAGGAAATGAATAGTGGTGTGAAGGAAGCGGCCATGGCTTTAAGGTACAGCCTGGTGTGACTGGTGTGAAAATGGGAAACTAGGGAATACCATTTTTTTGCTTAACGTCGCACCGACACAGATATGTCTTATGCGACGATGGGATAGGAAAGGTCTAGGAAGTGGAAGGAAGCGGCCGTGGCTTTAATTAAGGTACAGTCCCGGCATTTGCCTGGTGTGAAAATGGGAAACCACGGAGAACCATCGTCAGTGCTGCCGACAGTGGGGCTCAAACCCACTATCTCCCGAATACCATCTTCAGGGTTGCCGGCAGTGGGGTTCGAATCCACTATCTCCCGGATGCAATCTCACAGCTGCGCGCCCCTAACCACACGGCCAACTCGCTTGGTCGTACCGAATGTAACAGCCTGCCTGTATATTGGTGGGCAGTAGCTGGGGTATAAGATAACTTTCTTCTTTAGGATGCTATTCCTCTGGTTCATACATTTTCTGATATATCTGGTACGTAACACACTGTTCATCATAGTATTCGAGTTATACAATCCCTACTCTGAGCCACTGATTGGAATGAGTAGTGTGCATATTTAACGGAATATGACAGAGGAGTGTTCACGGCAGTCTGCGACCTGGTTATTCCAGCTCTGGAACTTTGGACTCTTAGATCGGCACCGTAGTACTGTACATTGCTTTCAATAGCTACATTCCTACTGACGTTTTTGTAATGACCTATGTTGAATTCACTTAGGAAAACCACCAAGTCAGTCTTTCTGAGAATCCCGTAGCGAAGCACGGGTACATCAGCTAGTCCTAAATATAAGGAAAGATAAGTATTGGAAAGGTGGTGTTAACTATTATTCTTATTTTAATGTTCATAACATACCACTTACTCGTTATAATTCTCATGTTAGGTCCGTATTGAAATGTACGTAAATACAAAGTATGTTACAAGTGTTATTTTTAATATCCGCCTATTCAATACAAAGAAATCTGGTAAATTAAGAATTAAATCTTATTACAAAATGTTACAAGGGACACGTTTCGCCCATATTAAGGGCATCATCAGCCTCAAACTCAAACCTGTATGGTGAATAATCAGGATCCTGATTGTTCTTACAAATCATAAAAAGAGGATATCAATTTAGGTGTTTGTCTAACATAAAATTATTAGAATGTCCTTGGTTAAAATCGTAGTATCAAGCTGCATGTCAAAAGTTCACAAGATTACACTTTCCGGAGCGCTGAGTCAATGCGCCCAAAACCTGTTGAGGGTAGAGCAATAAACAGCTCAATCTTTATAATGAAATAGAAATGTGTTTCCTTGAATACTCCTATTGGAGGATAAGAAAAAATAAAGCTGATAGACTGTTAAAGATGTTAATTTTGTAATTTAAGGTAAGACAACAGTCTTCTTAAGTAGGTAGTTGTTCAGCTGTCTATAGTCTTATTTAACTGGCTTGAAGGAGTGAAAGTTGAATGTGTTACGATAAGATAACAGTCCGATATAACAATGTTATAATGTTGATTTTCTTCAACTAACCTTTCCATAACTTATTTACATCTTTACAGACGAAAGGGTAAGTGTTTATACATTCTCCATGTTTTCGTTTTTAACACCCACATTCTCTTCTAAAATACGTTTCCTAAGCATTCACTCTCCTCTTGTTACAGACTTCACACCAAAAAGCTCTATCAACGTCAATATACCTTCCATTTTCGCTCCTTCAAGCAAGATAAATACGTCTATAGACAGTCGAATACCTTTCCTTGCTCCCACAACTACTTAAAGAAGACTGTTATCTTATCGTAACACATTCGACTTTCACTCTTTCAAGCCAGTTAAATAAGACTATAGACAGCTGAACAACTACCTACTTAAGAAGACTGTTGTCTTACCTTAAATTACGAAATTAACATCTTTAACAGTCTATCAGCTTTATTTTTTCTTATCTTCCAATAGGAGTATTCAAGGAAACACATTTCTATTTCATTATAAAGATTGAGCTGTTTATTGCTCTACCCTTAACAGGTTTTGGGCGCATTGACTCAGCGCTCCGGAAAGTGTAATCTTGTGAACTTGTGACATGCAGCTTGATACTACGATTTTAACCAAGGAAATTCTAATAATTTTATGTTAAACAAACACCTAAATTCATATCCTCTTTTTATGATTTGTATGAACAATCAGGATCCTGATTATTCACCATACAGGTTTGAGTTTGAGGCTGATAATGCCCTTAATATGGGCGAAACATGTCCCTTGTAACATTTTATAATATTTAATTCTTAATTTATTAGATATCTTTATATTGAATAGGTGGATATTAAAAATAACAATTGTAACATGTAACTTGTAACACTTGTATTTACATACCACTTAGTCGAGCAGTTTGTCTTCTTTCTCCATCTAAAAAATTGGGAGAAATGTAAGGTTATTGCCATCTTAAAACCTGGCAAAAATCCTTCAGATGCAAAGAGTTACAAACCAGCATTTTTACTGTGCCATCTGTATAAATAAACAGATTGTAATCATTTATTGAACCATTCTTTACCAAGCAAGTTGGTCATGTGGTTAGGGTCGCGCAGCTGTGAGCTTGCATTTGGGAGATAGTGGGTTTGAACCCCACTGTCAGCAGCCCTAAAGATGGTTTTCTGTGATTTCCCATTTTCACACCAGGTAAATGCTGGGCCTGTTCCTTAATTAAAGCCACAGCCGCTTCCTTCCCGCTCTTAGCCCTTTCTTTTCCCATCGTCGGTGCAACGTAAAACAACTTGTAAAAGAACTGTTCTTAACGCCTGATCAAGCAAGTTTCAGACTGGAAAGGAGCTGGACTTCTCAGGTATTACGTCTGATGCAATTTATCAAGCGTGGACTTGAAAAACAAAAAATAACTGGAGCCGTTTTTTTAGATTTATCAGTTGCGTACGATACAGTGAACCATCAAAAACTACTTGTGAAGCTGTACCATCTTACAAAGTATTACCTGCTGACTCAGGCCATCAAAATTTTGCTACAGAGTAGAAGAATTTTTTTAGAATTTCTAGGAAGACTCAGTAGATGGAGAAATCAGAGAAATGGCCTCCCACAGGGAAGCATGTTAGCACCCTGCCCCTTCAGCATATATACAAATGATCAGTCATCTGCTGCTAATACAGAAAGGATTCTGCCTGCTGCTGATCTTACACTGGCAGCTCTAGGAGACATTTTCAAGGAGGTGGATAAAAGTCTTCTGGCAGAGAGAATTCTCCAATTGTCTGAACCATCAGAAGCCTAACCCCAACAAAACTCAAGTATGTGCATTCCACTGCAAAAACAGAGAGGTAAGATGACAGTTTGAAATTTCATGGGAGGGTGCCTTAGTGGAACATAGCTTTCACCCGAAATATCTTGGAGTAACACTTGATCATTGCCTCGTGTACAAGAAACACTGCAAGAACAGAAGATAGCTGCATGTAGCAATATAGTATGCAAGCTGATCAGCTCAAGGTTGGGTGCACATCCACAAACTTTGCAGACAACTGCTTTGTCATTATATTTCTCAGCTAGTGAATATGCCTGCCCTATTTGGTGCTGTTCCACACATGCCAAGTTGGTAGATACCACTCTAAATGAGTGCAGGATCATCAAAGGCTGTCTCAGACTAACACCAATGGACAAAGTATGACAACTAGCTGGATGTAGCTCCATCTTTGATTAGAAGGGAAGTTGCAGTGCTCGAGGGGAAAACTTAAGACCATAACAAACATAAAGCACCCTCTGTATGGATATATTCCCTCAAATGTGAGACTAGAATCTTGAAGGAGTTTCTTACCAAATACTCCTGTTCTTAACAAAAGTTCAGAAAAAATAAAATGAAGTAGAACTTTGGAGCACCCAATCTACAGATCTACCTACATGGTTACTATTGGAAAGAACAACGTCCTCCAAGTCGTGAGTATGATTGGAAACCTGGAAAACCCTAAACAGGCTTGGAAGTGGAGTGAGAATATGCAGAGAAAATTTGCGGAATTGGGTGATGATACTGCACTATGTTCATGAGGCAAAACCGAGACTATTAATCATCAGTGCCCTCTGGCTCTGTAACCTGCACCCAGGAAGATTTAACGTATGGTATGGATATGGCTCTGCAAGTAGCACAGTACTGGGCCAACATAATGTAATGTAGAGTTTTACTGTTAGTTTTATATTATACTTTATATTGTTTACTGTTGTATAGAATATATTCCTGTTTTATGCTTCCATCTTCTGATATGAATAAAGAAAAATAAAGAAAAGAAAGACTACAGATAATCTTATTGATTTTACATACCACAACTACATTCATGGTTTCTGGAGATATCAAGGTGCCAATAAGTTTGTCCTGCTGGTGTCCCAGTACCAGTAAATCTTTGACAGAGGCTGGCATATTTTAGCACCTTGTAATATGTATGGACTTGGACAGGATCAAACTGACTAATTTGGACTTGGAAAACTAGCGCTTCACTATCTGAGCTACTGGACTCGGCACTAATGTTAAATTACACTCACGGATGATGTAGAGGTATTTATGGAGATAAGATTTTTCTACACTACATTATCGAATATTCTGAGAATTATCATAAGCAAAACAATATCAAGGCATTGAGCGAGTTGGCCATGTGGTTAGGCTAAGTTCACACTAGGCAGTAAATACAGCTGCAGCAGAAAGCGTTCCACTGCAGTTGCTCCTGCTGTATGCCACATGGCTACAGCAAATAAAGAGTTGCGGAGTACATTTCGCACTAAGCGATCGACTGTTGTTCCCGAAGATCTAATTTAGTTATGAATCCTGCTGCGAACGTTGCTTTATTTGTGTTATATGATGGTGGCATCACTTCTGTAGTAGTAATGGGTCCGTCCCTTAGCAAAAAGACTATGGGCTGAATACAAATAAATCATGACTCTGAATCTTGTCTTTACAAAGAATTCATACAAGCTAAGGTGATAACTGCACAATGATTGAGTGCTGCAGTATCTTCTGTGCATATAATTAAATGATGCAGTATAACAAAATAGAAATTTACAACATACAGTATATCCCTGAATCTATACAAAAAAATGTATATAAAAGGTACTTTCATTTTGTATAAAACTTAATGACAGTATAAATTCCTGGCTTTATTTCTTTGAACTTCGGATTACTATTTTCAGTACTTTGTAAAAATATGTTCACTATGTTTCTAAGAAAAAGTAATAAACAAAATTATAGTATTTATTATGTACTATGTATTATGTACTTAATGCATTTGTTTCCTCATCGCAAAATACAGTACTTCATGCTTCTAGTTTTATATTGGGACTGTTGTGTCGCGTTGTGCATTATACAAACATGGATATTTCTCCACTTCTGGAATGACACATTCACTGTCCCTTTATTCTATATGTCATATAATCTACTAAGCATGTAAACTACTTCACTCCTCATCTTGTCTAGTATGTCTCATTTTGGCACTACCATTGGTTTTTGCAGTTTCCTTATAACCGTATAACATTTGGTGATGCTATTTGAGGATTCAACCCACCTCTGGGGTGATGACCTGACAGACAGACTAAGCATGTAATAAAGTTAAATGAAGTATGCAGTAAATATTGCCTCGTGGTTGTACTGTGATACAAATATTCCGGACTTGGCATATCCCTGGTACAGTACTTCATTCTAAAACTACTGACTCTCCCGCTCCCCTCAGTTCTGTTTCTCGTAATCAGAATGAATTCACATTCATATAAATATGTGCCTCTGGCCTAACGTCACAAGTTAAACAAGAGCCCGTTCCCTGCTGGATGTGAGAGCATATTATCTTGGACAGAGCTGGTTCTCTGCTCCATCTACTTGCAACTATTTTCCTGATGAGACATAGAGAGTAAATAATGTGACATATCTTTTCTTATTATTCTATTTGTCGTTGCTGACAGAGTTGAGGAGTCATTGACTTACAGGCCACTATTTTTCATTCTGTGTCAACGGGCTACAGACTTTTTGAACTACTCTAGGGCTCGCATTGTCATTCAGTGCATCCAAACTCTTCTAACCTTTAATATATTATACAAATCCTCGTGTGTTTTGGGCTCATTGCTTCATGCATCTAACAACAAAAGTTACTGGTTATGTCTCGGTTTCCTTCACTTCCTCCATTCCCCAGCCTAGTCTACAGGGTGATTAATTTAAAAGTTCAGAGCGGAGTGCCGAGGATTAGGCGCGCTGGGAAGCGGAGACTGAGCGCAGTGCCTGCAATGACAAGCAGGCATAGTTGGCTACGTAGATACTCTGGACAAATAAGCAAATGAATTAATAAATAAATCAATTAGGAAATTAAACTGAACTAACCGGTAATAAATAAATAAATAAATCAACTAGGAAATTAAACTGAACTCACCAGTATTTACAGATGATGCTGAAAGTGATCTCTTTCAGCTGCAATGCAAACTTCACATCTTGTAATGAGATTTCGAAACACACTTTGTAGTTCATAGACACCGATAGAACGCACAATGTTCCTAATTTCAATTTTTAATTCTTCTGCAGCTCGAAGATTATTCCTGTAAACTTTTCCTTTAAGATTTCCCCATAGATAAAAATCACATGTGCTTAAATCAGGCAAATGAGGGAGCCATAAGCCTTGACTGATGATCCGATCATCGAACACTTCCCGAAACCGTCACATAGAGCTACGCACCGTATGGGCCGTTGGAAATAGCTGTACCTTTTCTCTTCTTCAGTCAGTTCAGCAAAAAATGGTTCTAGAATGTTGTGAATATAACGGTCAGAAATAATCATGTCCTGAAAAAATATCGAACCGATAATTCGTCAGGCACTGATAGCACACCACACACCCACCTTCACATCATGCAGAGGTCTTGGCTGTAAAATGTGCAGGTTGTCCCTATCCCAGATTCTATTGTTCTGTGAATTGACATATCCACTCAAATCAAACCAGGCTTCGTCACTCATAAAAGTAAAGTTCAGATCCACAATACCGTCGTGGGCACTATTCATTAGCCAATTGCAAAATCGTATATCATGGACTGAATGAGTCCGATAAGATCATAAATGTAACAATTTTGTTGCATTGCGTGGTGAGGAAGATGAAATACTACTTTCCTGAGCTACTCTCCGAAGCGACTTATGTGGACTGACCTGGAGTCTTGCCTGTATATCTTCTAACCTCTCCCGTGTGAGAGCTGTTCTCCTTCGCTTCTTTTTCTTATTGATTACAGAGCCAGTACTATGCTACTTGTAAACGAGCTGATGCACGTAACGTTTTGATGGTTCTGTCGCACTAGGAAATTGTCTGCAGAATTTTCGAAGGCACCTTTTAACTGGTTTCTTCTTCTTGTGCAAATAACACTCGACCAGAAATATTCTTTGCTCTATAGTGTATTTAACCATCGTGATAATAACCTCACAACACACCTTAAAAATCCAATAGTTTCAAGCGAACTGAGAGACAGAGTGCTAAACACCTGCGCAATGGCAGTGAACACTTCATATCTCGCCAGTGTTGACACAAGCCATATGGCGCTCGCTCGGGAATTTCCACGGCATGCAAGCAGAAGTCTGAACTCTTAAATTATTCTCCCTGTATATCTAGTTTAAAAAAATTGTATCATTTACAGAAAATAGATCCTTAAGATATTTTGCATAAGAATTTAACAACCTTAGCTTCTACTTCATTAGTTATCTAGCAATTTTTAGTGAATTTGATTACTGATCATATTAAATAGGCTTATTTTCTTGCCTATATTTATATAGCACTTATTTATTGTCCAAATATATTCCCCTGGCATATTAGTGTTTGTAAAAAATTTTTGGCACAGATGTATTTACTGTACATGTATGGGCCTAGCTCAACTGCTTTTACTAAAGTTGTTTTCATCCCCCCCCCCCCCCCTTTTTTTGTAATCACCTAAGCATCCTGGGCTAACATTTTTGTGTAACTTATCTTAAACTCGCATTGGAAATTATTCCTGCATTTGTTAGTTATCCCCTGCTGCTCAGAAATGTACACAGTATATTTATTGAAGGAAAAGTGACTGTTATTATTGAAACTATCACTTTAACTACATTTATTGTTGCCACTCTCTAGATTTCCATTACCCTCTGGCCTTAGCATTTTCCATTGCATATGCTTGCTATAATAACTGTTTTATTATTATTATTATTATTATTATTATTATTATTATTATTATTATTATTATTATTATTATTGCTCACTTATCGAACTCGGACTTGCCCAACGACCCTATCATGGTCACGCTCCCACAGCGCATGCAGCGAAAGAAATGGGCTCTGGCCTATTGCTTCAGCAGCATGTTCTTGAACTGCTTCCTGCCAGCTGCATTTACTACCTCATCTGGCCCATCACATTGCAACGAGGGCACACATTTTTTCTTATTTACCTGTTGCTCACTTCAAGCTGTATTATCTGCTCATGTGGCTGTAGCCTTAGGGTAATGCAGTTGTGAGCCTGCATTTGGGAGATTATGGGTTTGAAGAACCCTACTGTCAACAGCCCTGAAGATGGTTTTCTGTGATTCCCATTTTCACACCAGGCAAATGCTAGGGCTGTAGGCTACTTAAATTAAGGTTATGGCCATTTCCTTACCAGTCCTAGCCCTTTCCTATCCCATCGTTGTCATAATGTGTATGTGTCATGTGGCGTAAAGCAAATTGTAATTTTTAAATATTAAAAAAAAAGAAACAGATCAGGGCCAGTTTCTTAAGTAACATGTTAGAATTCCCTCACACAAAACTGCCAGAAAGTTACAGAATAACCTGGTTGTACTTACAGAACCTTAAGACATTATTTGCTGCAGAAAATGCCACAATGAACTTTAAGTGTATTTTATAAGCAATGACTAACGATATCCTGCCTTTTTTTTTCTTTTTTTTGTTTAATGAGAACTTTCAACATCTCTGCTCCATATTTTTAACACACCTTTTATCTCAAAATTTGTAGTAACTAGACACATTTTCACCAAAAAATCTTTGTTGATATATCACAAGCTAAAAAAATAAAATAATTAGATGACCTTCTAGGAAATTGAATAGTAGTAATTTTATCTTTTGTAAATGATCATCAGCTGTTTTGAGTTACTAGTAGTTCTGGTTATCTCTCTGTTTCCTTCACTTCCTCCATTCCCCAGCCTATTCTCAACAGTTCTTCTCAGAACCTCATTAACGAGAAACATTGGTCCATCTATCAGACTCCAGCCTATTCTATTATCTAGTTAAAAAAAATTGTATCATTCCCAGTATATAGATCCTTGAGATGTTTTGTATAAGAATTTAACAACCTTAGCTTCTACTTCATTATTTGTCTAGCAGTTTTTAGTGAATTGGATTGTTGATCACATTAAATAGGCTTATTTTCTTGCCTAAATTTATATAGCACTTATTCACTACTAGTTACTAGTAGTTTCATGTTGCACTAATACACATACAGGTTTTCAACTACTCCAGGATGGGAAAGTCTCAAGTTGGCAGATTTACTCCTGGCTCAGTCCAGTGGTATTTGAAAGTGCTCAAATATATCAGCCTCATGTTAGATTTACCAGGACATTAAAGAACTCCTTAGGATAAAATTCCAGCATCTGTAAAAACTGTCAATCAATCAATCACTACTGACCTGCATTTAGGGAAGTCGCCCAGGTGGCAGATTCCCTATCTGTTGTTTTCCTAGCCTTTTCTTAAATGATCGCAAAGAAATTGGTAATTGATTGAACATCTCCCTTGGTAAGTTATTCCAGTCCTTAACTCCCCTTCCTATAAACGAATATTTGCCCCAATTTGTCCTCTTGAATTCCAACTTTATCTTCATATTGTGATCTTTCCTACTTTTAAAGACACCACTCAAACTTATTCTTCTACTGATGTCCTCCCACGCCATTTCTCCACTGACAGCTCGTAACATACCACTTATTACATGTAATTACATTATTTCAATCACATACCACTTAATCGAGCAGCTCGTCTCCTTTCTCCCCAGTCTTCCCAGCCCAAACTTTGCAACATTTTTGTAACGCTACTCTTTTGTCGGAAATCACCCAGAACAAATTGAGCTGCCTTTCTTTGGATTCTTTCCAGTTCTTGAATCAAGTATTTAGAGGAATGTAAAACTAATTACAGTACAGCTCCAGCATTTTCCTATTGGGAACCCACAGAGCTAATGCTGGTGAGGGGGTGTTACTCAAAATCACCATCTCTCAAATGCAAGCTTACCGCAACACATGTGCCACAAAGCCAACTTATACAAAGATACTTTCTGAGCAGTCTTCCTGTTGGTGAACAGATACATGCTGCCTATCTTGCAAGATATTTACGGGTGGTCATCACTCTACCTGTTGCCCTGCATGTAATGATTATCTTCATAAAGTTAAAGGAAGTGGCTCTTTTCTAAATAATTAATCATTGAATAGAAACACATATAACCCCCCTCTCTTCAAAAAAACTTGACTATTGGAGGTGTTATTTCTAAAATATTTGAAAATACACATTTTTCAGCTGAAGTCTATACACAGATGATGGCTCAGTTTTTTAAATAAATAATATTTAACTGCAGGCTCACATTTTTATATATAATTTAATAATTTTTGAATACTACTTCTCCACTAACAAATTTTCTGGAAAAATGCAGTTACTGCTGGTAGTTTTCAACTAGTAAATAGAACATCTTATTTCATTAACACAAAGCTGGCAGAATGTGCTGTACAAATTATGATGTATATTTTTCTGCTCCATTACAAACCTTTGTATGTTTCTTTGTTTTTAGGAGGTTACTACCCATTTCCTCAGGCTCCCTGGCCTGCTCCTGGATATCCATACCCCCAACAACAGCAGCAGCCTCCCCAAGGCCGCCCCTGGTAGCAGAACCGCGTAAACAGGTTAAGCATTTTTTATATAATGTGTTTGTTTGGTCTCTGTATTGAAAGTTTTACAGTTTTTTTTATTATTTCTTGTAGATATGTATTAGATCTCCATCTAAATATTTTTAAAATGAACTGTTGCACATTCAAACTGCATAGCATATTTTATCTCTAACAAGGTATTACTGTTGGAGACATGTCTTAAATCTTCCTCAACATGCAGCAGCAATGCACATCTATCACAGTGTATGCTTTGTACTTGTGTATATGAAACACATTCAGGGAATCTACTAATCAACAGGAAAGGTAAGCAAGGAATTACAGACTAGTACAACAGACATTTGGGTTTCTGCTCATGCAGTTTGAATGATTATGAGAGATATAGAATATATCGTAAATTGGGTCAGTTGGACTGTCATTCTATTACGCTGTAACCCTAAACTACCAAAATATTGTAAATACTAATTACTGGGATGAGATGATCACTTTGTAGAGCGAATTATATTATTTGCAAAAATGGGGGAGTTTGCATTTTTCTGTAAATTCTCATTGCGCCATTGTTGGCTCCTCATGTTATCCCTTGCCATTATCTTGTACACAAAGCAAAACCAGCTAGCAGAAAGGCCATACTACTGTAAAATACATTTTCTGGCTGCTATCCTTAGGAGATAATTTGCATCGTTAAACTGATTGTCAGCTAAAAGGCTATTCGTACCATTGTTGCTGGTGCTTCTAATTTTTGTGCAGGTTATTGGTTATTGTATGTGCCACCTTTATAAAATGTTTATTGTAACAGGAGATTACCTGAAAATAATAAATAGTAATGTTGGTAATATATTATACACATTTTGTCTACATGAAACTAGTACATATTTGTATGCAGTTAATTACAACATGATATTCTGTTTTTGTTCCTAGTCTGTGGAGACCACTTTCCTCTTGAAGGTAAACTGATTGGAATGTGGTATTCCTCATATGATTGCTCATGGAATGAGTTATTTGTTATTATTTGATTTTGCTATAAAGTGATATGTACAGTATTATGTATTGAAATGGATATAGCATGGACACAGTGAATATATTACCAGTCTGTGATCTGCAACTCCTCTTACTTGTTTTAGGAGAGTTGTGGTTTACTGTATGCTTAATGATTATTGGTTGTATTGATGTAGGATTGCCAAATCCAGAATAAAAGAACTGAACTGAAAGGTTATGAGGATATCATTATCTGCAGTTAAGTTCTGTTGTTTTACAAACAAAATGGAACATTGCATGAATCTTTCACATTCAAACACTATTTCTTAAATTTAGTGTTGCCTAATCGAGCAAATGCTTCATAAATTATAAAATTCGTTAACTTTAATTTTGAAAGCTTCTGTGAAAAATTGATGTTCTGGATCAAAAGAATCAACATCAACTTTCATCAAGTCCTCAAAGATGGCATAATGTTACTGAATGCAGAAGTTGGCAAGTCCACTTCAGGAGTTGTGACCTGAGGTGAAACATTAGAGAACAACAATAAATAGCTGTGACTCTAGAAACAATTGTCTTCTTTTTTTTTTTTTTTTGAAACTCAACAGCGAGAATATTTCCCCTATGTTTAGCAAATTAAAATGTATCTTTACAAATTTGCAGTCTTCTATAGTGGAAATATTGGCTCATATAAAGTCTCTATCGAATATGACAATCGTCAGTTATGACAGGAGAAACAGAGGCTCAACCACTGAACAGAGCATTCAGAAATCAAGTTATTTTATATACTAAGCTATTGATCAACAGCTGCTTTGCATTTACCATTAACTTGTACTCTACATTCATAATTGTTTTTTTTTTTTTTTTCACCTTTCAGATTGAACCTTTTTAAATAGATCAACATCAGGGGCTATCCTATAACTCATGGCAATCCTATGTTAATAACAAAATGCATATTAAAAGACTTTGTGATGTAGTAGATTGTAAGAAAAAATAAGACTGTTAAATTTGGAACTATTCTAGGATATGACAGCCATATATTAATAACAAGATGCATAAAAAAATTAGAGAGCAAGGCTGTTTAATTGAATTATGAAATGGATTATTTGCTACACTGGAGTAGTCTAGATTGTACTGGCAGTCCAACCAGTCTGCATTAAACACCCTACCCAGAACTTTGGCTACTTCAAGTTGGATCCTATTCCCTGTTATATGAAATATCTATTAAAATATGATTTAGAAACTGACTAATTTCTTGGGGGCTAGTTACTGCATTGTTTTCTGGTGCATCTGAATCTTTCTTCCATGTCTGTTGCGAGTAATATTTTGTCTGGTGATCAAGAAAAATATCCTTATTTTTTCAGTGATAAACATATAATATATTTTACAAAATGAAATGTCCTTGTGTTAAATCAACTAGAGGAAGATAGCTCATCTATTTCCTAGTTCATGTTAACAAGAAAAAAAGGTTGTTACTAAGTTACTGTGAACTTTATACTGCCTCTCAGTTCTGTTTCATTATCATATGAAATGCTGTACAGGTACTAAGGGGTAGAACCATGAAAGTAAATCTTTCTGCTGAATAAACGTAATATTTATGTAACACAGTGTGATTCTGTTTTCTGTTCTCAAGTTATTCAATCCATAAAACTGTAATAAAGGCAAATCATTTTAATTTTTTAATTTTATTTTCCTTGCTTAATGCATCTTTCACTGATACTACTTTCATAACAAAATGGGATAATATTTAGTTGAAGATTTGAACATTTTTGTTTGAATGTCAAGAATCCATATCTTAGATCCATTCATGTTACATTCTTTCCTAATATATTGCTTATAACATTGTAAAATCTTTGTAAGGAGCTATCCACATATGAATTCTGCAAGGTCACTAGCCCCTGTGCAGTAGACCTTCCAAATGTACAAAGGTTATGAAAGAAGTATAGTAGAAGTTTACTTCATTTTACTGAACTAGTAAGACCGAGCAAGTGGCTGCGCGGTTTGGGTCACGTAGATATAAGCTTGCATTCAGGAGATAGTGGATTCAAACTCCACTGTCGGCAGACCTAAATATGGTTTTCCGTGGTTTCCCATTTTTACACCAGGTAAATGATGGGGCTGTACCTTAATTAAGGCCATGGTCGCTTTCTTCCCACTCGTAGGTCTTTCCTATCCCATCATCGCTCTAATCTTTCTCGGTGCAACATAAAGGGAATTCTTAAAAAAAAAAAGGAGGGAAAAAGACTGAACTGGTAGAAAATTATATGGTATATGGAATTACCAATCATCAGTAACCAGAAGCTAAGGTCAGCTGGCTTGATCTAGGAGCATTAGATATGGAAGTTAAAAACTAATAATTCTGCTTACTGTATTTGATAATTTTAGCATAATTATGATTGAAATAAAAAGATGAACATCTTACTGTTTGGGACAGCAGACTGAAGAAGGCACACTGTAGATGTGCTACTATTCTACATCATGGGTTGAAAATATTGGTTACATGTTATAAATCTCAGACAACACCAGACTCAGAGCCAACAGAAGGGCAGCAACGAACACAACAGTAGATAACAAATAACAACTTTCAACTAACATAAAACATTATTTCAGTATCTACTGACATTTCCTGGCAAGGTTTCAGCCAATAGTATTACCTACGGTGCTATGGGCCACTTTCAATTTTTCAACTGATGCTTCTGTCTCACTTCATGCTGACGAATTTCATCAGCGGCCTTGGACATATTATATTTATGACAATCATGTTTATGCTTATGTTCACGCCCTCATGTCGTTGGCTTTATACTATTACCACTTTGATTTTCCACTAACATTTTAAATGAACTGTTTTAATTGGAATTTTAATGGAAGAAGTTGTAGTCTCCGACAAGATTATAGTTTAATCATTGACGGTGTTTCCATTAGCATCTTTATATATTGTATTATTTTTCACATTTTTATGTCCTGAATTTTAATAACTGGCTAAACTTTTAGCTTCCACTTTTAATATTGTACTCTTGATTGTTTTTAGGCTGAAGATGTCCTAAATTGAGGGCGAAACATGTCCCATTTAACTGTGAGAGTATTTATGTAACCACTATAAGTGGAAATAAAAGTATTGAATAGGTGGATTAAATTAAAACACCTTTATTGTCGTTGAAATTGAAAATATTGGTCAAAACTAAAATTTGAAGATGATCAACTACAACATCCAGGTCAAACCAAGATACAAATGTTTTTAGAATGCGAGTACTCTTTGAGAACAAACATCTTGCTCTCCCTTCCTCCCCCCCCCCCCCCTGCCCCCCCTCCATTTCTTCCTAACCTTGCAGTGTATAGATTGAATTTTCTCTTTAGCTCTACACAAAATAGTGAGCTACATCTATCTGAAGAATGTATTAAGTGAAGGTGTGTATGGACATCTATGTATTTCTGAAAATAAAAACAAGGAAGTTAACTTGGACTTGAAATATTACATTCCAGGTTTTGCCTTGTATGAGTAGTACAAATGACCAAACTGCTGGTCATGCAAATAATTACATGCCTTGAATTATTTTAATAATTAATGCCCATAAATGTAATTTCAAAACATGAAGACACAGCTCAATGTTATAGGTTAAAATGATGGCTAAAATATTTGTGTAGATATGATTCTTCCATAAGAAATACCCTTTTTATTGTAATTTTTATAATGGCCTTTTTAATTGTAAAGTAAGTTATAAAGATGGTTATAAGCACCAGTGGCCAAAATGTCATCATTCATGATAGAAATTGTTGCTAATGTTTTTCTTAAGTTTTTCTCTTCACAAGAGTATATACCTACTCCTCAATTTTCTACATATCTCGTGCAGAATAACAAAAACCAACCAAAATACAAAGCTAGCAGCTACTCATCTTTTTAATATTACCTTTGAAGGTTAAAAAAATTGAACTTTTTTTGGTTCTAAAATGGTTAATAGACTTTTCTCTTTCTAGTGGTGAAAGAATTTTTAATATATCTATAATAGTTTCTGAGATACAACAAAAAAAATATATATAGGTGTCAGCTGATGTGAAGCACTAAAGCAAATTTCCATGGAAATAGGCATACAACTGCAAAAAATAACATTCGTGATTCACCTAACCTAAATAGTGCCTCAGCTAAGAAGCTTCTGAAAGACTGTGGCAATAGCAGTAGTGGTTTAGATTATGTATATATTATTTTCAATGTAAATACCCTATGTTCGAACAGTTAGAAAAGTGTCTTCGGTGTGTATGTGGGGAAAATGTGAAACTCGGTATACATAAAGTAATAGGTTTAGGTTGTAATGTGACCATAGTGTGCAAGAAATGTGGTGTAATTGGTTCCTTTGACAATTGCCATAAATTAGGAAAAAACAACCAGGTTTATTCCATGAACAGGCGTATAATATATGCTGTGAGGTGTTTAGGGCAAAGTTTAGCAGGATTAGGTATGTTTTGTGGTTAATGAATTTACTTACCATCACCTGTAAAGAAGTCTACTTACACACTGGTGTACCAGAGAATTCTTGCTGCCACCCACCAAGTAGCTAAAGTATCTCTAAGTAAGGCAGCTGAAGAGGAAGCAAGTCTTACAGGCAGTAGGGATATATCTGTAAGCTGTGATGGCACATGGTTAACGGATGGGTGACAGTTCATTACGTGATGTGTGCACTGTTATAGGAGCAAAAACTGGAAAAGTGATAGATATTCAGGTTCTGTCATTGTCTTACAAAGGATGTGATCAGTGGAAAGGCAAGTCTGGCACCCTAGCTTATCAAGAGTAGTGGGAGACACATGAAAAGGTCTGTAACATCAACCACAAAGGAAGTGCAGGGAGCATGGAGATGGAGGGAATGAAAAGGATTTTCAGTTGAAGTGTAGCCAATCACAATTTATGGTGTGTCAATTATATTGGGGATGGAGATACCAAGAGCTACAAGGCTGTTTCTGATGACCAGCCATATGGGCCAGATATTCATATAGTGAAAAAGGAATGTGTTGGCCATGTCCAGAAAAGGATGGGGTCTCAGTTGAGGAAAGTGAAGGAGAATATGAGAGGAAAAAAGCTGAGCGATGGGAAGCTACTCAGTGGCAAGAACCGGCTGACTGATGCTGTGATAAATACCCTCACTGTCTATTATGGGAATGCCATTAGAGCTAATAGTTTATCTGTAGATAATATGAGAACAGCCATCTGGGCCATTTGGTACCACAAGGCTTCCACAGATGATCAGCCACAGCATTACTTTTGTCCAAAAGGTCTTGACTCTTGGTGTCTTTACCAGCAGGCTGTGAAGGCACTGCAGACAAGTATAAGCATAAAAATAATCTTGCCCCTGCCATTATGGAGACAATTAAACCAGTTTTCAAGAATCTTGTGAAAACAGAACTGTTAATAAGATGTGTTGGTTGTAACACACAAAATAATAATGAGTCATTCCACTCTAAAATCTGGAAGATATGCCCCAAAACAATGGTTGCTGGAAGAAAAACTGTTCAGATTAGTGTTAATGATGCTACTATGACTTTTAATGATGGAATGAGGGCTAGAATTAGTGTTTCAGCAGTTAGGGCTTGTGGTTGGAACATATTGCTCCTAGTTTCTTCAAGGTAAAGATAAGAAATGCATACTTTCTGCAAATAAAAGGGTTCAGGAAACTACAAAAGAAGCAAGGAAATGCAAACAGAGACTGAGGTTGGAAGAGGAGGCCAAAATGAACCAGAAAGAGGGCCCTGTGTATGCAGCAGGGGAGTTCTAGTGACATCCAACTCTTTGGTATGTTTATCACTCCTTTTCTCAAGCTTCATTTTTTACACAGCGTTTTCATCATAACACTCTCAGTTTTTAAGATAATCCAATACAATTTTGCATGACTGTGAACTTTAATCATATGAATAACATACACTAGGATCTTTGGATTAACATGTGCCATTATCTAAAAAAAAATTCAAAAAAAAGGTCAAATATTTCCTCGTTTTATTTAAATATCAAAAATATTGTTTCCAGTGCTATGTCTGAGATTCTAGTGTACATCGTAGACTTGGGTCTTACAAGCAACACAAAACAAGAAAAATATAAATAATTAAATAATTGGGGTAATTACACCAGAATGTTTTACAGTGTATCGATGACCAATGGATAATATTTTTAACATTTTAAGAATGTCGTAACGATATATTAGTAGTAAACATGAAACCTGCAAAATTTCATTTTTTAAATCATAGGGCTGCAGAAATAAAAAATATTGAATTTAATTAAATTTACACTAGCAAATGATGTACCTCCCCTCTTAAGTAATTTGTTGTGCTGTAATTGTGTCTGTTGTAACCCTTGGTAAAATAATAATGATTATTTGGGCTCCTTGAAGCTCTAGTTCTGAAAAATATATCACAATACTTCATAGAACTGTTGTTTTGATTCCCTCTTGTAAAAGTCATGATAGCCGAATGAATTTTGTTTCTGTGGCCATGGCTTAAATCCCAGTCAGTCCATGTGGAATTTTTAATTGAAAAGTAACATCCCTGTGGTTTGAATTCCATGTGAAACTAGAGGTCCCATGGCTATAATCAGGATATCAACAGTCGCATAAAACTACAAGCTTGCTCTCTTTTTTTTTTTTGACACTGTTACATAATGTAAAGAAGAAGAAGAAGAAGAAGAAGAAGAAGAAGTGTGAACTCTTCTACTTCTACCCATTAGCCAGCTGAAGAGACTCATAGCCCTGCCACACAATGGCAGCACAGTCACCTGAGAAGGCAGTATGCTAGTATTGCCACAAGCGCATGGCCATGGTCATTTCAAGATTTCATAATAATTGCTGATTGCTTTGATGCTATTCATCTTCAGTGTGGAAGTGTCTAGGCAATTACAGTAGTCACCTTATTGCTTAATTAGTCAGTGGGCTTTATGTGTAAAGTATACTGCGTTTGAGGAGAGCAACATGGAAAAGCTAGGTACTGCAACATGCCCACGTGAATCGTATTTGGATGTAGATCCTCTTCAGGTAGACATTTCTTTAGACCACCTAAAGACAGCAGTGCTTTTTCAGAATGGAAGAAAGCTATCCCTAGAAAGGATAGCAAACTGACCTATTATTTTTGCATGTGATTTTCCTGATAATTTCCTAATAAAAGTAGACTTGTTCTTGATAAATGGTAAAAGAATAGATTCCAAGACAGAGATGGGAATTAAAGCTAGAAGCAATCTCCCATATATATACGTGAATATTTTTCAAAGACATACGAAACTTAACTATCCTGTGAAAAGGCAATCCTTGCAAACAGATGTTTCTTTTGATAATAAAAGCCATAATCAGAATGTGTCGGTGAAGAACTCTTTGGCTTAGCAGTTGAAGATAGCTCTTATGTTGGAAATCCTAGTAAACAATTACTTTGTTAAAGAAGAGATTGAAGAATCAGAAACATAATTCAATCAGAACACAGAATAAACTGAATGTCACTAAAGTTGGAGTACATTTACTTGGAAGACATCCACTTTGGATGTAAAATTAAACACTAGCTTAACACAAAACACATACCTCTCTCAGCAAAAAGCAGAAAATTGTAGTCGATACAATGTTAAAGAAATGCCAACTGAAAAAAAAAAGTAAGTTTACAGTTGCAAATTTTCTATTTGCTGCCTTTGCCTTCTGAGGCTCACTTACGAGAACTGGTGAGAGCCCTTACGGTATAAATTACCATGTTGCTCACATCTGCTTATTTGGATCCTAATTTATTCCATTGAATAATCATTTGATTGACATTTCAGCTATTCAGTAGATCTGTTGGTAATGGGATAAAATGTTATCAGAGTGTTATTTCAGAGGGTTTGGAAAGATAGCAGAACAACTGAAAATTTCCAATAAGATCTCATCTCTCTGATTGATGCATTAAATTCATCAATTCCAACTCGAGCATTGTATAGAGGATCAGAAACATATGAAACTTCATTTACATGGCTGAACCTTCTCTGAGATGATTAAAATACATTTTCTTCTCAAAAAATTGCTGGAATCCTTTAGATGTGTCTGTAAATTTTACCTGATAATGTACGGTACCTGCTTACCAACATTAATTAAAGACCATGGTTCTACTAAGAGTGATACATATCTTACTTAAGCATTGGAAAGTGTATATATGTATTGTTGCATATGGAAATAGTAATTGTCACTACAAAACTAACATATGCTTATAGTTTATGGAGGGATTATCTTCCTTGAGTGTTTGGATGATTTAAATGTAATGACAGTGACATCCTCACAGTTGCGATGCTGTGAAGATCATATGTTGTGTTTTACTCCCCAGACTTGTATTCTGCTACTTGAAATGCCAATTCCACTTTAGCACGAAGGAGATAAGAAGGGGTTTAATATAACCCCAATGAAAGCAACATTATTTCGCAAATACTCCAAACTATCCAGCTGGTGAAGTGTGAGTTCTACATATCTACTTTTTAGATTGTTAGCAGTAGTTATGTATGCCACTCTTCGTCCCACTAGGTCTGAGTTGTTTGTAGTGCTATCTGGGCAGCAGACCATGGCACATTATCCAGTGCTCACACTTTTTATGCTGTACATTATGACTGTTATAAGACTGTTACAAAGAGTAAAATATTAAAATTGTTTCTAGGTAGGAAAAAAGGCTTGTTTTATTTCTAAGTATTTCTAAAACTTGTTATGATAGTCTTATATTTGGATAGCAGGCACAGCTGAAACCAAGGGGCTTCTCGACTAAGTAGAGTCTTCTACTGAGAGTAAAACTTGGGAAGTAAGTAGTTGTTTGCGATACTATTGTTTAGTGTAGTGGTGATGAACGATGACTTGCTGGATGCCCAAGAATGCTTTGGTCAACACTCCGTGGTACAGTAAAGTATCATAGCGACTATGGGGTGCACTCACTGCCAAGAGACAGTTTGTCTTCCAGTGTTATGATTCCTCATGATAATGGCGGACCTCATAGAGCAAGGAACTTCTATCAGTGTACTAAGTTTAACATGTTCTACTAGTCATATTTTTACAATAATAAATAATAATAATAATAATGAAAACAGTTTTCCACTAGGCATAAGCTTAGGAGGTTGGTATACCTCGGCTTAAGCCACAGGATTACTGAAAATGCATCAAAAATTACATTTACAGTAGTGAACAGTTTTGCTCTGTTCTTCTACCTGCCTTAGCTTCAGGCAGACTGGGCAGCTGGCTAACCAGACCTTGTTAAGACTTTTAAATTCTTGTTAGCTGGAGGAATCAAATTTGTTACCTCTTGGATGAAGTAGTCTGTCATTCTAAGTGCCAGGCCAGGCAAGAGGTCTTAAAGGGAGATGTAAATAAATTCTACTAAATATTGCCAGTAAGGCTGGTAACTTCCAAACCAATAAGTCCTGTTCATACTACTTCTGGTACTAATGAATAATAATAATAATAATTATTATTATTATTATTATTATTATTATTATTATTATTATTATTATTATTATGTTATTACAAAGGGCACTGGGAAAGTTTTGCAATGTGAGTGAACACTTTAGACTTTTTCAAAATAATTTCCACCACACTCAATACACTTCTCCATACGTCAGAACCAGTCACTGAACCAACTCTGCCACTTTTCCTTGGTTACATTTTCACACTCTTGATTCCATGCTGCCAGAAGCTCCTCGTCAGATGCAAAACCCCGCCCTTTCAGCTTCATCTTCACTTCTGGGAAGAGTGCAAAATCACATGGGGCAAGATCAGGACTGTGTGGAGGGTGATCAAGCACAGTCAACCCTGATCTGGCAAGAAAATCCATTGATACATTAGCACGATGTGCTGGAGCAGTGTCGTGGTGCAAGAGCCAAGTATTGAGCTGTGACCTTGGATGGAGCTGCTTGAGAGCCTGGATGATCTGAGGCAGACAAGTCTCACTGTACCACTTCACAGTAACTGTCCTTTGTGTTTCTAGCACAACCCGAGTCAGGATGCCTTGTTTAGTGAAGAATACTGCAATCATCCTTTTCTTCACTGACCTTGACTTTTGCTCAGTCACAGTTGTACCCTCATCTTCAAACAGCCACACCTTGTTCTGAGATTTTGTTGGGAGATTGTAATAATAACGCCAAGTTTCGTCGCCTGTAATGATGCAATTGACATTACGCAAAGTCCGATTTTCAAACTGTTTTAGCATTTTTCAGCACCATTTCACTCGTGCCGTTTGTTCATCTGAAAGTGAATAGGGCACCAAAAGGGAACAAACCTTTCCGACATGGTGATGGTCGTGTAGAACTGAATGAATAGCTGGTGCAGGGATGTGGAGGATCTCTTTTACCTGCTGATATATCAAGCGCCTCTTTTGCTGCAACATTTTCCTCACAGCTTCAATGTTTTCCTCAGTCACTGATTCAGACGGTCGCCCAGAACGAGGATCATCTTCAACCTCAAAATTTCTCCTCTGAAACTCTTTGTACTAGCGGAAAATTGTTGTCCGATGTGGACAGTCTTTACTCCGCACAGAAGTCGTTTCCTCCAGGCACTAGTCAACAGTTAATCCACGAGCAAAATTGTAGCGGATGTGCGATATTCACCTTTAGACCACATTGACATCTTAACTTGTTTTCAATCCCACTGCTTGGTAACAACTGGTGTGAAAGTCACGCCTTGCTGTCTTCTAGACCGGTTTTCACCCCTCATTTCATCCCTCACCATAACAGAGGTGTCCAGCCAACCGTTTTTGCGTATTGCAAAACTTTCCTAGTGCCCTTTGTATTACTATTATGGAGTAAGAAGAAAGGAAATGACTATTAAAACTGGAGCATGCTTTCTTTAACATAATTTCATATGTTCACTCAGATTCCAGTGGTCTTATGTATGATTTAAAGGGTATTTTCAGTGTATTCCTGCAAAAGTTGTGTTTCCCTTTCAACTAATTTCTTTTGATATTAAATTTGTGTTATGATAACCTGCTGAGTATTCTTTAGCTGTGAAAGATATTTGTATCCCAATCTGTTTTTCTAACTGAGCAGATAATTTTCATTGCAGATTATCTTGTTTGAAGTATTGTAGTAATCTACAATAGAATCGGTGATTCTAATTGAACTGAAATATAATTCTCCTTCCAGTGCTGAAATTCATTGTTACTTTGAATGAAAACTAAGTCTAGTGTTTTTCTGAATCAATCAATGGACTACAGTGTTGACATTTTACCCTTTAAACTGTAACAGTATAGTGTGTACTTGCGAGACCCAACTAGGAAATCGGTGAGGATGGAATTTTATTGTTAAGTCATTTCACAAATCTTCCTCCTAGCTTTAAGTCCCATCTTTGAATCCTGGTAATGCTCTCTAAACCTAAGACTTGGTTTAGCTGGAGTATTTCCTCTTCTTTCTCCTATTAACTACGCATTCATCACTGTGCATAAAACAATGCACCATGTACAATGGATGTCAATTTGTGAAGTTGTGACATAGTCCACATTGGACGACATTTGTATGTACACATAAAATTTGCATTAAAAAGTTCAGTAAAATTTTCTTTGTTACTGCTGTTTCGTTTTTTCCTTCCCCATTATTCACAGGTTAGGTTTCAAAAGAATCCATTAGTGCTGTAGATTTGAATATCAAAGTAATTTGAAAATAATAAGCACATGAAAATTGCAGTTTATTTACATATGAATAACAATATATGTGCACAGAAATCCTGTACACCAGTAGCTCTTTTTTTTTTTTTAAATCACACTTGGTTTTAAGCTTTCGGCTTTTTAGCCGAATGGTCAGAATAATGGTCTTCAATGTAAGGACGGGATTTTAACTTCATCTGGTTAATACTTTTAGCTTGGGGACTAGGTGTTTATGTTTATGTCAGTACAAGTTTTAATTTACATACAGCACATTACACTACAAACCATCACAAAAGCATTTTATAGTGAATACATCCCTCCATGTAGGGTTGGTGCCAGGAAAGGCCCAGGCATACAGTTAGACTAATCCTCACAAATTGCTAACCCCAGGTAATTAGGAAAAAGCCTGGAAGAAAAAGAAATGGAGGAGGTCTCTCTGCTTTTCAAGTATAGTTTTTTAATGAATATTGGAAATATGGTAATGGTGCATTTTTATTAAGTTCCTATGAAATATGTTTATCGGTTAAGATGAAACATATTCTTTAAAATTAATGTACATTATTATTTTATTGCTTAAACTCACTATAATGCTCAAAAATGTTTGAAGGTATGTAAATAATATGGCTTATTAGAATTCCTTAGCTGTGTGACGTTCGTCGTTATCTACTGCCTCCCAAATGCAGGGTTGAATAACCGCGGTAAAGCCGTGGTCACCATTAGCCGAAACTACTCTGGTCAGTAAAACTCAAATTCATAACAACTTTGCTAAGATGCGAGAACTATTCTTGGTTTCTTCATAGCAGGAAGTTCACCGAGGTATGACAAGAAGCATAAAAATAATGTGTACCATATTTATCAGTACCGAAAATTTTGTCACAAGCCGCCACTGGAAATCTGGCTACCCTATACCAATGGCATATAGCGGAAATGAGTGACACTATAAAGAGACGAAGTACTCCTGAACTACCAACTATAGTTAGTGTAATGTTATCGTTGATAAGTTTTAGGACCTAACGATATTCTTGGCAATCACTTATTTTCATTCAGCACGGCGGTATTAGGGCATTTGAGGCCAAGGCTTTGAACACCTCATTTTATGACATCTTTTCCCCTCATTTTTCGAGTGAACATTCGAACATTGTATGCCATCACTTTTGTTTTTGATTGGTTTATTTTTTTCGGCTCAGCGATAACAAGGCAGTCAGGTTAGTTCTAAGTATCTAACTGATCAACGTGAAGTGATAATTAGGCCTTTTTTTGCATTATGAAAACAATCATGACAACGAATACAATCATTGCCAGTTAATTTGCTACGGTACCTATGACGATTGAACAATATGTCCATATCAGCAGCGATGCTCGGTGTTGATTTACGGAGAAATTTGACATTTTCTGTTTTGGTCCCCGTAATATTGCTACACCACTGTATACTTATCAAAGCATATACAGTATAACCTAGAGTACACCCTGGTGGTCCGGGTATCTTTGAGCTTCAATACCGAATTTCGATACATTAAGGTTCAGCTGTTTCCTCTGATCGCTTAGACAGATGGAAATTGAACTAAACCTACTTTTGACTTTTGTATATCTAATCAGATATTCTTTTTAAAGAACAGGGCAAAAATTTGAAGTACTGTATACAGACAAATTGCAATTTTATATATAGAGTCTATAGATTTCCCTAATATAAATAATGTGCTGCTACGAATAAAACAGTCTGTATTACCAATATAAATGGTCCGTGATTGGACATTATAAATTTTCCAGCTAACTCATTCTTGGTTGCCAGCATTTCGCCCTCGTGTGCTAGGGTGGGCTCATCAGTTGGTACCTAGCACACCTACCAATACGCTGGCTAGTGCATACCGTGGAGGCCACTGTGTAGGCTAACTGGAGCCACCGGCAGTGCCAATGCACTAAGAGGACAAATATTTCAGATTCCCTATGGGAATCAACATCTATATCATCAACAGTCTGTATTGTCGCTTTAAGTGATAATGAGGGTTGTCTGTTGGTTTCTTTCCTCTGGACACAAGGAGTGCTTGTCTTTTAAAACTGAGCACTGTCAAGAGCAAGCTTGTCATATTTTGCGTTGATTATTTAAACGTTAGCTTTTCATTTATTCTTAAGACAAAATATAAATATGAAATCTGATCATGAACCACAGCACAAACCAATATCGAAGAATATTTTGTTTTGTGCACAACCCACAGATGGTCGCAGATGTTAGAAGAAAGACAGAAGGAATTGGCAGACAAACTTGACAAAGAACTTCCAAATAGCCGTATATATATTCTGAATTATGGATCTCCAACCGTAACACTGGTACCCAAACAGAGCTTCTGCGATAGATCTTACTTACTTTCTGCAGAGTTTCGATGGAAAGTGTCCCCATATAGTACACTGGGCTCTAACCACTATCCCACATAAATAGCATCTATCGAACCATAGGTAACCACATCGAACAAACCAACTTCCACATGGAATGTACCATGGGCGTTATGGGTTAAATACCAAAATATAATTGAGGCTAATGTATACACACTGAATAATTATACAAATACACTAAAAAAAGTATGAAACTTTAATAAATTGAATATAGGCCTATCAGGCTGCTTAAAAAGCCATACCACAGCAATGACCAATTAGCACCTCTAAAGGCACAACGGTACCATGGTGGATCCGAGAATGTTCATGAATGACAGCAAAACGAAGGTGAAAACTAAGCGTACACAAACACTTTCCTACCTGGGAGAACTATATATTATATCACATCGAAGAATGGATGCAGAAGTGAAACGTTATTTAATTTCTGGCAATATATTTTCAAGCTGTTTCTTTTCTATGTTTTTAAATAAGGACACATCCTTAAGAGATATTTGGTCACTGGTGAATAAACTTAGTAGGAAGCCAATACTATAGAAAAGCAGGGGCGGTTTCTCCATAAGGTTGCAGGTTTGCACTACCCCCATTGACTTTTTTATGTTTATTTTAGGTAAAGTCTTATAATTTAGATTACTCAACTACTGTATTTTCATTCAACAAGGCAAACCTTTCAAGGGCTTGAGAGAGTAAATATTGGCTACAGGAGACTTTACAAGCCGATACTCTTAGATGTTCACTGCAGGAGCCGAAAACTTTGCAGCGGAGTGTCAACCTGACGTAGGATTGAACCACGGCTACTAGAGGGGTACACGAGGCTGCTAGAAGGGTGCTTTTAGGCTTCTACAGGGGTGTGCGGGGAGAGGAAAAGATAGGCATGGCTTCTTATACATTGCTTAAATGGAGGTTTATCAACCTGACTCCTCCTACGTAACCAACTACGACCAAAGTCGCTAGAGACCATTGCTGCTCAATGTGAGAGTCTGTTATAGAATGGGGATGTCATCTAGTGACATTGGATGGAAGTTCATCTGCTGGATATTAACTAAAGGCTTTAAATTTGAAAATGGAAACCGCCATTTCTTTCAGTATAGTCTTGAACTTTGTTATGTGTGTACAAGCTAAGTAGCTTATAGATTTCATTGTGTATAGTCCTCTCCGTGTAACGACGTACCCTAAGGGTGCAACCTTACCCTTTCTCCCCTGTAATATTAAGATATTGATTTATGGTTACTTTTCTTGCTGTTGGGTCTTTTTCAGTGTCGGTAACCATACAGTTTAGGGACCCTACTTGCCGATACGACGTCTTACATTTACCGTTAATCTGGCACGTTGGCAACGTTCAATCACTGCTCTAGCGTGAAGTGCGTGTTGCCACCGCATCGCCGTTAAAGTCACTAGTGATACATTTGCGAGAATATTTAAAGCATATTTTCTTTTTCTGTGGGATTGTAAATCTATTTGGCTAATACCAGGTAAGTAGGATTGTGGCATGTTCGGATAATGCATTTAATAACATAGTTTGTGTGAAATGATGAAAGTGCTCAAATACGTCAGTCTCATGTCTAGATCTACCGGTACATGAAATAACTCTTGCGGGACGAAATTTTGGCAGTAGAACTTATAACATTATTATTTTCAAATCCGCAGTGAACTTGAAAGCTGACCTAAATTCCGTTCACGGAGCTTGGCACATTAGTATTCCTATATGTTTCCTGATAAGCTTGAAGATATAACCAGCCTGCAGGCTGAAAATATGCCCAATAATCTCTCTCCTTACTGGTTACCGGTATTGAAGAGAGAAGGAAATATTCGCGCAAAAGAAAGGGAAGTCATTGGATGTCTGAAACTTTCGAAAATCACACTGCAAAGACTTATTAAATAAATTGCATCGTTTAACACGCCCCTCTTTTCAAGAATATGGTTATAGTACGCCTACTGTATATCAAAATAAAGACAGATAATTTAAGTGAGAAAGTGTGTTTATTTCCTTAATTCCTCATTGAGGAGATATTCATAATTATCTTGATTTATTTCATCTTATCTTATATCATTTACTAGGGTAGGGAAACATTCATTATCGGTGTTTACATTGAGGTTAGTTTGTTATGGTTATGTCTGATGATTTTAATATGTAACCAGGCAGGTTGGCAGCAGTGATCAGCCATTACAAAAAAGAGAAAAGAAGAGCATCGGGCGGCGATATTTACTTTCTGGGGTATTTCCTTACGTGGCAATTACTAGTCCTCTCCGTGTAACGACGTACCCTAAGGGTGCAACCTTACCCTTTCTCCCCTGTAATATTAAGATATTGATTTATGGTTACTTTTCTTGCTGTTGGGTCTTTTTCAGTGTCGGTAACCATACAGTTTAGGGACCCTACTTGCCGATACGACGTCTTACATTTACCGTTAATCTGGCACGTTGGCAACGTTCAATCACTGCTCTAGCGTGAAGTGCGTGTTGCCACCGCATCGCCGTTAAAGTCACTAGTGATACATTTGCGAGAATATTTAAAGCATATTTTCTTTTTCTGTGGGATTGTAAATCTATTTGGCTAATACCAGGTAAGTAGGATTGTGGCATGTTCGGATAATGCATTTAATAACATAGTTTGTGTGAAATGATGAAAGTGCTCAAATACGTCAGTCTCATGTCTAGATCTACCGGTACATGAAATAACTCTTGCGGGACGAAATTTTGGCAGTAGAACTTATAACATTATTATTTTCAAATCCGCAGTGAACTTGAAAGCTGACCTAAATTCCGTTCACGGAGCTTGGCACATTAGTATTCCTATATGTTTCCTGATAAGCTTGAAGATATAACCAGCCTGCAGGCTGAAAATATGCCCAATAATCTCTCTCCTTACTGGTTACCGGTATTGAAGAGAGAAGGAAATATTCGCGCAAAAGAAAGGGAAGTCATTGGATGTCTGAAACTTTCGAAAATCACACTGCAAAGACTTATTAAATAAATTGCATCGTTTAACACGCCCCTCTTTTCAAGAATATGGTTATAGTACGCCTACTGTATATCAAAATAAAGACAGATAATTTAAGTGAGAAAGTGTGTTTATTTCCTTAATTCCTCATTGAGGAGATATTCATAATTATCTTGATTTATTTCATCTTATCTTATATCATTTACTAGGGTAGGGAAACATTCATTATCGGTGTTTACATTGAGGTTAGTTTGTTATGGTTATGTCTGATGATTTTAATATGTAACCAGGCAGGTTGGCAGCAGTGATCAGCCATTACAAAAAAGAGAAAAGAAGAGCATCGGGCGGCGATATTTACTTTCTGGGGTATTTCCTTACGTGGCAATTACTATACGTAATGACAGGGTTACGCAGAACAGGTTTGTCCTGAATATTGTAATAAACTATGTAAGATTTTATGGTTCATATGAGGTAGCGTTGAGGGGCCATGATGAATGAGGCACATAACAGAATCTTGATGTTTTTTGTGGTTTGATTAATTTCAGTGCTGAGCTTGATAGCGTTTTGAGAGGGCACTTAGGAAAGGCGGCGGTTTTTAAGGGCACCTCTAAAACTATTCAGAATGAAATTCTTCAGTGTATGTTAGAGGTGTGCCAAGAGAAAATAACCAAAGAAATTAAACGTGCGGAGTTCATGGCCGTCATAGCTGATGAACATACAGTGGATTTTAGGCATATACTGTATATGCGAGACCTTTTAAACTTACATGTTTCATGAACGTTTAGGTCTATTTGAAGCAGTTTTATAGTGCCTAAAAATGCCTTATTTTGACGTAAGCGCCTATTTTCCGTTCTAAATCAATTTTAGTGCCAATTTTCCAGTTTGACTAGTTTTTCCTTTGTTAGATTTGAATTTCCATTTTAATTTTGATATTTTAGTCTATTCATAATAATCGTCTAATGTGCCATTATTTTTAAAGAGCATGTAACTTAAAGGTCAACTGGAATTCTTACGGGACTTTATAAAACACTGCAAGGAGAGTAAGTAAACCCTTCCTCATTCCCAGATTTGGAAAGTCCAGCAATTAGTTACACAATGCGAACGTCCCAATCTCTTTACCTATATAAATATAACCTTCTCAAATCTTGGAATTTCATCTTTCACTAGATCTACAGCTGCACATCTGGTAAGTGTGTACTGTTGGTCTTTAGAGCTCGACGTGTTCACTTGAAAAAAAAACGTAATGCCGAAATTTAAATCATCTAAAGTGTCATTAATTCGATAGTGGCCCCTTGAATTGATATCCGCTCAGTTATTTATACAGGGTGAACAAAAATTGCCGCACTTGGAGGTCGGCATGCGATTCCTCATCCCATTACAAGACAAAAGTTTCTATAGCCAAATCGGATCTGGTGCTGTTGGAAAACAAGTCGAAAACGAGAAGCTGGCAACACTGTCACATCCTGCGGCGCCTAAAACATTACCTTTTTGAGCCTAAACTTCCGCTGTTTACTGATGAAACTAGTGACGTTGCGTCAATATTTCAGATGGTTATTAATTATAGGTATCTAGTAAATAATAAACCTGTAGAAAGATTTTGGAGTTTCATTCGACCTATTGGTCATGATTCAGAATCACTGTCTGCAGCCATAATGTCTGAACTTGATTCTCATCTCCAAGGATGCCCAAATAAACTTATAGCACAGAATTATGATGGTGCATCTGTCATTGGAGGCACAAAACATGATGTCCAGGCGATTGTCAAAGAAAAGTATCCTGCTGCTTCTTACATGCATTTCCATGCTCATCAACTTAATTTGCTTAAGTTGAATGCAGCATCAATAAACAGAAATGTGCGGCTATTTTTTGCAAACCTTCAAGGACTATGCACCTTTTTCTCAAATTCTCCTCAAAGAACTACTTCCATTCTTGATGAAGTTGTGCAGAAAACGCTTGCCACGTTCGGTTCCGACACGGTGGAATTTTCATTCCAGGACTGTTAATACTGTTTTTGAACACAATGAAGACCTGATTGAATGCATGAAAGTTATTCAAAGGAGATGTCAGTAACAAAAACACACTTGTTCAAGCTTCTGGATATATAGAAACTTTGAAAGATGACGATTTTATATACTGGCTCTCTTTCTTTCACAAGATAATGCCTTGTGTAGACATTTTGTGCACTCAACTGCAGAAGCGTGATTGTAATCCACCTCTTGTTCTGGCTCAGCTAAAGGCATTTGATAGAGAAATACAAAAAGTTAGAAACAGCGAGGAAGATGAGAAGCCACAGGAACAGTCAGAAAAGATGAGAAGAACTGAAGAGCAGTGTGTGTAAAGGGAAGTCAATGACTGGTTTAGCTTCATGGGACACCTTGTAGCTGAGACTTTGTTTCACTCTAAAAAATGTTCTGAATATGACAGCAAGTTCCCAGAAGAGTCTCTGAAAGATGCGGTAAAATTCTATACATTCATTAATGAGAACAAACTTCGCACGGAATTGTTCGTAATTTACACTAGAGAGGAGTTCCGAAATATGTCTAGTGCTGTGTGTCTAATGGACTTGATTACAGACAATAATTTGTTTGCTACGTTTAGTGAAAGTGTTAATTGTTGAAAGTGCTGTTAACCATTCCGATATCTACTGCAGAAGCAGAACGATGTTTCTGCACTCTAAATAGAGTAACAACATTTATGAGGAACACAATGTCGCAAGACAGGTTGTCAGCTCTGGTAATTCTTTCAATGTAAAAGTTACTGACAAGTTTGCCAGGTGTAAGGAGAGGAAGACAGATTTCATGTATAAGCCAGTGGCTTGGTTCTAAAAGGGCCAATGTCACTTTTTATCGAAATTGAGATATTAACTGATACAAACGCGTTTTATTCTGGTTTGCAACATGTTAAAAGGGCCGATATCTCTACTAAGTACTAAACGAACAGTTAACGTTTAATTAAATAAGCCCTTGCGAATAATGTTAATTACCAATAAAGATTAGAGACCTGACAATTTTTAAAGAATACGATAGAAACGATTAGCGTTTAATAAGGTGACTTCCACAAAGAAAGTATAAAGTTAGTTGTTGAAAAAAATAATTGAGAAGCTATAAGCAAAACTTCAAATGCTCATAGCTCAAAAACAGATTTTTTCACATTGGCCATTTTAGAACCAAGCCACAAAAATATGTGCACCACTGAACTTTTAAGCCACCAGCCGCCACTGCAGAAAACACTTCAATGCTCGATAGAAGAATTTACCGATCGTATCGCCTCACTTTCGCCACCCGATGATACTCCACGATTCCAGCCGCGAGACATACCATGGCCAGTAGACCACTAATGAAACTATTCACACTTCACTAATTATCTGCAGTTCTGAAATGTTCACCTAATAGCGCTCCGGGATATGATCAAATCCAGTACTCATGGTTGTCCAACTTATTACAAATTGCAAAAATGTTCCTTTTACAATAATTCTTTAATGATTTTTGGTCACAAGGAAACTTTCCGTATCACTGGACCACGCATATAATTGTACCCATCCTAAACTTTGAAATGAACCCAGATGATCCTGCTTCTTATCGGCACATGCATCTGTAGGACCTTTGAAAGAATCTTGAAATTTCGCCTAAAGTAGTTATTAGAATACTATAATATCCTCCCGGCTTCCCAAAATAGATTCAGATCTAAGAGCGCCCTGGATAACTTAAGCATCATAACTAAGGATATTGAATAGGCTTTTGCCTATTCTGTCCAGGAATACCTGACAGCCATATTTCTAGGCATATCAGGAGCCTACGCTAGTGTTATCGTTCCTATCCTCGCACATAAATTACAGGAGATAGGGATCTGCGCTCAGATGGCCTTCATTTAAACCGCAGTGGTACGTATAAGTTAGGAAATTTGTTTGGAAGGGTAATAGGGAGGTACATTCAGGGAAACGGGATGGCCTAGGGAGCGGGAACTGGAAATCAAGTAGGGATGACATAAAATTGTTAGTGTTGAACTGTAGAAGTATTGTAAAGAAAGGAATAGAATTAAGTAATTTAATAGATATATATTTACCAGATATTGTAATAGGAGTTGAATCATGGCTGAGAAATGATATAATGGATGCAGAAATTTTCTCACCGTACTGGAGTGTGTATCGTACAGATAGGATAGGAATGGTGGGAGGGGGAGTGTTCATTCTGGTGAAAGAAGAATTTGTAAGCTACGAAAAAGTTAAAGATGAGACACATGAAATTCTAGGTGTAAGATTAATTTCTAAAGATAATAGGCAACTTGATATATTTGGAGTTTACAGATCGGGAAAGGGTACCACTGACGCGGATTCGGAATTATTTGATACGATAGTCAGCTATGTGGGAAACGACATGGAAAGAAATGTGATTGTAGCGGGAGATTGAATTTTCCAGATGTAAATTGGGAAGGAAATGCGAACGACAGGAAGCATGACCAAAAAATGACAAATAAGTTAATATGGGAAGGACAGCTGATTCCGAAAGTGATGGAACCAACCAGAGGGGAAAATATCCTGGATGTGGTACTGATAAAACCAGATGAGCTCTATAGGGAAACTGAAGTAATAGATGGTATTAGTGATCATGAAGCTGTTTTTGTGGTAGTTGAAAATAAATGCGATAGAAAGGAAGGTCTTAAAAGTAGGACACACCGAGCTCGATAGCTGCAGTCGCTTAAGTGCAGCCAGTATCCAGTATTCGGGAGATAGTGGGTTCGAACCCCACTGTCGGCAGCCCTGAAGATGGTTTTCCGTGGTTTCCCATTTTCACACCAGGCAAATGCTGGGGCTGTACCTTAATTAAGGCCACGGACGCTTCCTTCCCATTCCTAGGCCTTTCCTGTCCCATCGTCGCCATAAGATCTATCTGTGTCGGTGCGACGTAAAGCAAATAGCAAAAAAAAAAAAAGTAGGACTATTGGGCAGTACCATATGGCTGAAAGCAGGCATGAGGCAGTTTCTAAAAAGTAACTATGATCGGTGGAAAACGGTAAATAAAAATGTAAACAGACTCTGGGATGGGTTTAAAGAAATTGTTGAGGAATGCGAAAGCAGGTTCGTACCTTTAAGGGTGGTAAGGAATGGTAAAGACCCACCTTATTATAATAGAGAAATAAAGAGACTAAGAAGGAGGTGCAGACTGGAAAGAAATAGAGTTAGAAATAGCTGTGGAAGTAAGGAGAAATTGAAGGAACTTACTAGAAAATTGAATGTAGCAAAGAAGGCAGCTAAGGATAACATGATGGCAAACATAATTGGCAGTCGTACAAATTTTAGTGAAAAATGGAAGGGTATCTATAGGTATTTTAAGGCAGAAACAGGTTCCAAGAAGGACATTCCAGGAATAATTAATGAACAGGGGGAGTGTGTATGTGAGGATCTTCAAAAGGCAGAAGTATTCAGTCAGCAGTATGTAAAGATTGTTGGTTACAAGGATAATGTCGAGATAGAGGAGGAGACTAAGGCCAAAGAAGTATTAAAATTTACAAATGATAACAATGACATTTACAGTAAGATACAAAAGTTGAAAACTAGAAAAGCGGCTGGAATTGTTAAGATTTCTGGGGATATACTAAAGACAATGGGTTGGGATATAGTACCATACCTGAAGTACTTATTTGATTATTGTTTGGTCGGAGGAGCTATACCAGATGAATGGAGAGTTGCTATTGTAGCCCCTGTGTATAAAGGAAAGGGTGATAGACATAAAGCTGAAAATTACAGGCCAGTAAGTTTGACATTCATTGTATGTAAGCTTTGGGAAGGCATTCTTTCTGATTATATTAGACATGTTTGTGAAATTAATAACTGGTTCGACAGAAGGCAGTTCGGTTTTAGTAAAGCTCAACTTGTAGGATTCCAGCAAGATATAGCAGATATCTTGGATTCTGGAGGTCAAATGGACTGTATCGCGATTGACCTGTCTAAAGCATTTGATAGGGTGGATCATGGGAGGCTACTGGCAAAAATGAGTGCAATTGGACTAGACAAAAGAGTGACCGAATGGGTTGCTACATTTCTAGAAAATAGATCTCAGAGAATTAAAGTAGGTGAAGCTATATTTGACCCTGTAATAATTAAGAGGGGAATTCCTCAAGGCAGTATTATCGGACCTTTATGTTTTCTTATATATATATAAATGATATATGTAAAGGAGTGGAATCGGAGGTAAGGCTTTTTGCGGATGATGTTATTCTCTATAGAGTGATAAATAAGTTACAAGATTGTGAGCAACTGCAACGTGACCTCGAAAATGTTGTCAGATGGACAGCAGGCAATGGTATGTTGATAAACGGGGTTAAAAGTCAGGTTGTGACTTTCACAAATAGGAAAAGTACTCACAGTTTTAATTACTGCGTTGATGGGGTGGAAAGTTCCTTTTGGGGATCATTGTAGGTATCTGAGTATTAATATACGGAAAGATCTTCATTGGGGTAATCACATAAATAGGATTGTAAATAAAGGATACAGATCTCTGCACATGGTTATGAGGGTGTTTAGGGGTTGTAGTAAGGATGTAAAGGAGAGTGCATATAAGTCTCTGGTAAGACCCCAACTAGAGTATGGTTCCAGTGTATGGGATCCTCACCAGGATTACCTGATTCAAGAACTGGAAAAAATCCAAAGAAAAGCAGCTCGATTTGTTCTGGGTGATTTCCGACAAAAGAGTAGCGTTACAAAAATGTTGCAAAGTTTGGGTTGGGAAGAATTGAGAGAAAGAAGAAGAGCTGCTCGACTAAGAGCTTCCGAGCTGTCAGTGGAGAGATGGCGTGGAATGACATTAGTAGACGTATAAGTTTTAAAAGTAGGAAAGATCACAATATGAAGATAAAGTTGGAATTCAAGAGGACAAACTGGGGCAAATATTCATTTATAGGAAGGGGAGTTAGTGATTGGAATAACTTACCAAGGGAGACGTTCAATAAATTTCCAATTTCTTTGAAATCATTTAGGAAAAGGCTAGGAAAGCAACAGATAGGGAATCTGGCACCTGGGCGACTGCCCTAAATGCAGATCAGTATTCATTCATTCATTCATCTACCTGAAACATATCTCTATGGGATTTGTGCTTTGTTCCGACGACGAATTGTTGCGAACAGTTATGAAAGGTATCCCTCAAGGAGCCGTCTTAAGTACACTCTTGTACGCTCTGTATAGTGCCAACCAAACGAAAAGGGGTTTCAGTATGCAGACGATGTCTGCATATACTTAGCCTCGGCAAGTTTCTGGGTTACTCACTTATGGTTGGCAACTGCAGCTAGAGCTGTATCGCAATGGACATTGGAAAATGGTCTAAAACTCTCTGCAACCAAGGGGTCAATGGTAATATTTACATGAAAACAGCAAACTCTCAAGGCGTTCTTAATCCGGTTAGGGGCATATTCTTTCCCCGTACGGACATCTGCCAAATTCATGGGAATGTACCTGAACAACCTCTCGCTTGGAGCTCTCATGCAAACCACATCTTAACAAAATTAGGAAAAGTACTAAACTTTTTGCGAGCTGTTACTCGCAAGTGATAAGAAAAAGATGTAACTACGTTGTTCCTGCTCTATTGAGCTCTGCTACGAAATATCCTCTTTGATAATGCAACCCAATATGTACTAACAGTACCGCGTTGTACTTCATCATAAAACAAACACTTCCACCACTGTCTAGGAGCCATGAGCTCTACTGCTCTACTTGTTGAAGTGGTAATAATAATTTCGTGTGGCTATTGCTAGCCAGGTACACCCGATGATGGTGGGCAGCATCTGCCATGTGCAGGTAACTGCGTGTTATTGTGGTGGAGGATAGTGTTATATGTGGTGTGTGAGTTGTAGGGATGTTGGGAGCAGCACAAACATCCAGCTCCCGAGCCATTTGAACTGGAATTAACCAATGAAGGTTAAAATTCCCCGAGCCGACCGGTAATCGAACCCGGGACCCTCTGAACCGAAGGCCAGTACGCTGACCATTCAGCCAACGAGTCGGACTGTTGAAGTGGTAGAACTGCCACTATCCATACGTCGACAAATGCATTCCAGCATACCTCTTTTGCGCCTAGTCACACAGTTAAACTCTCCGCTGCTAAATGCGATACGTAATCCGAGTACACTGCTTAACATACAGTACATCCACCTTCAAGAAACAACCCGACTCCTTGACTTGTGAAGAGTTACTATGAACTGTGTTACTACATACCGTACTGTTGCATTCAACGACCTATCTCTACCCGTATTCCAATACGATTACGAGCTATAGTCATCGCCACCCAATATATACTGCCTTTCCAGTTCTACGCTTTCCAATGCTGATGTAAATATGAACGTTCAGACAATCTTACAGACTACTTGGCTGGATTTCATGTATATTTACACGCTGGAGTAGGCAGTGCGTAGTACTGCCCAGCTACAAATACAATCAAGCGACGATCCCTTCGTCCGCCTCTATGGTGTAGTGGTTAGCGTGATTAGCTGCCACCCCCGGAGGCCCGGGTTCGATTCCCGGCTCTGCCACGAAAATTTGAAAAGTGGTATGAGGGCTGGAACGGGGTCCACTCAGCCTCGGGGGTGGGTTCGATTCGCACCTCAGCCATCCTGGAAGTGGTTTTCCGTGGTTTCCCACTTCTCCTCCAGGCGAATGCCGGGATGGTACCTAACATAAGGCCACGGCCGCTTCCTTCCCTCTTCCTTGCCTATCCCTTCCAATCTTCCCATCCCTCCACAAGGCCCCTGTTCAGCATAGCAGGTGCGGCCGCCTGGGCGAGGTACTGGTCATTCTCCCCAGTTGTATCCCCGACCAAGAGTCTGAAGCTCCAGGTGGGATCCCTCGCTGTGTCCGAGGGAAAAGCCGACCCTGGAGGGTAAACAGATGATGATGATGATGATGATGATGACGATCCCTTCCCGAACTAACATCAGTTTATACTGCAGAAACTCTGGTAATCTACGCAGCCATTCAGTCTGGTATTATCAGTTCAAGAAAATTCTTGCGTACTACAGCATGTAGACCGCCCAGAATGGAATGATCGAACCCACCGTTAAATCTATGATATACTACAATTTGTGAGACACGCATAACGGCAGGAATACAACCGAACGAAAAAGTTTATATCTACTCGCAAAACACACACAACGAACACTCCACTCAGCGCTATCCCACTTCTTTATACCGACCTCGATAGCTGCAGTCACTTAAGTGCGGCCAGTATCCAGTATTCGGGAGATAGTAGGTTCGAACCCCACTGTCGGCAGCCCTGAAAATGGTTTTCTGTGGTTTCCTATTTTCACACTAGGCCCATCGTCGCCGTAAGACCTATCTGTGTCAGTGCAACGTAAAGCAACTAGAAAAAAAAACCACTTCTTTATACGGTACCGATTTTTTCGTACTATCCACCAGAAAACGAACGATCGATGATCAAACGACAACCGACTGGACCACTAGGATGACACACATGGCGAGGTGACCGTGCGGCTAGGGGCGCGCAGCTATGAGCTCACATCCGGGAGATAGTGGGTTCGAATCCCACTGTCGGCAGCCCTGAAGATGGTTTTCCGTGGTTTCCCATTTTCACACCAGGCAAATGCTGGGGTTGTCCCTTGATTAAGGCCACAGCCGCTTCCTCCCCATTCCTAGGCCTTTCCTGTCCCGTCGTCACCATAAGACCTATCTGTGTCGGTGCGACGTAAAGCAACTAGAAAAAGACACTGCGCTGCTCTGCTATCCCATAAACCCTGGTTCACTAATCTCAAGCTCAGCGGACGACATCTGTTAATTGTCATCCATATGAGACTAGGACACGGCTGCTATCCCATTCCTATAGAGTAGAAGTGTTGGACTCACCTCTCTGTGTTTATGGCCACATCATTTTAGAATGTAAAAAATACGATACAGCACAGGACAGATTATGTGTATAACTCACTCAGTTAGAAACTCCATTACCAACAAGGTTGTTGGTACTACTAACGCCTTTCAACCACAGGATTTACTCAATCATCGCACAGTTTCTATAAGATTCGGACATTAAAATGTGAGTTCCCAGCGATCAGATCCAATACAACACAAAGCTATATAGACAGAGTGTCTTCGCTCTGTGTAGTTACAGTGCCGTATACAAAGATTAATCAGTGCCATGCATGTTAATATTGTACTGTATATTATAAATGCTGTCTGTATGGTCGCTAAGGTCTTTAAGGTTAGTACAGAAGGTATTATAAATCTCTGCATATAATGCGGGGTTTTATGAATAAGTTTGGAGGAAATAGTAAACAAAAGTTCGATAGCTGCTAATAGTCCTTGTTCACAACATTGGTTATGTAAATGTCTACGGTTCTTGCTCACAACATTGATTATACACATTTTGAGAGCTAGTGCTAACTTGCTACTCCCTTCTAGAGCCGCCCCTGGGTTTGTCATGTTTGGGTTGGAATTGACTCTCGTATAGCTTTTTTTCTGTTGTACGCTAATATAGATTATTAATTAGGTGATCTATTCAAAGATTATGGGAGGATAGCAACATATTTAACTTTAAAATGTTACTCTATACCCGTGCCTTTTAACATGACACAGTACTCCGTAATGCACTATTTTTTCCCCCTTATTTTCGATTTACGCTAAGATAGATTTTAAATCGGTGTTATTTCAAGATCAAGAGAGGATAGCAACGTATGTCGCTTAAAAATGCTGCTCTATGCCCGTGTTTTTTAACATGAGACAGTAATCCGTAATGAACTCATTTTTTTCCTTATTTTCGATTTACGCTAAGATAGATTTTAATTACGTGTTATTCAAAGATCAAGAGAGGATAGCAACGTATTTCGCTTAAAAATGTTGCTCTATGCCCGTGCCTGTTAACATGAGACAGTAATCCGTAATGAACTCTTTGCCACGAAACCTCTCTCTTATTTTTGAGAGGAGTCGATCATTGAGAATTATTATGGCATGACTGGTGTTGTTGCCTGCAGTGAAAATCAACCAAAAGCTGTGAAAACGTTGTTGTTATTCCACGTCACTATGAAGGGTTTTATCTTCTTTGTTTTCCGCTGGTTGGGCCATTTTTTGTAACACCGTTGGTCGAGGGTGAGCACCGCGCTCTCTCTTGGATATTCTGCATTTTTTGGATGTTTTATTGAACGTATTATTATATCATCATAATCTGTTTACCCTCCAGGTTCGGTTTTTCCCTCGGACTTAGCGAGGGATCCCACCTCTACCGCCTCAAGGGCAGTGTCCTGGAGCTTCAGACTCTTGGTCGGGGGATACAACTGGGGAGTATGACCAGTACCTCGCCCAGGCGGCCTCACCTGCTATGCTGAACAGGGGCCTTGGGGAGGGATGGGAAGACTGGATGGGATAGGCAAGGAAGAGGGAAGGAAGCGGCCGTGGCCTTAAGTTAGGTACCATCCCGGCATTCGCCTGGAGGAGAAGTGGGAAACCACGGAAAACCACTTCCAGGATGGCTGAGGTGGGAATCGAACCCACCTCTACTCAGTTGACCTCCCGAGGCTGAGTGGACCCCGTTCCAGCCCTCGTACCACTTTTCAAATTTCGTGGCAGAGCCGGGAATCGAACCCGGACCTCCGGGGGTGGCAGCTAATCACGCTAACCACTACACCACAGAGGCGGCACGTATTATTATATGCTGTACCTTATTGTGTTTTTTTAAGTTAGTATGTATATATAATACGATATTGATACTTTATTGAAAATACTTTAAACTTACCTATGTCCTATACAATATAACACTGAAAGTTTGTCAGAACTTGAAATGTAAACATGTTTGTTATAAAACATTTTGGTCAAAATAAACAAACAATGGGAAACAAATAACGGAACCGACGTCGTATTAAGATATTATAAACAGAAATATTACTAAAGGATGTTAATACTAACAATACAAATAGTGATGAATGTAATATAGAAGTGACATCATTCAGAGAAAAGTGTGTTTTCTTTTTCAGTTGGCCTTACGTCGCACTGACATAGATAGGTCGTGTGGCGAAAATGGAATAGGAGAGGACTAGGAATGGAAAGTAAGCGACCGTGGCCTTAGGCCTAATTAAGGTAGATATAGCCTCAGCATTTGCCTGATGTGAAAATGCGAAAACACGGAAAACCATCTTCAGGGCCACCGACAGTGCGGTTCGAACCCTCTATCTCCCGAATACAAGCTCACAGTTGTGCGACCCTAACCGCGCGGCCAATTCGCTCGGTCTTTTAACCAGCTCCTCCCCTTCAACTCCTGCTCCTCATTCTTAAAATTGCAATGTATTTTGTCATAGTCCGTTCTGATGTGTAGCAGACAGGGCAGTTATTTTGACAATCTCCACTGTCTTCTCTAGGACTGCTTTCACTCTTTCCTGTTTCTTGGATCTTTCGAACAGCTGATGAAGGGTTACAGCGGTTTGTCACTTTTGCGGGCGTTTGCATTGTTGTTGTTGTTATTATTTTTCCTCAAACCGATTCTGTATATCTGCGTTTAACTCTGTGGACATTAGTTCTGTAGACGGATGATGTTTGCTTAAGTATGCGCTTAGATCTACGCCTAACATCTTGTTTCTTTCTCAACTTGAGGTTTTCAAACCAATGACAAATCTTTGCCAGTCTTGCCTTGCATCTTTAGAGACACTTGTTTCTTTTACAGCATTCTGGCTTGATGTACCTAGCTGAACTGCAGTTTCTTAATACTCCTTGGATGAATGGCCAACGTCGAGGTCTTCGCTTCACATGGTCTTGAGTTCTATTCACGACCGGGTTAGGATTTTAATTCCGCCTGGGACTGGTTGTTTGTGTTTGTCCCAATACACTCCTCTTCATACATACACACACACACCACACACTACCAACCACCGCAGAAACACGCAATAATGAATACATCCCTCCATATGGGGTTGTCGTCAGGAAGGGTATCCGGCTGTAAATCAGGGACTAGTCTGCATGTGCGATACAGTTTTCACCAGGTTATGGGAAAAGTGGCGGAAAAAGATAGGAATGTTCATTGTCGTAGCTGCACATGATGAGATTTTTTTTTTTTTCGGTATGCTTGGTAATGCTGCGTGATCCTTACATGGACCAAGTTCCAATGTCGCCCCATCATACAGATTTAAACTAATAAAACAATTCTCCCGTCCTATATAACAGCCTGAATCTATGCACCAGAGGCAGCGATTAAGGGGAGAGGGTGTCGGCCTCACTTTGTAGGGGAAAAATACATTTTCCTTTCATTTTACCCACCCAAAACGATATATTATAAAAGACTACATACTTAATGTAATTTGTTACTGGTTGGACTTCAGCAAATTATCACTTTTATGTTTATTTTTTCATCATCATCATCATCATCATCTGTTTACCCTCCAGGGTCGGCTTTTCCCTCGGACACAGCGAGGGATCCCACCTCTACCACCTCAAGGGCAGTGTCCTGGAGCTTCAGACTCTTGGTCGGGGATACAACTGGGGAGAATGACCAGTACCTCGCCCAGGCGGCCTCACCTGCTATGCTGAACAGGGGCCTTGTGGAGGGATGGGAAGATTGGAAGGGATAGGCAAGGAAGAGGGAAGGAAGCGGCCGTGGCCTTATGTTAGGTACCATCCCGGCATTCGCCTGGAGGAGAAGTGGAAAACCACGGAAAACCACTTCCAGGATGGCTGAGGTGGGAATCGAACCCACCTCTACTCAGTTGACCTCCCGAGGCTGAGTGCACCCCGTTCCACCCCTCATACCACTTTTCAAATTTCGTGGCAGAGCCGGGAATCGAACCCGGGCCTCCGGGGGTGGCAGCTAATCACGCTAACCACTACACCACAGAGGCGGACATGTTTATTTTTTAATGAAATTATTACTGGCCATTTGTGAATTTTTAAATAATTTGTATTCAATTGTAATGTGCAATTGTTCTTTCTGTGAAAGTTGTATTGTATGGTATTAATCAAAATATCATAAAACTATTATTACCGCAATTAAGTTGGAAAACGTCCACCTTATCTGTCAAATTTACTCAGAGAGCATAAAAACTTTCCATGTTGTAGCTATTTTTTTTTAAATTGTTGTCTACTCCCCTCCTATACCCTCAGACTCCTGGTACATTTTCTTATCTATAAATACTGTATGTATGCTCCCGGCCCGCTTTTAATTCATAATCGCCGCCACTGCCAAGTACGGTACCAACGTTGCTCATATAAGTTCGAACAAATAAAACATTTCTCCAGTCCCATCTAATAATAGCCTGAATCTACTGCATCGACCTAATTGAACCGTTTAGTTAAAAAAGCAAAGCAAAGTAAAGGCTTCCACCATTGTTAACCTCGGCACGTGATGTGGTAGAGTGGTTAGCTCTACGCCCGGCCGCCTTTGCCCGCAGGAATTAACCTGGTAGGCTGAGTGAACCTCAGGACCATATGCACCTCCGGAAGTGGAAATCGCGTTTCTTAAATTTTACGACTTCCTGACGAGGATTCGAACCCACGTCCTTCCGAGCAAACCGAGCACGCCTTTACCGTCTTGGCCAGGCAGCCCCTTACCGTTAAGTTAGGTATAGTAACAATACCTGCAAATTGTGTTTTGTGCGTAAGTACAGTACCTGCAAATAAGCGCACGTGGTGTTTTTATCTCGCACCCTCCCACATCGAAACAAGATCGAGATGACCCCTCATTGAGTGTTGAGGCTCGCCCTCCTGATGAAGTTCGGAAAGAGAGATGAGCTCGTTGGAGGTTGAGAAGATAGGGATGTAGACAAAGAACTGATGAGGATCTACCTTCTCTATTTGAAGACGGCAGTGTATGAACATGTAACTCTTATCCTCGTCCTTTTGCTGTGTTACCAAGTTTGTACTTGTCTTCTTTTCTATAGCTTACAGTTCCGATGTTGACCTGTCAAAGTGTTTATCCTATCATCAGCGCCCATATGACAGTTTGTAGGGGGGAGGGGGGCAGACCTGGGAGTAAGTAGTATTTTTAATATTTTGGAAGATAATTGGCGACTTGTATTCTGTGGTAGAATAACTCACAGTGTTCCCTGCCTGTTGGTGGGGAACGGTACTACCAATTATACGTAATAATGACTTTTAAATCATTTTCTTGAAAGGAAAACGCTTGACTAGACTAGATTTTTGCCTTTCCCTGAGAGCTAGTTGGGGGGGGGGCGGTGCGCGGCCCCACCCTGCCCCCGGGTATGGGCGCCCTTGTATACTATTATATGCTCCTCTCCATGTTTCTGTTATTCTATACAGCCACTCGCATAAGTATTCGTCCATCTGGCCTTTTAATATATTACACCCTTCCAATGGTCTCCAGATCAGTCATAGAGCCATTGAAGGTTATGGTAAAGAAGAAGCCAATGGAAATTACATGGAAGTATACGTCCAGCCATTATACGTCCAACTGTGTTTGTCGGCCGAGATAACTCGCTCATTTGAATAGGAAATGTCGATGGAAATAGGACGAATGTGTAAATTCATAAGCTCAAAACCCTGTGGTCATCTTCGGTAAAACATCATCTAGTGCATACCTAAGCGGAAAACATGTCACATGTCAGCGAGAGAATAAAGCAAGTTTTATATGTGACATTCAGGTCCATCAATAGCATATACGGCGGAGGCCATGGTTTGAACGATGCAAGTTCAGTGATCAAGAACAAGAAGGCGTTGATGAAACAATCGATTGTACACGTCAAGACAAGACCGACTCCAATCCTCAGACCATCATCATCATCATCATCATCATCATCATCATCATAGGCATTTATTCGTCAACGAATATGTAGTATATAAATACAATGTCATTTGGACATATTAACTGTGTCGTCTCAGATGGCTGAACAGTCCGATTCTGGATGCACAGATTTTATTGCAGTGACAGCACACACTAGTAGTTGTAGCAGATGGTTGTGCAAGAATGCCATCCCTCGCATTCGCTCGTTCTTTCCTGCGGTTCCTCCTCTCAGCTTCTAATCTTCTCCTATCTTTTTCTAGATGTTCAACTCCATTGTATACAATGCTACGCCATTTGGGCCTATCCTCGGCTGTAGATTCCCAGTTGATCGTATCAATATCAATATCAATATCAGACCAAGACCGACTCCAATCCACAGACCTTAATGCTACTCTTGATCGGGCGAATCGAGTAGCCGGAATTATTGGAAATGTGGGTTTGTTTTGGTTTGTTGTTATCGTATGTAGTCGGTGTAATTTTATGAAAGTTGACGATAAATGTTAGTGTGCGAGTGTATTTATATGAGTCAGTGGATACATAGAATCTCTAATTATACCCAGTAATGTGAGAATGTGTTTGTTTCGATCGTGTTGTGAACCGGGTTTAAGTCTAACTACGGTAATCAATGCCTTTCATACAACTAGTCTTAAGTTTTCTACGGAATAAATCATTAAGATAGAAATGGATTAGGAATATACATCGTAATTATTTTAAAGTCAATGACAAAACTGTAATGTGCATACATTATTTTGAGAATACGTCAGGTTAGGGAAGGCTTTTCTCTAATTCCAAACGGTGAAACTATTCGTGTTCCTCGAAAAATATTAATTTAGATAGAATATAACGGATATTGTGATATTCTATCAGTGTCTATGTGCTTCAAAGTGTCTAGAGATTAGGATGCAAGTGCATTTTACAATAATCTGTACTAGCCTTCGGAAATGTTTGGCTGGATCTAGAAATGTAACAAAACTTATAGGTGTGACAGATGGACCAATCTGTATACTGTTACACAGAAGAAATAGTGACTTGGAGGGATTAGATGGGTTTGTAACGCAGTGTTTTACACTACCAATACCTTCCGATTCATGCTGTGGTTATGTTATCAAGCAGACTGCACCGAACTGAAGCTCGTCCATGTGGTTACATATCAATGTTTATAGTCAGTTAAGTTTTTGCACTCATATTCTTTAATGGGTAAAAACCTATTATATCTTTAGTGTCTGATCGTTTCATTACTAGGGTTACCATCATTGTGTGAAGTGCTGCTATGCCACATCTCAACATTATGTTAGCATTACCAGGGCTGTTCATTGGGTTAACATAATCATTTCCGGTGTACTTGGCCTGAGTGGCTCAGACGGTTAAGGCGCTGGCCTTCTGAACCCAAGCTGGCAGGTTCGAATCTGGCTAAGTCCGGTGGTATTTGAAGGTGCTGAAATACGTCAGCCTCACGCCGAAAGATTTACTGGCACGTAAAATAACTCTTGTGGGACTAAATTACGGCACTTAGGCTTCTCCGAAAACCGTAAAAAAGTAGTTAGTGGGACTATTATTTCGCGTGTACTTCTTTCCATTGGGTGCTGAACATAAGAAATTGTCCACCATTTCAAAACTACGGCAACGAATTATGTTTCATAGTTCTCATGAGAGGAGTTGGAAGGAAACGGCCGTTGTCATTTGATCATCGATCGTACGTTTTCTGGCGGATAGTACGAAGAAAATCGGTATAAAGAAGTGGGATATCGCTGAGTGGAACGTTCGTTGTGTGTGTTTTGCGAGTAGATAAACTTTTTCGTTGCGTTGTATCATATGAATTGTAAATGATAGGGTCGTCGATAGAATGTTAATACGATGAGGTTGCGGTGATATATAATTTGTTGAAAATAAGCATTACGGAAGTATTGTGTGGTCTTCGAGTATTTTAATGAATTTAAGGTTGAGAATGATTAAATAAGAGTTCATCATGCGAAATTGAAGTGGCACCGGAAATAGACAAGCGATAGGATTTGATGATAGTGTTTTGCATAATATTCCGAATATTATGAGTATTGAAACATGTGTATGGTCATCAAAATATTAATTTATGGCACGGATGTCACATATTCGAGCGGATAATCATTGATGTAGGATCTTCGATAGTAGACGACATTTTATGAAGGTAATGAGATGTCCCATACTTAAGTGATTTTGTTGTCGCCTGAAACAGTGTATGGCTAGCATTTATTTAAGTAGATGCTTTGTAGTATGGATTTTTGTAGACAGTAGTAGACCTTCATAATTTTCAGGAGGATAATCTCGGTGAAGCCAGATGCTGTTGGATCGTTTCCAAGTCTTCTTATTTATTAATGATGTTATCGGCTAGATGTTGTGTATTTTAGGTGCGGCGGATATGAGAATCCAGGAGATGCTGTTCCTGTTTTGATTGAATTTACTTGTTAGAATTAGTTGCAATGTCTCTGAATAGTATGTGATTACGTTATTAACAAGCCACAGCGTTGAATATAGGGTATTATGGAATACTCAAGTTGTTAGATAAATAGTTAATGCATGAGATGACCGGGCGAGTTGGCCATGCAGTTAGGGGCGCAAGGCGGTGAACTTGCATCCGGGAGATAGTGGGTTCGAATCCGACTGTCGGCAGCCCTGAAGATAGTTTTCCATGGTTTCCCATTTTCAGACCAAGCAAATGCTGTGGATATACCTTAATTAAGCCACGGGCACTTCCTTCCAACTCCTAGGCCTTTCCTATCCTATCGTCGCCATAAGACCTATCTGTGTCGTTGCGACGTAAAGCCACTAGCAAAAAAATTCATGCGATGAGTCATAATATTGAAGGAATACAGAAATATAAAATCTTGGACTAATGAGTGACAAATACGAGTGAAATAACTAAAATTTCTTATTTTGATTTTATGAGTGGCGGACAATTGAAAGATAGTAAAATAATTTAATGTGATGTGATCAATAAGCCTTCAGAAAGTTTCATGTTGGATTTGTTACAAGCCAAGATTTGAAATTAAATTAGTTTATTACCAACATGTGATTAATAAACCAACAAAGCATGTAATGTCGATTCTATTCTTATTTTACAATCATGTTGTAATGTAAATATTATTGTTATTCTATTTCCTTTTACGTTTGATTAAATTGGAATATCCTTCCAAGAAACTACAATTCTCGATATTTTTATTTCGTTAAATTAAGAATTATAATGGCCTTACATAGTTAAGTGTAATGAATTCTTGCTATAGTAATAAGAGCCTAATATCAAGTAGAAATGAACTGTAACCGGTGTTCGTCGAATGCCCATGTCCCTGAGTGGAGACATGTAACTCCGTTGACACCAGCTGAGGCGTACTTACACTATCTTCGAACCTTTAATTGAATCGACCCACGGACGGTTATAATATTGAAGACCATAAATTAATCGTAAAGCTTACGGTACGTTCAGAAAGAAATACACAGTGATATGCAATGTATCCTTACAATAATAAGAGCAGAATATACCCTCTTGGACGTCAATAATCTTTAATAAAAGACTAGAAGACCCATACTGCTCCGCAGCATTCGTTATAAATAGCTCAGATAACTCGTCTTGATATGCCTGTCGTAGTCATATTGTTTTGCCTGCCCTTTTCAATAGATTTCTCAACATTCAATAAGAAGCACGTTATGGTATGCCGCAGTTCATAGTCAAAATTCATCCATTCTGACGTCATCATGCCGTCTCTTTGGTAAAAATCTATCCATACTGTATATCAGCAGCGGCTGCTGAGGGGAACTGGCGGAGGGGCACTACTTTTTCACAAATTTAGATTCTTACTAAGCACACGAGAGTAAAGAAATGCATACCCGGATACACGTCATACAATGTTAAATACTTGATCATTAGCCTACTCACCTACTTCACTGTCATCTTCTTCATTTTAAGAACTGTGGAATGAAATGTTGGTGTCCATTCGAAGAAGGTGGCGATCCAGACCCTTCATCACCCTAAGTATCTTGAACTATTTAAGTGTACAGCATCTACTGTCACTAAAGTATCTTGAACTATTTAAATGTACAGCACCTACTGTCACTGAAGTATCTTGAACTATTTAAGTGTACAGCATCTACTGTCACTGAAGTATCTTGAACTATTTAAATGTACAGCACCTACTGTCACTGAAGTACCTTGAGCTATTTAAATGTACAGCACCTACTGTCACTGAAGTATCTTGAGCTATTTAAATGTACAGCACCTACTGTCACTGAAGTACCTTGAGCTATTTAAATGTACAGCACCTACTGTCACTGAAGTACCTTGAGCTATTTAAATGTACAGCACCTACTGTCACTGAAGTATCTTGAGCTATTTAAATGTACAGCACCTACTGTCACTAAAGTATCTTGAACTATTTAAATGTACGTACTGCCACTGAAGTCTATCTAAAATACGTTCACAGCGCTATATACATTATGGAACTACCGTTGGATGGCCGTGTAATCCTGAAGTCCATTCAAATTACTGTGTCGACTGAGGTGTACTACTGAGTCTAACAGGACGAAGTAGCCTACAGTCTACTAGCCCCGGCCATACAAATGAAGAATACGGTAGGGCCTTGTTCGACGACCGCAGTGTTGTCCCTTTATTTAAAAACGAATTCCATTCTTCTATATCGCAAATTCACAAACTTAGAAATGACTTTATCGTCAAAGTCAGGCATATCGTAAATAAGGTCTTTCGCAATAGAAATCATTGCCAGAGCAGACAGTCGTTCTTCGGTCATTAAGAATACGTCGAGAAGATTGTGACTGGACGATAATTCCTGAGTCCAACCACACCCCTCAGTAAGAAGAAGAAGTTCTTCGGTAATTGTGTTGCGTAAAAATGCCTTAATACGAGCTAGTGTCGGAAAACAGCACTATGTTTCGGCTGTGGACAAAGGTGTTGTCACAATTATCCTGAGAAGCTTTAGCGTTTCTTTAAACGTTGATTTCAGGTTATTGTCTAAAATAAAAGCGAGGAGTGGTAGAGCTCCTTGGACTTGCCTGAAATCTGTCCGTTTATAAATCACTTCTAATTCCGTCTTTAGCCTTTCTTTCTGCAACATTGGATAATGTAACACAGTAGAATTTAATACATTTTCTGGAAAGTTTATAGAGAATTTGTCAAATGAATCGGAGTACAGTAGTGTTGCAGCTTCAATATACCCAGTAAATGCAAACCTATCATGCATCTGATTCATTACAACGTCACAGACTTCTTTCGCTGCAATGGTCCTTGTGTCACTTACTCTACGTCTTTTATCGGAATTACTGTAGTCCGTGAGATCACATGAAATTGTATCTATTTCTTCACGTTGTTGTGTTACACACTTTGCGAAGTCTGAAATAGCCTTTTTTTATTTGGACTGAATCTGTTTCGCGTTTTTGTAGCTGATTGTACAGTATGTCATCATGTGGCATTAATTTGTGGAAAATAGACAACGAGAACATGAATATGGTATCCTAAACAGCACGTCGCAGTCCACAGGCTTCATTTACGCTAACAGACGTTTTACCTTCTTCTTCTATTCTACGAAAGCACTCAATCAGTTTATCTCTATTCTCGTAAACTATATTCACCGTACGAATGTTGTAGTTCCAGCGAGTAGTGATTGTCCGAGGGAGCCTAGTCTTCATTATTGCATTCAAGAGGTCACTTCTGTGAGGCAAGTTGGAAAAATAAGTTGGAATTGCTGACAGTGTAACGGAGACATAAAGCTAAAAATTACAGGCCAATAAGTTTGACATGCATTGTATGTAAGCTTTGGGAAGGCATTCTTTCTGATTATATTAGACATGTTTGTGAAATTAATAACTGGTTCGATAGAAGGCAATTCGGTTTTAGGAAAGGTTATTCCACTGAAGCTCAACTTGTAGGATTCCAGCAAGATATAGCAGATATCTTGGATTCTGGAGGTCAAATGGACTGTATCGCGATTGACATGTCTAAAGCATTTGATAGGGTGGATCATGGGAGACTACTGGCAAAAATGAGTGCAATTGGACTAGACAAAAGAGTGACTGAATGGGTTGCTATATTTCTAGAAAATAGATCTCAGAGAGTCAGAGTAGGTGAAGCTTTGTCTGACCCTGTAATAGTTGAGAGGGGAGTTCCTCAGGGCAGTGTTATCGGACCTTTATGTTTTCTTATATATATAAATGATATGAGTAAAGGAGTGGAATCGGAGGTAAGGCTTTTTGCGGATGATGTTATTCTCTATAGAGTGATAAATAAGTTACAAGATTGTGAGCAACTGCAACGTGACCTCGAAAATGTTGTGAGATGGACAGCAGGCAATGGTATGTTGATAAACGGGGTTAAAAGTCAGGTTGTGAGTTTCACAAATAGGAAAAGTCCTCTCAGTTTTAATTACTGCGTTGATGGGGTGAAAGTTCCTTTTGGGGATCATTGTAAGTATCTAGGTGTTAATATAAGGAAAGATCTTCACTGGGGTAATCACATAAATGGGATTGTAAATAAAGGGTACCGATCTCTGCACATGGTTATGAGAGTGTTTAGGGGTTGTAGTAAGGATGTAAAGGAGAGTGCATATAAGTCTCTGGTAAGACCCCAACTAGAGTATGGTTCCAGTGTATGGGACCCTCACCAGGATTACCTGATTCAAGAACTGGAAAAAATCCAAAGAAAAGCAGCTCGATTTGTTCTGAGCGATTTCCGACAAAAGAGTAGCGTTACAAAAATGTTGCAATGTTTGGGTTGGGAAGAATTGAGAGAAAGAAGAAGAGCTGCTCGACTAAGTGGTATGTTCCGAGCTGTCAGCGGAGAGATGGCGTGGAATGACATTAGTAGACGAATAGGTTTGAATGGCGTCTATAAAAGTAGGAAAGATCACAATATGAAGATAAAGTTGGAATTCAAGAGGACAAACTGGGGCAAATATTCATTTATAGGAAGGGGAGTTAGGGATTGGAATAACTTACCAAGGGAGATGTTCAATAAATTTCCAATTTCTTTGAAATCATTTCGAAAAAGGCTAGGAAAGCAACAGATAGGGAATCTGCCACCTGGGCGACTGCCCTAAATGCAGATCAGTATTGATTGATTGATTGATTGATTGATTGATTGATTGGTTCAAATTCCGTTACAAGGTAATATCTGTATTTTTTATTATTATTGCATCTGTGATATTATTATTGTTATTATTATTATTATTATTATTATTATTATTATTATTATTATTATTATTATGTCCGTATTATTATTTTATCTGTGAGATTACTATTATTTGGTTATAATTATTATTCAATTCCATTATGCAATGCTTGTCGCTTGCGTATTTGTAATTGAGTGTATGCATATATACGTATATGTAGATTAACATTAAATACCTGTACAGGGAGAGTTTCGATATATCAGATGTGGATGTGACGTTGTTATATTGTGTTATATTGCTGACATTTCTGCCAAGCCATCGCTACGTCATGGCTACGTCATCGTGAGCTTTTAGCAATGCGCTCAGAGACTCAGCCGCCCCAGGGGATTTCACCAGTACATGCAACAGTTTGAGGCGTTGTGGGAGTATGTCATTGTTATTTCTGGAGATTATGTAGCTGTGTCAACCAACGTCTATAAAAGGTGGATGCATATTGTAGCGTCAGTCATTATTTAAACGGAAGCAGTACAGTGAAGAAGTCAAAATGGATAAGTAACAGTCATTAGTTAAACGGAAGCTAAACAGTGAAGAAGTCTACGAGATGAAGAGGCCTCAGTCGGTCAGTCAACGAGTGTGAACGAGTGATGGAGAAGACTCAGTGAGCCATTAATTATTGGTCATTGAGAGAGTGAGGCCAAAGTTGGTCAGTCATTTAGTTGAAGACACGGACGCAAGGGCTTACCATGTTGTCAGAGAGGGATACCACCTGCCATGAGGTAATACCATATTGACTTACAAAGAAGTCAGATGATATGGAGAAGAAGCAGTCACAAGGATGTATCACTAAGTTCGACTTAAGTCTAGATCTCCATCCTGGCGTGCTGCACTTACACTGGAAGAATCTGGGTTCTCCATCACGAACGCCTGGTTACATCAATGGCAACAGTCTTCTGTTCCCAATCAACATCTTGTGACCCTACCTCATGTTCAACCTCCCGGATTCCATCTACCCAGACGTCAATGGAGGACTATAAACAGGATTAGAGTCAATCAAGGAAGATGCGGCTATACTCTTTATAAATGGGGCTGGCAGAAGTCTCCTGGGTGTGATTGTGGAGCTACCTCACAGACCATCTACCATGTAATTGTCGAGTGTCCACAGAGAGCATTTCAAGGTCCTTTGGAGGACATTCATAACGCAACTGAGGAGGCCTTAAAATGGATCAATGGACTTGATTTGGAACTATAGGCTTCTGTTTGTATACATTGTGTACTTATTTGCATACTTATTTATATAATCTTTCTGTGTACATCATACGATAAATAAATAAATAAATAAATCACTAAGTTAGGCGTGACACATCTACAGTAAACACCAGATCAAAGGAATACGTCGTAATTACACTCAAAGTGTTGAAGGTACAGCCAAGTGAATCAGTGAGGGAAATATTTCGTATAAATTGTTAAATGTCAGGTCAAGAAGAATTCAAATTCATGCCTAGTTTCTTTCAGTTGCAATGTCATAATTTCATATTCTCATCTGTTTTATCGCAACAAGACTCGCTATTTTTTATATATTATTCAAAGAATATATTTTGTTCTATCAAATGAATTCATAGTTTTATTTCAATGGCAGTAAAATATCTTAACGTCAAAATTAATGGGGAAACCGAACGCCAATCTCCTTTTCCCAGAACTTATATGGTATGTTTGTGACTTCCCCTCTTGGAGAACAATCATTGAACGAGAAATGCAACCATGCAAGCTAAGGGCGCCAATCTTTAAGTTGATGACTTAAAGATAAAAATTTATAATCAAGCTTGGACGGACTCTTATCACAGGGGTGGGGTGATAGTGCACTAATCATTAAGCAGGAGAATTAGAAATCAAAAGGCTAATTAAGGCAGATTGATTAAAGTGAACTAGGAAAATACTATTTATTATATTGAATATAAATGACGACGGTTTAACGAGAACTGAATTTAAAATAGGAAATGAATTTAACAAAAAGTTGAATGACTCTACTTCGCGAAAACTTGCAAAATTTTAGCTCGCTTGCTCACCATGTAGTCTTGTTCTGCTGGTCCTTGGAAAGCTTCCATCCTTGTAGCTGGAACATCACCGGTCGTCTTTGAGATATCTTCATCTGCAGCTCATTACCATTCCTGCCTTGCTAAGTGCACCTACCACTAATTGGAAGATGGCTTCAACACTAACACTCCCTATTATGCTCTATTCCATATATTGGAGATGAGCCCTAAGTCATAGTTAGAAAAACCTCCTTGGGTTATGTGGAGAGGATACTCAATTAATAATCCTTCCAACTTTACTGAAAATGTGCCCTGAAGTTTCATTTCTATCTAGTTTAATACTACCTATTGTCTTAGACTGGTACAAACCGGTCTAGTAGCCGAGCTGTACGTACTTCCTGATGAGAGTGGCTATACACCCCTCATTCAGAAATTCCTAAGTACCACGTCGTGGTAATGAAGTAATTAATGTAGAAGTGATAAACTATCACACTAGTCCACTATGGTACAACAACCATAAGACAAGTTCTCAGACCTACAGCGAAATACAAGATCGAAGAATCAAGAAGATTAATAATAACGAATGCAGAATCAAGAAGAGGAATGAAGCCAAGAGCTCCAACACGCCCTTTTATAACCTTCTCTGTCTCTAATTACAGGTCGCTACACGTGGTCCAATCAGTTGACACGTCTCTCCCCACTCCAGATATTAGAGTAGTTGGGTCCCAACCAAGATATCAACTGTTCTTCTATTAGCCCTTTCACTCAGTATCCATGGCAACATGACGCTCCTTTGAAAATATAGGCGGTGATCAGTTTGAATTATTCTGGTCGAAATACGGTAGTTGTCGTTACAACGCTTGAACACGTGCTCGCTTTTCCCAGAATTTGATGTCTAAATTTGTCCTTCCTTCTTCCTCGGTGATGTGGCAAGATAGAGGAAATCTACTGCAAGTTAAATTTAAACGAATGTCGCAAGAATCTAAGTGAATATTAGGATATTCAGCCCTCGTTTACAAGTCGTAGTTACAAAGTAATGAAATGATAGTGAGCAAATGATTAAACATGAATTATAATAAAATTACATACCAAGATAAATATCATGACGTTAAATTCCTGAATTAATTACACATAATAAAATTAACATAATTACACTGTGACGTCTGGAACGTTACATACGCCCCCATGAGTTCTTAACAAATATCACATGAGTTGAGAACTCACACTCTTACTCCCACATTGACTTGAAATACCTCTATTACCTGCCCATTACGAGCGACATTATTTTCATACAATTAATTATATCTCACTGTTTCCATATCTCTCTTAGACTGCTTACCATTGCCAATGTCTGTTATTTCAGTTCATCTTGAGGTTTAGATACTAAATTATGCCCAACACGAGCAACTTTCCATTTTTTAAAAAACAAGATTATCTTTGAGAATATAACATAATATATACCGGTATACAATTCAGATTACAAACTCTCCCGAGTGTCTATTAGTCCTTTTACTCTCCATCTTTCCGACATTCTTTGCTAGATAGCAGTAACACATTCTCTTCCAATCTTTTACATTAAAACCATGGAAAACAAATGATACAACCAATTTACACCTTAATCACTCTCTCGAATGTTTCAACCTTATCTTGAAGCAGGATGCAATACACTTCACACGAATACACACGCGATGTAAGCTCACGGTAAAATTATTGCAAGTTAGAAATGCACATACGGGAAAATTAATTATTTGCCGTCGTCAGCTTTAATTAGCCTTCGGTAACATCTCAGAAAACAGATAAGATATAAAATTTCATGGCCTCACATACGGAAAACAGACGATCTATCGGCAATGAACGAGCGTAACTCTACCGCTACACACAAACACCTCCCTTGTTTACAAACACAACTAGGAAATACCACCACAATTGAGAGGTAAACTCATTCCGCTCGTAGTCTGACATAACAGGTAGTAACTTCCCCGAGTTACTGACCTATATCTCACAATCCGGTTCAGCCACCTCACACGACAGGTATCTCCGTAAACTACTAATGTAATATGAAAAATTCACTACGCTCTCGCATTCAATACACAGACGTATTGATCCATCACACTTAGGTACAACAATTAAGGGATTAACGTATTGACTGTTTGATAATTCAATCGCATCGTCTGCTAACATAGCTTGAATTTGATCCTCTACGGCTATGGCATATTTGTGTGGTATCGGATACCGCGGTCCGCTGAATGGACTCTTATCCAGCACAGAAAAAGAATGCTCGTACAGATGGGTAACACCAGGTTTCTCAGAGAAAATCTCCATGTGTTCACATAACACTTCAAATAACTCGTCCTTCTGGACTTCATTTAACTGATTTCTAGTTACGGCTTCTTTCAAGCCACATATTTTATCCTCATTAATCCACAACTGGCACAACTTCAGGCCCTCACTAGCCTCTTCATTAACTTTAGAAACCTCTCTCATTCTCCACACTGTACTACCTTCCGTTTTCCTCTGAATTTCCTCCTCAAACTTGACCTTGATATCCTCATTATTCCACCTCAAATTTAGCACTAAATCATTGTAATTTAACTGAGCCAATTTTAACGTTAACCAGTCAGATCCCAAGATAAGATCAAATATCAAATGCGGAATTACCAAACATATCTGAACGCTAATAAAATTATTAATACAGATCGGAACAGCTACTTGTTTACAAATTTGCTTAGACCTCTTTCCAACAGCCGTAATGATGAAAGTAGACTTAACAGGCATTTCCTCCAACTGAATACCCTGTTTCACTAATGACTCATACCACTGAGAACTAATACATGATATTTGGCTACCAGAATCAATAAAAACTTTAACCCACGCCCCCAGACTTTCAATTTAACAACGGGATTGACTACTTTATTACTTGAATCTCCATTATTCTGCTCGGGTTCATACAACAAATCGTCTCTAACATCTAGGTCATATGGTAACACTTTCATGACAAGACACTTCGCTACCTTCGTACTAGGCTGGAATTCTGACCTAACATTACAGCCTCTAGTTAGTTTAAAGGTTCCCTTTGTGTATTGACGTTGGACTCATTAGTACATTGCTCTGGCCCCCGTTGGGAATTTCCTGTCCTATATTCAGGTGCTCCGCTCCTACTGTTATGCTGAGGTCTGAACTGATTGCGAGCTTCGTGATTCTGTGTTCTTCCGTTATGTCTCATTCCGTTGTGATGACTAAAGCTCTGTATATTCTCCGTTCTACTCCTAAGGTTACCTAAAGCATCAAAACTGCCTAGTAGGTTCTCCATCTCCTGAATAGTACCAACTCTTTGCATGCAGGCCGCTTCTCTCACCCTGTCCGGAAAATGTCTCAAAAGTAGTCTTACTACATCAGACCCCTCGGTTATACCATCTAAGTTCTGACAAATCATGACATGGGCCAGGAAGTACTCGGTCATAGTGACTCCCTCATGCTGTTTGTACCTCCCAAATACCACCCTTTCTCTCTCCCGAGCTTGTATCGCTTCATTCCAGAATTTCTCTCTAAACTTATTTCTGAATTCTTTCAGGTTCGTCATCGTTTGCCTATATACCATGAACCAAGACCGAGTTTCTCCTACAAAAGCATGGTCAATATTTTCCATAACGTCTTCCCAGTCCATAGACCCTTCCTCTAGACGCTTTTCAAATCGTTTTTCTATCATCTTAAGGAAATCTAGCGGGTTCGTTTGTTTCCCATTAAATTTAGGTAGTTCAATTTCCCTAATGTAGCTATTTCCTAGACATTGCTTTCCCGTGAAAACCTGTTTATCCTTTGCCACCTGTTTTAACTGATTTTCTGCTTTCTCCATCCGGCATTCTACATCTTTGTCTCTCCTATCAATTTCGCTCTCCAAATTAACCTGCTTCTCTTTCAATGTCCTAATTTCAATCTTATTCTCTTCAGCTATCGCAAACCTTTCTTCACTTGCCCGGGTCTCATCTTCTATTCTAAGCTTTACTGTGTCAATCTCTTGTTGGACGTGGTCTTTGAATACCCGTATTTCCCCTCTTTGAGTCTCAACTCTCTTATCAATACTAGTGACCTGCCTCATTACTTCCTCCCTAGTAGAGTTGTTTTCCTTCCCCATTAATTCCAGGAATTTACTTCTCTGCTCCGCAAACTTTTCTTCTACCTCTTTCCCTTGCCGTTCATATTCACTTTTCTGGTCCTCTAATCGCTTATTAAAATATTCATTTTTTACCACCAGATCGCGTAATTGCCTACTGTGTTCGTCCATTCTCCGATTCGCTTCCTCCTTATTTTCCCCCATCTCCCTGCTTAATTCAGCTTTAGTTTGTTCTAACTGTTCTTTAAGTTCATATTTAATATTCTCAATTTTAGTGTTAGTTTGTTCTAATTCACTTTTAAGCTCAGATTTAGTTTGTTCTACATCTGTTTTAATTTGTTCCAATTCATTTTTATTTCAGATTTACTGTCCTCTATCTTACTCAACATTAACTGCATCATTCCCATTAACTGATCATTATTATTACTTTCATTGTTAGTGTTTACTTCCGCTTCGCCCCCCATCCTACTATCATCTGACTCCATACTGACTTCTTTCTGCTTGCCTTCACTCTCCATATTACTTACACTTCTATCTTCAATTTCCTCTACTAGACTACACAACTCTTCCTCTGAACTCAATACGTTATTGCCTTTTATCGCCCGTCCACTGCGCAACATCCTCTCCTCTTTCGTCTGATCAGCCATGACCCTCCCCACAATCAAACACTCCTAATGCAACTTGGATATCCAAATTTTTTTCCCATAATACGAATTCTGATATCGTTACTGTCATTAACTGCTCCGTACTTAATGATTTTCTCGCCCTACGTTGGAGCGGCATTTATGTGACTTCCCCTCTTGGAGAACAATCATTGAACGAGAAATGCAACCATGCAAGCTAAGGGCGCCAATCTTTAAGTTGATGACTTAAAGATAAAAATTTATAATCAAGCTTGGACGGACTCTTATCACAGGGGTGGGGTGATAGTGCACTAATCATTAAGCAGGAGAATTAGAAATCAAAAGGCTAATTAAGGCAGATTGATTAAAGTGAACTAGGAAAATACTATTTATTATATTGAATATAAATGACGACGGTTTAACGAGAACTGAATTTAAAATAGGAAATGAATTTAACAAAAAGTTGAATGACTCTACTTCGCGAAAACTTGCAATATTTTTAACTCGCTTGCTCACCATGTAGTCTTGTTCTGCTGGTCCTTGGAAAGCTTCCATCCTTGTAGCTGGAACATCACCGGTCGTCTTTGAGATATCTTCATCTGCAGCTCATTACCATTCCTGCCTTGCTAAGTGCACCTACCACTAATTGGAAGATGGCTTCAACACTAACACTCCCTATTATGCTCTATTCCATATATTGGAGATGAGCCCTAAGTCATAGTTAGAAAAACCTCCTTGGGTTATGTGGAGAGGATACTCAATTAATAATCCTTCCAACTTTACTGAAAATGTGCCCTGAAGTTTCATTTCTATCTAGTTTAATACTACCTATTGTCTTAGACTGGTACAAACCGGTCTAGTAGCCGAGCTGTACGTACTTCCTGATGAGAGTGGCTATACACCCCTCATTCAGAAATTCCTAAGTACCACGTCGTGGTAATGAAGTAATTAATGTAGAAGTGATAAACTATCACACTAGTCCACTATGGTACAACAACCATAAGACAAGTTCTCAGACCTACAGTGAAATACAAGATCGAAGAATCAAGAAGATTAATAATAACGAATGCAGAATCAAGAAGAGGAATGAAGCCAAAGCTCCAACACGCCCTTTTATAACCTTCTCTGGCTCTAATTACAGGTCGCTACACGTGGTCCAATCAGTTGACACGTCTCTCCCCACTCCAGATATTAGAGTAGTTGGGTCCCAACCAAGATATCAACTGTTCTTCTATTAGCCCTTTCACTCAGTATCCATGGCAACATGACGCTCCTTTGAAAATATAGGCGGTGATCAGTTTGAATTATTCTGGTCGAAATACGGTAGTTGTCGTTACAACACTTGAACACGTGCTCGCTTTTCCCAGAATTTGATGTCTAAATTTGTCCTTCCTTCTTCCTCGGTGATGTGGCAAGATAGAGGAAATCTACTGCAAGTTATATTTAAACGAATGTCGCAAGAATCTAAGTGAATATTAGGATATTCAGCCCTCGTTTACAAGTCGTAGTTACAAAGTAATGAAATGATAGTGAGCAAATGATTAAACATGAATTATAATAAAATTACATACCAAGATAAATATCATGACGTTAAATTCCTGAATTAATTACACATAATAAAATTAACATAATTACACTGTGACGTCTGGAACGTTACATGTTGTCAAAAGTAAGCTTATTACCCCACAGCCTAGAGATAGTCAAAATTCTCATTCTATTATTGCTGCACTGAGTGGTAGCTGGCGCCCTTCAAATAACGTATGTGTAAGTAAGCAGGAAAGAAGTAAGTGTGAGTCCAGGGTTCGACGATTGTGTATTTTATTTAATGAATGTTAATTTTCATAATTTCCATTTCAAATGCAGAATTTCATATTTCCATTGTAAATTAAGTTTTATATGTTTCAAAGAGAAAGTCAGAGAGTTAGGAACGTCTCAACAGGTTACTGAAAAATAATTTGACTTGGGGATTGTGCGAACAACCATTCTGCATTGTCAAATTTAGTTGGTGTCTATAACAATGAATGAAATGTGCATTAGGGTAGTGTACTTTCAATTTCGCCTGCACACCCCCTGTCCTTCCGCTCATTACACAGGCTCCGTCATAACTCTGACAAATAAGTTTATGTGGTGTGTCCCTTAATATGGGATTAATTTGCTCTGACAGACATTCACTCAATCCATCCGAAGTCCTGTCGGTTGGATTCATGAACTCCCAGAATCTTTCTTGGACGCGACTCTCTAATGCATATCGAAAAACAAGTACCAATTGGCATTTGTTTGAAACATCCGTTGTTTCATCTGCATCTATTGCAACGAATTAGGATTCCCCAATTTCTGAAGAAATTTGTTCCTTACACACTTTCAAGATACAGTCAAGAAGCTCGTTCTGAATGGTCTTTGACGTACCTTTAAATACAGAAGCTTTGGCCAGGTGTTCTTTCCTAGCAACGTCTATTTCAACCGTAAAAGTAATGAGACCTTTGAAAATTCCAGAATTTAGAGAATTTTCTGTCTCATTATAGCCACGGAGTGCCACTTCAAATACACCATAGAATTTTATGCATTGAATAATTCTGCGTAATATGTGCCTATTTTTCCTAACCTGATCATCGTGTTTGTTAATGGATTGGCGATAAGCAGAATCCAGTTGAGTCACTATATTAACTTTCCCTCGCACAGCTAATTCCATGCTTGAATCGAAATGTTGGGATGAACTTTCGTGTTTTAATTTTTTTCTTTCAAGTGTTTGAGATCTATTACTCCGGTTTTCGTCCACGTCGGGTCATGTCCGAATAACATGCACGGAAAACAGAAAAACGCATTCCTTGAATCACAGCCACACAACCACTCGTACTCTGTATACACCACTGGCTGGTATCTACGTCGATATTCGCGCCCTTTATATTGTCCGACTTGTTCTAGTTTTAAATGAGGTGTTAGTCGACCAAGTGTCTTATCTCCGTCTTTTCCGTTAGGGACAGTTGAGAAAAGGTCTATTTAAAATATTACTCACAGAATTTATTGTATGTAGCCTACAGGTTAATCATAGCTGTGTGATATACCTTAAGCAACTCTTCATAGGGATTCTATATATCCACACACAACACACGACAGATTTGCTTTTAACGACACCACACTATATGATTTTTCACGAGAGTTTAATCCTGATGTAAACAAGGCATGTCCACGCCTCAGCCAAAGAAAGAGTTGTGATTCGCTGAGCGTGTAGTATCGACCTCCGCCCCGTCAACGTCTCGTGTTCGGACATACAGTGCTGCGCATATTACGTAAAATAGACGAGGAACAGTGTTTGAGCTGTGCGAAACTAAACAGAGGGGTCTAAAGGGAGATCTACTGCTGAAGATTAGGGCCTACGTTATTTATTTATTCATTTCTGAATATTAAAGAAAGCTATCGTAGGCTAGAGCACCTCTTGCTCCATTTCTCTCACCGTGAATACTGACACTGACAGCTGCTGCAAGATGCAACACCTTATCTCCACACTGTACAGCTTGGGACTTTCCCTCGCTATGAGAAGACTTCCTGCATTACACCACGCCTTCTGCCTTCATATCTCGTTATTTAATCACTGTTTTATTTTTAAAAAATTATAGATACACACCGGTATATATGACAACCATATTTTAATTTGATTACGTACTCTTTCAGACTATCTAAATGTAATAAACTAAGATAAAATTAAATTAATGCCACGTACTAATTTTCTTCGAGCTCGCATACAATCCAGTGAGTGCGACGGTTGCTTCTCCAATCAACTACGTCTGTGTCCACGTGCAAAGCCAAGGTGCTCCGCCTATTTGTTTACATCAGGATTAAACTCTCGTGAAAAATCATATAAACATTACGAGACAGGATACTGATTAACTTCATTAGCCAGTATAGCCAGTACCTACTAATACCTACTAATAGTATTAGTAGGTACTGGTACAGCACGCTTATCGGACCGCAGATGACAGACTTGGAACACAAATTTGAAACAGATTTTCTGCTCGGCGCGATAAGCCTTCGCGTATTTTCGGAATTTAAGCGGGTTGGCTTCGGCAATGACCCAATCTCCCATTCAGTGCATGTTAAAAAGAACTTAGTTCCACGCATGCGTGAACGAAAATTACCTAAGAAACAGTCAACAGCTAAGGGCACGGGGCCAGCATGACCGGCCAGCGAAGAGGCCGCCGCAGGAAGCGAAGTACGTGTATGATGAAAACATTGATGCACTATCTGCATGCGACGCCTAATATCAAAACTGAATGTATCACCATTCAAATTGCCAGTATTTATAAAACCATGCATTAACAGTTACTTAGTTGGAGGGGCACGTGCCCCTCTGCCCTTTGGAGCGAGCCGCTACTGCTTTATATTCGCTCTTTATCCTGCAGTTCTTCATGTAAAGCTTGGTGTTGTGTTGTAGAAGGCAATGGTATTTTTAACCGCAGTTCTACTACAGAGTCTGTTTTATGACTTGCTCCGTGTGTCAGGCGAACACGCACGGAAGGCGATAGCCGGGTGACTCATTTGCCGATAGATATATTGCTCTGAGTGGTACTGCGGAGCCAGCTAAAAAAAGACCCTGTATATAGAACGGTTGTCTTGTGGGTTCATAATTTAGTCTCGAAGGAGCGCTTTTTGCCAGGCAGATAACTTTTTGAAAGATATTTGGCCTTCACTCTTTCTAGTATAGCTAGGTTATCCTTCTATAGGTGTCCCCAGATAATATCTAAGCAAACCCGACTCCAATCCTCAGACCAAGACCAACTACAATACATCAGACCTTAATACTACTATCGCTTGCGTGGGCGAACGTTTGAGACATGTGGTTGATTCATGGCTGTGTTTACACTGTGTTAAAGGTGTTATTTTGATCGAGTAATTGAATTATAAAGTATATATTTGGTGAAATAGTAATCTATAACGGTTTATTAGTATGGTGCATTGTTAGGAGTGTACATAATGGTATTGTTAGTATATAATTGTGTATATATTGCCGTACTGTAACATTTCACGAAATGGGGGTCGTTCCTGATTATAGATCAAACTATACCGTTGCAGATACTTCAACTTTTAAATTTCCTAAAGATAGAGCTTTAAGGGAGAAATGGATAAGGAATATTCATCGGGACCGGGCGAGTTGGCCGTGCGCGTAGAGGCGCGCGGCTGTGAGCTTGCATCCGGGAGATAGTAGGTTCGAATTCCACTATCGGCAGCCCTGAAAATGGTTTTCCGTGGTTTCCCATTTTCACACCAGACAAATGCTGGGGCTGTACCTTAATTAAGGCCACGGCCGCTTCCTTCCAACTCCTAAGCCTTTCCTATCCCATCGTCGCCATAAGACCTGTCTGTGTCGGTGCGACGTAAAGCCCCTAGCAAAAAAAAAAAAAAAAAAAAAAATTCATCGGGAAAATTTGGAAATCAAAGACCAAGCTCTTGTTGTGTGAAACGGTTACGGAGCGCAAACATATCTACGAAATGTCACTGTAATATTTGCCCCAAATGGAGCATAATAATTGCTTTTACACAAACGAACTCTAAAATCTGCGATAAATTAAGAAATAGTACGAAATATTTTACTTGCAGAGAATAATATGGACGCATACTTTACTACCTTACAACTGTTTTTTCTGCTACGTCGCAGCGCTTCCGTATGTGTTTTGTTTGTCTAACACTTTCGTGTGTGACGTCTTTACTCACTGAAGTTGTTTGAATTAATTAGGTATCATTTTCTTCATGTTGCTCATTCGTTTAGTTCCCTAAATCATTCGTTAAATGACATATTTATTGGTCCAGGGATCATGCTATTTTCTTTTCAACAAAAAAGTAATATATTTATTGGTCCAAGGATCATGCTATTTTGCTGTTTGAACTGCCCGCGCTAGTCATATGGACAAAGATAATGAGAATTCACAGACATAGCACTCCCATTCATCGGTGCTAGCACTGGACCTCAAGATAGAAACAAAAGACGGCACGAGTAGGGGAATACAACATAAGGGAGTCCTGTCTACAGCCCGTAAGTACGTATACATATTTCTCTATTTCTTAATTTACCGCAGATTTTTCACTTCATTTGTGTAAAAGCAATTATTATGTTCTACTTGGGACAAATATTACAGTGACATTTCATAGATATGTTTGCGCTACATAACCGTGTGAAACATTTCGAAACAAACTTTGTGGTTAAAGAAGATCTCTTTCCAACCGAAAATGGTGAGCGTATTCGTATCCCTCGTAAAATTCCTAAATTAACTCCTGATGCAGTTCCTACATTTTTCCCAAATCAACCTTCTTACCACACAATTAGACTCCCCAAAGGTAGGAGAAATCCAGAAGAACGAAAGATAGATGATGGTGGCAAATTTAACAATGTACCATCAATGAATGTGTGTTTCAAAGTATCGAGTTCCTTAGATGTAAAGGTATTTATAAGAATCTGTGTGTGCTTACTGAGAAGTTTAAGTGCAAGTGGGAAAGAAACAATGACCTGAAGTGTAATTAGGTGGAGTAAGCTGGACAATTTGGTGAGTCATCTTTCAAATTACAGTGATGAAAATGTTTCCACATCTGATAGAATTTCTGTCCTGGTGAATTTTTTAAAGGAGGTCTTGGTTTTTGACAGTGATCTGGATATAGTAAGACGTAGAAAAGTTAAATTTGCTCTAGAACAGTTGGAATTGTATGTAGCAAGTCATGTACTCATATCCAGGAGCCTATCAGTCCATTCATAAAACTAACCTTAAGACTCTACCTCATCATGTACATCTTCATCAATTATTAGGTAGAATAGGTCCAAAAGGCTGTGGTATTGGATCTTCTCAAAAATGTTTCTTAATGGAGAAGTTAAAAATTTTGAATGATGAGGATAGAGTTGTTACAGTCATGATGTATGAAATTTATGTTAATGCCAAGCGGACATATAAAGCAGGAAAGATAATAGGGATTGCTGAAAATGGGTTTGAGTCTGAGGCAGCTACCACTATGCAGGGTTTTTATGTGTCCATCCTTACATTCGAAATACAAGTATGTCACAGGATCAGTGGCGGCTCGTGGCTGTAAAGTATGGTTCGGTTTCGAGCGACAGATTTAGGAACTTCTTTCTTTCTTTCTTAATCTGCTTACCCTCCAAGGTTGGTTTTTCCCTCGGACTCAGCGAGGGATACCACCTCTACCGCCTCAAGGACAGTGTCCTGGAGCTTCAGACTCTGGGTCGGGGGATACAACTGGGGAGGATGACCAGTACCTCGCCCAGGCAGCCTCACCTGCTATACTGAACAGGGGCCTTGGTGGGGGATGGGAAGATTGGAAGGGATAGACAAGGAAGAGGGAAGGAAGCGGAGGAGAAGTGGGAAATCACGGAAAACCACTTCCAGGATGGCTGAGGTGGGAATCGAGCCCACCTCTACTCAGTTGATCTCCCGAGGCTGAGTGGCCCTCGTACCACTTTTCAAATTTCGTGGCAGAGCCAGGAATCGAACCCCGGCCTCCGGGGTGGCAGCTAATCACACTAACCACTACACCACAGAGGAGGACAAGATTTAGGAACTACGTGTTGTTTTTGGTTGTTTTGTACTCGTACCTGTGACTGGCGGAGGGTCCAGGACGTGACCACGATTTATTGAATGTAATGTTTCGTCATAACCACATAAAGCTAGTTCTTGCTCACTTAAATAGAGCACTGCATCAATTACCAACTGAAGGAAAATCCTATTTAAATGTACATTTTCACTGAACTGTACAATTACAATATAGAGTCTGGGATTTTCCTTCAGGACATCAGAGATCGTATTTTGGTTTGTTTCCAATGTCTTGAAATCTAGCTGCCGTATTTTATGTTCTTCAGAGTCTGAGTGCTTATGTAAAGAACGTGTTATGTTCAAAAGGGCTGAAAATCCTTCTTTATTCCAAACGTTATTTTTATTGATAAAAGGCAAGCAGGCCCAACAAAACAACTTCTGTAGAGCTGGAGAGGAGCACAACCATGGAAATTCCTTAAACCACGATCATTTGAAACTAAGATTGTAAGATTGACCGGAATGTTTCACTTCTTTTGTAGCACAAATTGGCAGTGATTCAGTAGGGCGATCAAAACGTAGAACTTCATTCTGATCTTCGGTTCTCCAACGTGAAAATTGTGTTTATAATAAAATGCACACTATGTCATAAATAGGATACATATTTAAATAAAACAGCACAACACTACGAATGAACCACGATGCGTAAGTACTCGTACTTCACACAGGATGACGCAGGGAAGACGAAACATTCCGCTCTTCCGACAACTTCACTAGCACATTCCGATATGTGGAAAGTACGCGGGTGACGTCACGGTTGTCATGGCAACCGCCAAGGCCAAGCGCTAAGAGGGAGCACTTGGGAGGTAGAGGCAGCTGCGGAATCTGTCGTCTTAACTCAGTCTCACGCGCCGTACTATGCAGGTACTATGGCCGATAGCCGGCGCTTTCGTGAGTTCCCCTGGTTCTGATCAGGTGATGAGGTGCTCCAAACGCCGTACAATAACATATTTTCTTTCCGTAAAACCAACAAATGTCATAAGAAAAATAAATTTAAGTAATTCATTATGGTAAAAATAAGTGGTGAAGTGGCACTTCACCTACTTCACCTGAAAAGCCGCCCCTGTCACAGGTCTCTTCCCAGTAAAAACATTAATCCTGGGATACTACTGAAACTAACAGTAGATGTTCTCAAAGTCATGAAAGAACTTTGGTGTAGTGTGCTTAGTCTCTTATTTCTGATAATCATTGAACAAATAGGAAAATGTTTGAGCTATTAAGCGGCGGGAACCTAAAAACTTGTGTCCCTAATCCAGCTGATCCTTCCAACTCCCTGTTTATTCTCTTTGACAACGTGCATTTATTGAAGTGTATTCAGAATAATTGGTTAAACAGGTCCAGAGAAGCATTTGTTATCCCAGATGTTAAACAGGCATTCATAGTCATTTAGAACATGTTGAACATCCCTGAAGGTAAGACGACATGCCAAATTCACAACAATTCAGGCTTTTTTTTTTTTTTCATACTTGAGAGACCTATTTCATTCTGAAAAGAGGATGTTATTAAAGCTAGCTCCAAATTTGACCAGGGAGGCTTTGTATCCCACGTCTATTGAGAGGCAGAACGTTGCTCTAGCTATGAATATTTTTGACCCTAAAAGTATTGTGGCCTTAGAGATGCTACGAAATGAGGGTATTGTTGTATCTGAGGGTACCATCCTATTTTTAAAATTAATTTCTAAATGGTGGAACATAGTTAATGTTCAGCATGTTATTAAGGGAATATACACCTTAAATGAGGATGTAAACCCAATGTATGGGGCCAATGACACCAAAGTACTTTTTTTTCCAAACTTTGAAAAGTTATATTGATGTCTGGCACATGTCGCAGACCGAAGGGAAACTCACTAACGACACATACATAGCTCTAACTTATACACTCCTCGCAATTGTTGATCTATGTAAAGACGTTTTTGATAAGTACAATTGTGACTATATACTCACATTCAAGCTACAGATAGATAGTTTGGAGGGAACCTACGCAGCTTATAGGAGACTGAGTGGCTGCACGTACAATGTATCTGTTGAACAGATACTTGAATCTGATCGAAGACTCAAAGGCCTACGTTTGCTGAAGTTAAAGTCTGTTAAGTTATGAGAGTTTACCTTGAAGGATCCAGTTGTAACATTCACCCAGAGGAAAGTAGATGAAAACTTGGATATTTTGGAACCTGCTTATGATGAGTCTCGCTGTTCAACTATTCCTGTAGAAACTCAGAAAATTTTAGTATGTTGCTAATTATACGAGCATGACCGTCCTGGAGAAACTAACGAAAAGAGAGAAGTGTTTGGAATGTAGAGTTATGTTACAGTCTGATGAAGAGCTACTTCTTGATTGTGATAATATGGAACTTGATTCATACTTCACTCAGCTAAACATAGGTGGATTGAAGCATCCTTCAGCTTTCATTTTATCCCTTACTTTTGATGTGTATTGCCTTTTCCAAACCCTTATCAGTGTTGAATATGAATCACTTTTTAAAAAAAATTAGACCATCAGAGAGATGCTGTAGTGAAACTAGGTCTCCAGATGACTGAAAATACCTTAAGTAATGCTGATTATGTCTGCAAGTGTCGCATGCCATTAATAAAATTTTTGAAGAAGTGCATTAAAATCCTGGCCAACGTTTGTGTCAAAAACTACTCAGAACTTCTGCGTGACAAAAATGTCTCCAGGGACATTGCTAAAAAAAATTCACATTCAACAGATTAAGAGGAGCAATACTGGGGGCTTAGGAGCGAAGCAGAAGATCCGCAAGGGTCTTAATCTCAACAGCATGTAAACTTACCAGGTAAACTGCTATTTACATAACATTACTTTCTATTTTCTACCTGTCTCTCTTAATAGTCTTGTTACTATTTATTTAGGCAAAGTTGTTCATCAGAAAGAAGCCTATTGCGTGTGGTATTTATTTACTTGCATATTTCTGTATGCCAGTGTTGTTTTATTCATAATATACCTGATGCTAAAGGAATTGATTTGACATAACTACATGTACGTGTGTATTTATCTTCAGTAGCCTCTTAGGTACTTGTTCTTTAATGTACATCATTTCAATTATTTTCTTTTAACATTAATCTTGAAATGAAGGTGTTCAAATACATCAGTCTCGTATCGGTAGTTTAACGCACGCAAGAGAAATCCTGCGGGACAAAATTCTGGCATATTCGAAAACGTGAACAGTAGTTAGTGGGACGTAAAAGGCATTATTATAATGGATATGCGGCAGTTTATCGTTGAAATTAAGTTATTACGTGCTACCTAACCTTCATCATTCGGCACCTGCTACGCCCACGACGTCCACCATTTTGGTTTCGATATTACGATCTGATATATTGTAGTCTGTCTTGCTCAGACCTTAATGCTACTCCCGATCGTACAAAGACGCCGGGCAAATCGAGTAGCCGGACATGTCGGAAATGTGGGTTTGTTTTACTTTGTTATCGTATGTAGTCGGTGTAATTTCTTGAAAGTTGAAGGTAAATGTTAGTTTCTTTGTAGAATATAAGTGTGCGAGTATATTTATATGAGTCAGTGGACACTTAAAATCTGTAATTATACGCAGTAATGTGGAATGTGTCTGTTTTGATCGTGTTGTGAACCAGCTTTAATTCTAACTATGGCAATGCCTCTCATACAGCTATTCTTAAGTTTTCTACGGGATAAAACGTTAAGAGAGAAATTGATTAGTAATATATATCGTGATTGTTTTGCCTGACTCGTTGGCTGAATGGTTAGCGTACTGGCCTTCGGTTCAGAGGGTCCAGGGTTTGCCATACATGGGTTTCATCATAAAGTATGCCAGACCTTGAATTACCATGAACCAGGCCCGGATTGCGTGTGCAGACTCTGTGACCAACACTGCGAGAAATATAATGCCTTACAGTGCAAGCGTAGGCAACAAACGATCACCCAGCTTGCCAATAAATAATGGACATGACAATTAAAAGTGCAAACAAACTTGGTGACAATAAGTGGAAAGATATTTTATTTATTTCTTATATGGCCATTGGCTGCAATAAAATTCTTATTATTAATTCTTCTGGCTCGGAGACTGGGTGTTGGTGTCAGTCCCAACTCTCTCCTCTTCATATTCACACGGAGCACTACACTACCAACCACCACAGAAACACGCAATAGTAATTACATCCCTCCATACAGGGTTGGCGTCAGGAAGGGCATCCGGCCGTAAAACAGGGCCAAATCCACATGTGCGACGCAATTCGCACCCGAGACTCCACACGTGCGGGTAAAGTGAAAGGATAAGAAGAAAAGATACATTGTGATTGTTTTGAAGTCGATGACAAAACTGTAATCTGCATACATAATTTTGAGAATAAGTCTGAGGTTAGGGAAGACTTTTCTCTAATTCCAAACGGTGAACCTACTCGTGTTCCTCGAAAAATATTAATTTAGATAGGCTATAATTGATATTGTGATATTCCGTCAGTGTCTATGTCCTTCAAAGTGTCGAGTGATTTAGATGCAAGTGTATTTCACAATAATCTATGCTTGCTCGCGGAAATGTTTGGCTGGATCTTGGAGTATAACAAAACTTATACGGTAAGTGTGACAGATGGAGCAATCTGTATACTGTTAGACAGAAGAGACAGTGACTTGGAGGGATTAGGTAGGTTTGTAACGCATGGTTTTACACTACCAATACCATCCGATTCATGTTGTGGTTATCTGTTATCAAACAGACTAAACCGGACTGAAGCTCGTCCATGTGGTTAAATGTCAATGTTTATGGTCAATAGAGTATTTGCACTGTTCTTTGATTGGTAAAAACCTATTATATCTTTACTCCGTAGTGTCTGAACGTTCCATTTCTAAGGTTACCATCAGTGTGTGAAGTGTTGCTAGACCTACGCCATATGTCAACACATGTTAGTAGTACCAGGGGCGTTCATTGGGTTAACAAAATCATTTCGGGTGTACTTGGGCTGAGTGGCTCAGACGGTTAAGGCGCTGGCCTTCTGACGCAAGTCGACAGGTTCGATCCTGGCTCAGTCCGGTGGTATTTGAAGGCGCTCAAATACATCAGCCTCGCGGCGGTAGATTTACTGTCACGTAATAGAACTACAGCAGGACTAAATTCTGGCACTTCGGGGTCTCCGAAAACCGTAAAAAGGTAGTTAGTGGGATGTAAAGCCAATGGCATTGTTATTTCGGGTGTACTTCCCTTTTATTGCGTGCTGAATATAATAAATTGTCCACCACTTCAAAACCAAGGCAACATATTATGTTTCGTAGTTCTCATAGGAGCGAATAAACTCAGGAATTCCGCACCTTCATTTATTTTGAAACATTCAAAATGATGTTATAAATATCATTTTTAACAGTTTTATCATGTATTTTATCTATCCAGCGAAGTGAAATCTAAGAAGAAAAAAATATAATTTTACTGATTGAAATTTCTAAATAATCAGCTTGTTTTTCTCTTTTCTAGTAGAATATATGTGATTCTAGTTGATTATATGTGGTGCGTACTTGTTGGCGAAGCGTTTTCATACGCGAGAAAGTGATTTTTCCCTATGACGTCACATTTATCAAGTTAAATTACCGCCGTTTGTATAATATGTACGTGATATTTTCGTGTTAGCCAATACCAACAGTTCAGCCACTTAGGCCGCCATATTCTTTTATATTACGGTCTGAGGATTGGAGTCGGTCTTGGTCTAAGGTTTATGTCATGATGGGGTCTGTAGACTTTCTTGTCTTAGCAGCATGTACATCACAAGGAACGCTCTGCCATCTGTTCAATATTTTTGGAAGTTGGGAAATGTTAGAGAATCAAAGAGTATCTAGCACGGGGAATAGCAGTCTTCCGTGATCAGAGGAAGTGCATACTCTGGTTCAAATATTGCTGCATGCAATGACATTTCTAAGAATCAGAATATTAATGAAAGTGTTAGTCGCTTAGCAACAAGTAGGCTATAGAATGTATTGCAGGTTAGGGTAAGCCTTCGTCTGTAATTATTGGAGTGATCATTTAATGATTTGATTTTACGATTACCGTGCGAGTTGGCCGTGCGGTTAGGGTCGCGCAGCAGTGAGCTTGCTTCCGGGAGATAGTTGGTTCGAGTCCCTCTGGCGTCATGCAGATGGTTTTCCGCGGTTTCCTATTTTCACACCAGGCAAATGCTGGGGCTGTACTTTAATTAAAGCCACGGCTGATTCCTCCCCTCTCCTAGGCCTTTTCTATCTCATGGTCGCCATAAGACCTATCTGTGTAGGTGCGACGTAAAAACATTGTAAAAAAAAAGTTTATGATTACTCAAAGTTGGCTGAACTTAGCGACCTAACAATGTCTCATGATTCACCGGCAGGTAATTCCGGAGAGAATAAAACAAGAATGAAGCAAATCGGTCCAGTAGAACGGACGGATTCGCCATAGCTGTTTTTACTAAACTCTTTTAATATAGTTGCCATTGATGCTTTCACGGCCCATATTTATAGACATGATATTGTATAGGCTTTTGGGCTTATGCCGTTACAAGAAAATAGGTGAAATTTCTTAACGTTTCGCAGAAAACTGTGCTCTGCGTCCTCAGAAGAATTCTCGACTGTCCACGAGAAAGGCTCAGTGGCGGCTCGTGAAAAAAATCAGCCTACGTGCTACAGGAAAACCACTGAATAAGCTTTCTTTAAGTCTGCATATTGCCATGATGACCAACATACTTCAAACCTGTTAATAATAATAATAATAATAATAATAATAATAATAATAATAATAATAATAATAATAATAATAATAAAGCTTTTCTCACAATTTATAACTCAGAACAAACAAGAACAAAATTACATTGTAATGCAGGAAAACATTTAGGGCCAGTCAAAGATTCTTTGACTCACCAACGAATTCCTTATTTTTGATTCCAAAAGGAAGATGGATATTTTAATAAGCATTGGTTGGTTTCCTTAATAACAACATTATCATTGCGATAGATTGCCTCCACTTACGCTTTACTTTCGAGACTGACGTTGCTTTCAATCCCAGGCGATACTAATCTCTAGTGGCAGAATCGCTAACCACTTACCACGTTCAACATCAGGGTAGCAGGAAACATCGTGCAGTTCTACCCCCCTTGCGGGAGAAAAAGTAACTATTGACGGGATCAGTGAAAGTTGAGCCCGGTTTATGGTATAGTCCACCGGCTACGGGGTGTGTTGCAAGCTTGGCTGCGCCTGCGTATTGCTTCCTTCAGGCTACAGGCCAGAGCTCATTTCAGATGAGCACGGACTAAGTTTCCCGGGAGAAGAGAGCTAGGTGTTCAACAGATCTTGTCCTGATTTTCACCAAACACAAATTCATACCGTACTCAAAACAAAGAAAAGGCACCAGGATAATTGTACTGTACATAAATAATTCCGTACAGTTCCAAGCTACGTGCTGGAGCCCGGTAGCACGTACTGACCGGCCGCCACTGGAAAGGCTTAAACAATCATTCAGCGATACAAGACCAGTGTAACTGTGCCCAACAGAACAAGAACTGGGCGGCCAAGGAAGCTGACAGCACGAGAAGAGCGAAGCGTTATATGCACCGTCCAGCCAAATCCTCATGTGTCTGGACTTATGTTTCGAACACATGTATAAACCTCAACTGGAAAGGACATCACCACCGGCACCGTATGACGCGTATTATTATTATTATTATTATTATTATTATTATTATTATTATTATTATTATTATTATTATTATTATTATTATTATTATTATTATTATTAAATATATCGCAATTGGGAAATATCCCGGTGGCAATGGTCACTTACAGTAGTGTAATAATAGAGTAAAGTTAACATAGTTACCAACAACAACCAATCAACAACAACAAGAGTACAACAAGCCATTCCACGGAAAGAAAATGTGACAAGAAATATTACTAATTTATAACTTGCTAAATCCAGCATCATCAGATACAAATTCACATACAACTTAAGTATTTTCGGTGCTTAACACTACGGCTTACAATACTATAGGTTGAGCTTAACACTACAAGTGATAATAAAGTCAGGTTAAAACAACAATTACAACAACAAGAGTACAACAACAGAGCTGGTTCGCAGGGGCGTACAAGCCGGATCTGTCTTGAACTCTTTGGGACTCCCCGAAGGGGGGCACCCAATGGGCTGATGAATGGTGAGACCGCCGACCCTTAAGGTCCTATATCCCATATCTACTGGTTGGTACTTCCTATTTTTTGACGTAATTTACTTGCTGTATTGTACTGTAGATGTAGTATATTACGTCTTTACGACATGTGCCCAATTTTCCAGTATTTCAGGAAAGTTAGGAGTGTTGGATAAAGTGGAGGAATTGAAATGTGGTGTTGGTGACTTGTTTAACCAATGTTCGGCGGGTTTATAAGGATGTAAGACTAATTGGCGCCTGCCATCTGTCGGACTCACGTTGAGGTCTACAAAGGAAATTTATTGTGGCATGCGGTATTTCTTAGATGGGCATGTAGTATTTCTTGGAGCAAGTCTTGGAGTTAGGGATACTTGAATTTAGGCTGTGCTTGTTAGGAAAGAGAGAAGACATTTTAGAAGCTCAATTGAGAGATATGTGATATGTGGTTTGTTGAATTAAAAATGACAGGGGGTTAAGATTGAGTTGTAATTGGTGGTTGAGAACGCTGCAGGTGTTTGTTACCGATGTAGTTATTTTCGACTGCTTTTTTGAAGAATGGGCAGCCTAGGTATGAGGCAGCGTGTTTGCCTTGACAGCCGGTGCACTGCGCCTGTTCTCATGGGACTGGGCAGGCGGTGTGTTGGTGATGACCATCACATCTGCTACAGCGGATCTCATTTGGACAGCTTGCCGCAGAATGATTTAGCTGTAGGCAATTGTAGCACGTAAACATCTGTGATTATCGTAGGCGAGGTCTCTTAGGGTTGGTGCGGGTTCGATCCTCGGTAGTTGCAGTCTGAATAATTATAGATTTGGGGATGTATTTAGATGAAGTTAGTCTCTGTAGAATATATTCCATATGAATTCCTCGGATAGGAGTAATCGTCAGCATATTATTATGGGATTCCTCGATCACTGCGATATGTTTTTTTTAAACTTCTTTTACGTCGCACCGACACAGATAGGTCTTGTGGCGACGATGGGATAGGAAAGACGTAGGAGTGGGAAAGAATCGGCCTTAATTAAGGGGTGAAAATGGGAAACCATGAAAAACCATCTTCAGGGCTGCTGACAGTTGGACTCGAACCCGCTATCTCCCGGATGCAAACTCACAGCTGCACGCTCCTAACCGCACGGCCAACTCTCCTGGTGCGATATGGATTGGTATGAGATCTGTGATGGCTCTAAGTATTGTGCACCGATTCATGGGCACAGGTCCTGAGATGCCAACGGGAAACATGAGAATTCTACACTTTGGTGAAACTGGCAAAGTGGAATTATTCATAACATATCTGAACGGATATTCGAAATTGTGACCCTCTGTTTCAGAGTAGGAGTAATTTGTTGAGGTTCATTTATGAGATAGTGCTGGTGACGGAGATCGAATGGGGGGAGGAGAGTACCTGAGTCACTTTTCTAGAAATTTCGTCAATGGCAGGAAGATCAATGGCTGGGGCGTGAAAAGGACCCGGTACTCGATCCACCGGGCGGTATCTGGGCTTATTATGCATTTTGGGATTTTTAACTTGGTAGGAATTAGTTAGGAAGAATAATTTGAGAGTGGGAGGAGTGCGTTGAAATACTGGAAGTCAAAAGCTCTTGCGGACCGGGCTATGTGTGTCCAACTTGTTGCCTGAGTCGTGTCAGGCTAGTTTTGAGAGTGGATTACGCCACAGGCAAGGCACGAACTCAGGACACTAAGCTGACGTTGTGCCATATCATATACGCCCCAAATATTAATTATATAATATGGTGTAACATTGTGCATCTAATACAAGCAGGAGTCATGATGCGACCTAGAAGTTGCGTAATGCAGTATTCCGTCATCGCGTGACATCAGTAATAGCTTCTTATCTAAGCATAGCAACAGTGAATATCTCGCATGAGTCAATCGGGGATGCACGAGAGTGTTTGAGAGCGGCCGATTATAAAAGGACCAATCACAGCCCTGGAAGCGATATGGCAGAATGAAGGGATTTACAAAACAAATTAAGTCAGTCTTACCAACTTCTAAATTTACAGTGCTGCACTACTCTTTATTTTATTAGGCAATTTGTTATAAAGCTAGACTCCACGGTTTTAATATGAAATAGAAGCCAGTTAAACATTAAAAGAACTACCTGTAAACAGTTGCAATACATAATTTGAATTAATAAAGTAATTAACATATTTTTATTGAATCAGCGCTTTTGCAGAGTAGTGGGTGAGCAGTAACGTCATCGCGCCAGTGGAATCCCCTAAGATATGACTAATACCGGAGTGGGGTGTATATAGCAGCCTCTGGAAATGGAAAGTCACTCTCCTTTTGAAGTGTGAACCGCGCGGGTCGGTGTTTTTGATATTAAGCCAGTGGTATAGGAAAGTAACTTTTTTTTTGTGACCGGTTTTGAACATATAAGTAGTCAATTTGTGAAGCTGAAACGTTTCCTTTATGAAAATATGCATTACATGAATGCAAGTGACAGATTGTAGTTACGAGTGTGCATAGTACATTAACAGAGCAATTACCTTTGCTATATAAATAATATCACGTATCACGTATGTCAAAGTGCGGTGGTGACACGGGATAATAACAATAAAAACGATAGTTACTGTCGATATGTCCGTACCCGTGTATGCGTAATTTGCATACGGTTTGTGCAAATACCGTGTTCGGTACGCGTTCGGTTTCGCGAAGAACTTGTACGAACCGTCGTCATCGTATCGGTACAATTAAATGGTGTGTGCGAAGCACTATTACTACATGATGAAGAGAGAAGAAAAGACTTGCAGAGTATTTGATAACGCCATGCAGTTTGGTGCAATAATGGCGTAATTTGCTGGACGCTGTGGCCTGGAATCATGAAGAAACTGAGACGCTACCAGTTAAGTTCATTTTAATTATAGGCATGCTTAGATAGAAGGAATTAGGCTAATTCGATCCCAGTGTAATGTAAATGTAAATGTCAGTCTTGTTGTGACTGAGCTATGTTGTATTTTTATAGATTAGTGTCATGTTTCAGGGAAATGCATGTTTGGAACCCTGATTTTTATATATTACTTTATTTCCTTTTTATAAGATGGGAAAGAGGGAAATGATTAGGTGTAGATGAGGATATATATGTCTAAAGGTAACTGTGTATTCCATTTTGGTACAAGATGTAGACTCTTTTAGTATGAAGGCTACACAGCCTAAAGTTTGGTCTGGGAATAAAATTTAGCAAGGTATTTTTTTCCTGCATGTAGCACGTTTATAGGAGTACATGGCAGTGATGACCAACGTAAAAGTGCACCGTCGAACTAATATCTTCTAGATCCGCAGATAGAACTAGCTAATTGGTATTGAGTTATGTTTTTACGAGAAAAAGGCAAGATTAGCCTGATACTGAGATTACAATGGGTGTTATTACAGGACGGTCGTGCCTGGAAATAAATATCGGAAAGATATAATGGTGTCAGCTGCATGAAAAGAGAGAGGTTTGATTTGCCTCAAGTGTTCATTATGATTGTGAGAATCGAACTCACGGACCCCAAAGTGTTAGGCCAGATGTGTTGAGTATCATATCTGCAAGCCGTGTTATATTGGAATATGTAGTTAAGGCCATAGGAATGTGTATGGGTGCCATAGTTTGAGTTCGAGGCCTTGTGTTAATTAAATGAACAGAGAAGTGAATGGCAGCGTAATTTATGTTTCCAAATATATTAGAATTTCTCGGGCAAGATTTACCAAACCAATTAGTTAGAGTCTTTTCTGGCGAAGTAAGATGTGTCATAGCTGGCGCATTAGAAGTGTTCCGTGATTTATATTACAGCGTGCTTAGTGAAAGATCAACAGACGGATAGCTGAGCCTGGAGTTCGGTGTTTTTTTATATGAAGGAGTCTAGTATCTTATTGTTTATATTTCAGATATTGAATACACAGATGATATTATTTTTTTTATTGCATGTCATTACAGGTTTCTCCGAGAGTGTATTTTGTATTAATTTGGTGTTACTTGGATTGTTGTTGATTATGTCATGGCCAGCGTTGAAAAAGATTTGTTCTTAAATATGAGTCCGAAACTCATTCTATTGGGAAGTAGGCTTTTAAGCCATCCAATTTATAACAGAACGGTCTGTTAAGTAAATTCAGTGTAGATGTAAGCTAAGGTCCCTGAAATATTGATTTGATGATAAGTGATGTACATATAGTTTTATTATGGATCGGATTTAGCATAATTTTATACTGTCGCGGTATGTCCTGTAATTATAATTTGAATGATATCCGTCAGGATGCGTTATAAATGAATTTAACTGCGTAAGTCGAAGCGAAATATGAATTTCTTCCCCAGGTCGTTGCGTTTATTTTGTAAATGTTTTCATTTTGAAACGGGACATTGCCCGTCCTTTGTAAATTGGTGTAATTTATGTTAATTATGTGCCCGGCACATATTAATTTTTTGGCATTTATTTGAGCCATATTTTAATTATTTTCCTTTTTTGTTTATCTCGAATTTCAATAATGTTTATTAGTCAATAAATCCATCTTACCCCTTTATTTTGTATTTTATTTCAGAAATATGATACTGTTTCCCGTTCATATACCCATGGTATTTATTTTATCCTGAGATTTTTAATTTATTTTAGCCCGATCAATTTTTTAAGAACCGAACACGCAGCTCTCCGATTGGCGCCGGTAGACTGTATTTCAGACGGGAACGGTACAACGTGACAGATACTCGTGGTGCCACTGGGGTGGCTCGTAGCTGTAGGCTAGTAGTAAGAAAGCGTACTATAGCTTTCCGTTGGCTATGTACAGCTAGCGGCTGCTAGAAGCGAACCTGTGCTCTTGACGAGTGGTGAGCCGGATATCTGGGTTTCCAAATTGGTGCTTCGGGGCGTGATCTGTCTGAAGTGCTCTCTGGCGTAGCTGCACAACGAAAGGCGTACATACCAGTGGCGTATTCTGGGATTAAGACGTGGGCTACCACTAGACTTAGGTTACCCCTTTTCGATAGTTGGTTTAGTGAACGTCAAGCCTTAAGCGTTCTGAACTGCAGCTAGTAGCCAACGGAGAAGCCTGCTGTGTTGTCAAGGCTGCCTCACAAGGTACTGCCCTGGCCTCTGCTACTGTCAATACTCAACACCTGATCAGTCGAGATGGTAGCCTAAGGTTTAGCAAATTGAAGTCCGGCTTTGTGGCTAAATGGATAGAATGCCTTTGGTCCGATGGCCCCGGTTCAATTTTTGGAATCAACCCCTTATTAATTCCCCTGGCTTGGGGACTGGGTGTTTATGACGTCTTGGCCATTCATTTTAACGTCATTAGTTCACCACCAAGCCTATACAGATGCCATGCACCATTATTATTATTATTATTATTATTATTATTATTATTATTATTATTATCATTAAATAAAAATGCTGAATTTTACAGCAGTCGTACCCATCGTTCATTGGTTAATTAGCTTCCTCGGGAGATCAGTGGTGGTGTCCGACCCATGATCACGGGTTTGATTCCAACCAACAAAAGAGAACCCTATACCTGAAAGATTGCATTTCATTTCAGCAGATCTACCTATAAAAATAAAACTATATTACTCCTATAACAGCAGCGCTGCAGTGTCGTAGAAGTAAACGGGAGTAAAATACCAGCACTCTGTTATCTATATAATTAAGTCAGAAGGATGAGGTGAGGAAGTACATACGATGAGTAACGCATGGTTGATAGTTAGCAGTGGCGATCTGACAGACCGAAGCCTAGCACACCTATCCCTCCCGGTCCCTACGCCTATCAGGCGTACAGCAGCAAGCCGCTTATGGCGAGTCGAGGGGAGAGGGACTCTGGGCTGCAATATCTGTCTCCGAAGCCTTGTTCTCAGAAATACGTGCAACGTTTTTTATCATTGCTTTCAAGGTTTTTAAAGGGAACAATATGTCAGTTGCTTATATTGTAATGTGCTTTAGATTTCCATCGTTCGCATTTGAGGTTTGCGCTTCACTGATATCCTCGGTAGCCCTCAGTACAAACCGGAAGAAGCTCTGGATAAGCGAGGTGAACCGTAAGAAGAGGCTGACGTTCGTCAAAGAGTACGTTAGGAATACACCAGCGTTTTGAAGACGCGTGATCTTTACTGACGAGAGCAAATTCGGTTTATTTGGTCGCTCTAGAAAGCAACGTGTATGAAGAAGGAAGAACGCCGAGCACCAAAGTCCAAATCGACAACCAACCGTAAAATATGGAGGAGGTTGCATAATTATATGAGGGTGTATGTCGGCGGCTGGGGTAGGTAACTGACGTATAATACCTAAACGGATGGATAAGATGCGGTATTTGAATATATTAAAGCAACACTTAACACTCAGCGTAGCAAAGTTAGGTCTTGGTAGTGGGCACTTCTTCGAGCAAGATAATGACCCTAAGCACATTGCTCCGATTGTTACGGAATGGCTACTTGACAATACACCTCACGTGCTGCAGTCCCCAGACTTAAACCCCATTGAGCATTTATGGGCAGAATTAAAATATAAACTGAGCAAGCAGCTAATTACAAATAAAAAAGCTTTGAAGGAATACTCCATGGAAGAATGGCACAAAATAGGCCCGGGAGTGAGAGAAAAACTTGCGACATTCATGCCGAAACGCATTCAAGCCGTGATTGCTTCCGCAGGAAGTTCGACGCGCTACTAATACTTAGGAAATGAATACATTCCTTGAGTTCTTATTGTGGACGAATACTTTTGTAGCGTGGCTTTTCTGCAAGCAGTGCGATTGCTCTTTATTTGCTCCAAATGTCAGTACTTAGAGTACTATACATTATGTTTAACGTATCCACAAAGACGCATACGAGATGCTGTAAGTTGATACAATTATTTTATTTACACGTATTTACAAATTATACACATAACCTTAATCACTGTTGTCAAAAACAAAGCACTCACATGACAAACCCCCATTTAAGGACAACTGCCAATCGCTGCACATTGAGATGATAACATTGAGACACAAATAAAATAATTGACTGCTTAAAAGCATGTCGTCCACGTGGTCACAAGTATAACCTTGTTACGCCATAACTCTACTTCCAAACACTACCTGTCAATAACTCCGCAGTAACTGACTGTAACTAACTTCACCGTCAAGATCGTCTCTTTATATAGGTGCTTGGCCAAACTTCTAGAAAGTTACATTACAAAATATATCTTCGTGAAAATTCTAGAGTGCGTAATACACAGTTTACAATGGATGGAAAATTTTTAATCGTTCTCGTGCCTATACCATCCTGGAAGTAACAGTGTGTTTTACAATATTATGGATTACAATTTATATATACAGGTAAGAATACATTATAATATTAATTTACAGGTATTTACATTAACGGAACTGATATAAATGTCTATGTACATGACATAACCTCACACATAATACGATCATTCAACTACATAAATGGTAATAATATTAATACTAAATGGATATATTACTTCACAGCTATGCATGCAATAATAATAATTGTATAATAATAATAATAATAATAATAATAATAATAATAATAATAATAATAATAATAATAATAATAATAATAATCGTAAAATAATAATTACTATTATTCGAGCTCGATATCTGTATAATTACCCATGGGTGAGATAGTATTGTTTTCAAGTTATATATTTTATCGCACTTGCGTCATGTTCTCAGATGTTTAGATGGCAAATAAAACATTCTGTTATTTGTTTACAATTAACTTTTTTACGGTATTGGTGCTATTGGCTATTGTCCTCACATGACTTGCATGGACGAAACCTTATGCGAGCGGCTGTATATATGACTTGATTTTTCACTCCTGTGTTTAGAGGAGGAGACTAAGGCCAAAGAAGTAATAAAATTTACATATGATAACAATGACATTTACAATAAGATACAAAAGTTGAAAACTAGACAAGCGGCTGGAATATATCAGATTTCTGGGGATATACTAAAGACAATGGGTTGGGATATAGTACCATATCTGAAGTACTTATTTGATTATTGTTTGGTCGGAGGAGCTATACCAGATGAATGGAGAGTTGCTATAGTAGCCCCTGTATATAAAGGAAAGGGTGATAGACATAAAGCTGAAAATTACAGGCCAGTAAGTTTGACATGCATTGTATGTAAGCTTTGGGAAGGCATTCTTTCTGATTATATTAGACATGTTTGTGAAATTAATAACTGGTTCGATAGAAGGCAATTCGGTTTTAGGAAAGGTTATTCCACTGAAGCTCAACTTGTAGGATTCCAGCAAGATATAGCAGATATCATGGATTCTGGAGGTCAAATGGACTGTATCGCGATTGACCTGTTTAAAGCATTTGATAGGGTGGATCATGGGAGACTACTGGCAAAAATGAGTGCAATCGGACTAGACAAAAGAGTGACTGAATGGGTTGCTATATTTCTAGAAAATAGATCTCAGAGAATTAGAGTAGGTGAAGCTTTATCTGACCCTGTAAAAATTAAGAGGGGAATTCCTCAAGGCAGTATTATCGTACTTTTATGTTTTCTTATATATATAAATGATATGAGTAAAGGAGTGGAATCGGAGGTAAGGCTTTTTGCGGATGATGTTATTCGCTATAGAGTGATAAATAAGTTACAAGATTGTGAGCAACTGCAACGTGACCTCGAAAATGTTGTCAGATGGACAGCAGGCAATGGTATGTTGATAAACGGGGTTAAAAGGCAGGTTGTGAGTTTCACAAATAGGAAAAGTCCTCTCAGTTTTAATTACTGCGTTGATGGGGTGAAAGTTCCTTTTGGGGATCATTGTAAGTATGTAGGTGTTAATATAAGGAAAGATCTTCATTGGGGTAATCACATAAATGGGATTGTAAATAAAGGGTACAGATCTCTGCACATGGTTACGAGGGTGTTTAGGGGTTGTAGTAAGGATGTAAAGGAGAGGGCATATAAGTCTCTGGTAAGACCCCAACTAGAGTATGGTTCCAGTGTATGGGACCCTCACCAGGATTACCTGATTCAAGAACTGGAAAAAATCCAAAGAAAAGCAGCTCGATTTGTTCTGGGTGATTTCCGACAAAAGAGTAGCGTTACAAAAATGTTGCAAAGTTTGGGTTGGGAAGAATTGAGAGAAAGAAGAAGAGCTGCTCGACTAAGTGGTATGTTCCGAGCTGTCAGCGGAGAGATGGCGTGGAATGACATTAGTAAACGAATAAGTTTGAATGGCGTTTATAAAAGTAGGAATGATCACAATGCGAAGATAAAGTTGGAATTCAAGAGGTCAAACTGGGGCAAATATTCATTTATAGAAAGGGGAGTTAGGGATTGGAATAACTTACCAAGGGAGATGTTCAATAAATTTCCAATTTCTTTGAAATCATTTAGGAAAAGGCTAGGAAAGCAACAGATAGGGAATCTGCCACCTGGGCGACTGCCCTAAATGCAGATCAGCATTGATTGATTGATTGAAATACCTGATAGTTTAGTTATCTCTGTAATTATTTCCCTAATCTTGCAAAAGTTCCTGCTGAAGGTCAGTATTAAGCATCATAAAAACAATGTTAGCATGTATTCGGTATAAATAGACTTACATTCTACAGTAAAGTTAGGGCAGAATACTAAACGGCAAGATCTGTGTGGTTCAAGTTCATTTTTATCTTCTCCTATAGGAAATGTTCGGCCACTGTGTAGGTAACGAGATAATACATACATCATTCATGAACATACAACGATTGCAGGTGAACTGCATTACTAATATGGGTATACTCTCATGTTCTTCTTTCGATGGCCGATGTAAACTTCAAAGAATAATATTATTACTGTACAGATGATCCCCACGCAGACCAAAGCCAGTAGCGGAACAGCTGCTTGCAGCTCCACACTCTTTGCTTGCTGTTTATCCTCACTAGTCTCGGTGTCAGCCAAAAACGCTTGATATAGTTTTCTCACTAGACCTGAACGAATCATCTGCTGCAGCCTGGAGAAATAAAGGAGAAAACAAAGTTATCTAATTGAAAATGTATAAAACACTGTCGAATTCATAAATTATGACTGACTTCATCCTCTATACATTATTTATTACATTATATACTGGTTGCCGACGTTTTAAAATAGATAACGTTATTCTTTGTCCAGGAGACTGAGTACCCATACTCAATCTGTGATATCCGTTTCCCCAAGGAGCTAAAATCGACAGTGAAGCTAGTCTCTATGCCTCGCCTTATATCGTATCTTCTTCCCCTGGCTTATACGGGCCCAAAGTCCTGCGAACCGAAGCCCGGTATGCTGACGCTTCAGCGAAGGAACCGATCAGCAAGGTGATATTTCTGAGCGTAGTCGTAGATTCCGACAGCCTGGTAGCGGAAAATGAGCGGGGACTTCGCGATGATCACGACAGTAACACGCACAGCAGTCTGAGCCGGTGTAATGATCGTGTGCGCGTACCTACTCTTCGCTTCGTAAGAGATTTTTTTTGATGGCTTATCAAATGACTAGTGAACAGCTTTTTTCATGTGTTGGAAATTCGTAAAACGCGAATCTGCTGAAATAGTAAGAAGGGAATTTTATGACGAGTTACCAGGTGCACGAGTTCCAACCCGTGATAGAATAATAATTCATTCAAACGTGTGGGTTCAGTGTTAAATCAAAAAACGGTTAGGGGACCAGCAGTAATGGATGAAAAGTTGTACGATATTCAATAACAACTAGAGCAATCCCCAAAAAAATTCCTCAGAAAACTTGCACAACAAGCTGACATTTCGTACCTCACTGTATAGAGGGCAACGATAACACTGAAATTTAGATCGTATAAAGTAACGGAATTACGAAGTTTCAGCCGAGAGTTCTTGTCGCTACAATACACTACTCTATTGAACATTTATTTGCTGAACATAACAGGCTCACGCCCAAATACATGTTTCCATAAATCCATACTAGCATAAGCAAGCTACATAGTGCCGGTAATACAATATAATATAATAAAGGCTATCTTATGACCCCTGCTCAACCCTTAATGGTGATACCAGAGGCCATGGCAATAGACACAAATTTAGTGCAAATAATAACAACAGTGAAATAAGCGGATAAATAAACAGAAAAAATGAACAAACACGATAATCCTTGGACATGCCATGAGGTCCATCAGATACTCCGGAAACGTGACCCCCAAAGTGAGGGTCACCTCAGTAATCATCCTCAGCCCTTGCATGCCACGTCCAACGTCTCCCCTGGATATTCATATTGTCTTTTCAGAATATGAAATTTAAATAAAATAGAATTAAAAGACATAATAAAGTTGAAATAAAATAAACGGCATTATGAATGTCAAAGACCTTCTTGTCCCTCATGACTAAACATGCAAACCTTTGCACATTCCATTGCTCCTATCATTCTTCTACTTGACCCACTCTGGGTTGTTGAGACCAGACTTATGTTACATCACCAGGCGCGTATGTGTACCTCATTCTGCTCTCGTTGCAACTTTATCCTTGTACTAATTCTCTGATACTACTCATCATATTTAACCATGCTTAATCTCATTTAAATACCAAGCCGTTCTCCACATTGAATTTTGCCATCACGTCTACCATACCAAAATATACCAACCTTGTCTATTTAATAAATACAATCATTCTTTATGTACTATCACATATTCAATTCACTATTCATATCAAACACAGTTAACATACAGATAACATAAAATTACCATCAACTTGCCAGTCTTATAAAATTACCATCAAAACTTCCCAATCACATGCCGCCAACTCCATCTCTTATACATCATACTTTCCAATTTCATACCTCCCACTCACCATTTATGCACAATCTCTCTTCTATACATTATTCACGATTCTTCTCACATACCATTAACAACCACACTCTACCCTCAACTCCTCATTCAAATCAAACCACTCACCAAATAAAATTATGCATTCTTATCCACCATCAATCTCACACTCACCATACTTATCAAATACAATTAATCTACTTCCAACTCACTTACCTTCGACCCTAAACTCACCATACTTTTCAAATACTATTTACCAACCTTGTCTATTTAATAAACACAATCATTCTTTATATACCAGCACACATTAAATTCATATCAAACACTGTTAACATCAGATAACATAAAATTACCATCAACTTGCCAATCTTATAAAATTACCATCAAAACTTCTCAATCACATGCCGCCAACTCCATCTCTTATACATCATACTTTCCAATCTCATACCTCCCACTCACCTCTTATTCATAATCCGTCTTCTCTGCACTATTCACTATTCTTCTCAAATACCATTAACAACCACACTCTATCCTCAACTCCTCATTCAGATCAAACCACTCACCAAATTAAATTATGCACCCTTATCCACCATCAACCTCACACTCACCATACTTTTCAAATACAATTAATCTACTTTCAACTCACTTACCTTCGACCCCAAACTCACCATACTTTTCAAATACTATCAATCAGACATAATACCCCATTCACAAAACCAGCTCTTTTATCAACCATACATAATACTCCATTACACTTCAAATACAGATCACTTACGCCATCCCTCTTACCTTCGACCCAAAAATCGCCACACTTTTACATTACTATCAATCAGACATCAAACCGCATTACAATTCCTCAGTTGCCGAGATCCACTCACTTCTCTCGATCACCAACCACATCAACACTAGCTCTCTTATCAACCATATAGTACATAATACTTCATTACACTTACTCTCTTGCCAAGATCCATTCACCGTCTTTCACTACCTCTCTTATCATTCAGACAGTCTCTCTTTACTTAACTTCCTACTTCTCGTTACTACACCCTCATCTTTATTGTCTTTCTTACCTCGCAGCTCTTTTAGACTCATACTTCTTCCTTTCCTCAAGGCCCCTCCTCTGCTAGATGACAATTGTACCTTTCTCTTCGCCGACATATCTCTTATATCTTTCAATGAGTCCTCAATAATTCTGTTCTCACGTATTGCCTCTCTAAAGCTATCCTTAAGACACTCCCTTAAAAACTCTTGCCAAGAGTGTTGTCCCTATACTAGACTCACTCGACACACAACCTCCTGTAGCTTCATATTGCAAACCAAGACCGTCTTCTCCGGAACTTTTCTGGAAACTGTCTTTCCTCCACTCTCACCCCCACACCCTCTCCCATTGCCTTTAGTTTGCACACAGACCACCTCCGTGTCCATTTTCCATAGGTAACAACTAGTGTCTGTCCCCTGATCTGCGCTCTCAACCCGTGCAGATTTGCTCTCACTAGATGTTTCCTTATAATCTTGTGCTTCTCGTACTCGTCTCTTCCTATGTCCCTTTTAATCCACATTTTATTACCCTGTAGATTCCCGGCATTCTTCACCACTATATCAGCCATTAGCGTGGATATCAACGTCGCTTTTATTTGTCTACTCCCCTTCTTCTGCCTACTCTCACAACATCGTCTATATCAATAATAATAATAATAATAATAATAATAATAATAATAATAATAATAATAATAATAATAATAATAATGTTATTTTTTACGTCCCACTAACTACTCTACGGTTTTCGGAGACGCCGAGGTGCCGGAATTTAGTCCCGCAGGAGTTCTTTTACGTGCCAGTAAATCTACCGACACGAGGCTGACGTATTTGAGCACCTTCAAATACCAACGGAATGAGCCAGGATCGAACCTACCAAGTTGGGGATCGTCTATATCTACCTCGCTGAAGTTTATTTTCATTTTATGTTGCATGATGTCAACCACTTTAGCTTCTGTCTTCTCCTCCTTCATACCATAAATATGGATTTTTCTCTACGTTCTCGGCTAGCGTCTGCAGTTTCCTGTTTTAAGTTCCTCACCTTCTCTTCCAAGATTTTTATTCTCTCCCTTAAAGGTACGATTTCCCTTTCATTGCTTTCCATATATGATCTCGTTTCTTTCATGATCTCCTGGAACCAATGCCTCGTCTTCTCATGTTCCATAGCTTGCTCATGCAACAACCTTTCAAACGGGCAGAACTCCTCTATTACTTCCTTAACTATTTTCCTTATAACTTCAACGTCCACCAACTCATATTGCCACTGTTCGTAGGGGCAGGATTTACTTCTATTCCCCCAATCACCAACAACACTGTGACCACCACCGCCGCCAACAACAACTCCACCTTCAGACTATCTTCACTTTACCTTCATTCCTTCTGGCTGCTCTCTTCTTTATTCTTCCTTGCCATCTTCCTACAGCGACCCTAAACTGCTCCACACCGATCATTTTCCTAGTCACACTCCGGTTGAATATTCCGCTCCCCTCTCTACTCCACTCTTCACGACCGCCACACTCACCACGGCACGACCGCTCGCGCAACTTGCTTCTGCTAGACTGACAATACACTACTCCAGTAGATGTCTTCAGCCAGTGAACAGTAGTGATTAAAAACTCTGCACTGGTAACGTTAGGTGCTCATGTGACTGCCGGCCCTCTGGAATTCCCTTGGGTATTTCCTGGAAGGAATGAGTGAGTCGGGCAGAGAAACGCCTGCCCTACTAAGGGCATGTGACGGCCTCCTCTTGTATTGTCCTTTTCGACGGGTATCTCCATAGATTTTCTGGTAGGCAAAACCGGAACGTCCTTATTCCGAATGCACCTCGAAGATAGCAGAACTTCATCGGCAGGTATATAAAAGCAGGTTCGCTGCGAACAGCAGTAGCGTTGAGAGATTGTCGCCATGGTGAATTTATAGAGAATGTTGGAGTAGTAGTGTTGGAATATTTTCGTTGTTTAGTAAGTTGGTGCTCTGTTATCTTGTCGAGTGTTATGTGTTGACTAGTTCGGTGTGTGGAGCAGTCATGTGAGTTGATTGTGCGAATTATCGGTCTTGTTGAGCCGAGTGTACAGTCGTTGTATGTCGTGATAGTCAAGGTTTGTGCGTTCGAATGTGTCTGCATTGGAACTGCTATGTGAAGTGATTGGTGCGTGCGAAGCGAAGTGAAAAGTGAGACCTGTCAATCAAGATTATAGAAGGATCGCCCGTTCCAGGTAAACACTAGTCAACCGGAGACCCGCTATGAGAACAAGACTTTTATAAATAGCAAGAAATTAGTGAAGTGTTGTCATTCTTCGTAAAGTGCGTCTGTGCACTGATTGGACCAACCTGAATTAAAATAGATCAATAAAACAAACAGTGTTTTATTCGTAAGATTACCGTTTTCTGACAAGGCGTGGTTTCATTTGAACTCGTGGGTAAATGCACAAAATAACCGGTATTAGTACCTGAAAACCCAAGACAAATCCATGAAACTTCACTTCACGTCCTCCAAAATTGAGATTTGGTGGACTTTTAATGTAAAAAGAATAAAAGGGGACCGATTGCGTTTCAAGACACCATAAATTCTAACCGTTGTATTGAGTTGGTGCTGATTTTTTATTTTTCTACAACTGGCTAAAGAGGAAAGGATACTTGGGAACTTTCAACATGATGGGATTACAACTTATACGGCATGTAACTCAATTGCTGCAGTGAATAACTATGTCGGGGAACGTGTAATTAACATGAAGAACATATTTTGAGGTATGTCTTCCAAGAGTGTCTGATCTCAGCAATTACAAACCCATGTTTTTATAACATTCTTGTCTGCGCTACATATGAGGAATTCAATAGTGCAATTACTCGAAGGTTTGGTTAAGAGATGCTGCGTGGTCAGCGCTACGAAACCTCTCGGCTGTTATTCTTGCTTTCTAGACCGGGGCCGATATTTCGCCATCACACCGATCATTTTCCAAGTCACACTCCAGTTGACCTTTCCGCTCCCCTCTCTACTACACTCTTCACGACCGTCACACTCTCAAGTAGGCTGAGTGGACCTCGAACCAATTCTCAGATCCAGGTAAAAATCCCGACCAGCTTCAGAGGCCAGATTTCAACAGTCAAAAACGAATGTTCAAATTTATAAGTAAACATTATCTATAATTTCGAACGCCGACATTGAATTGATTTCTCAAAACTGCAAACTACATGTTATTTAGTGCACTGTATTTATATTTATTTATTTATTTATTTACCTTTAGTCTTGGTGAAGTCAGAATTCATGATCTTCTCCTATTTATTGTCAATCGACAAAATTAACAAAAAGTAATTAATGATGCAAAATGAGGTATGGTACGTATTTTGAACAAACAAAGTTTACATGTGTGGATAAAATCTAGAAACTTATTACAATTATTTTTTTTTTGCTATTGGCTTGACGTCGCACCGATACAGATAGGTCTTATGGCGACGATGGGACAGGAAAGGGCTAGAACTGAGAAGGAAGCGGCCGTGGCCTTAATTAACTCAGGAATTGGTAATAAATGTTCATATCTTTGGTATTTAGCAGCACAACTAACCCAAAAAGGAGTTGGGTCACCTTTGAATTTATATACCTAATTACTAGAAAGGAACTGTGGTACAAGAAATCAAAATTGCAAAATGCACGTGAAAGAATATTCGAGACTTTGCAATTTGGTGACAATGGAAAAGAGAGCATTAAAGTAAGAATTTTTAAAACATCCTATATACTACGAATGATGAAAGTACATGGCAAATCTTAAGTGAGGTGTTGAAAACTAAGAAAACTAGAAACAACAAAGTGACATCGATAAATGAAATAGAAATTGGTTATAAGACTGTATCAGATCCTATTGCAATATATAATCTGCAGATGAAATCAAGGCAAAAAAAAAAAAATTAAACGAAAAGTTTTCAGAAGGTAAGGCTATTACTGATTGCATTTTGAAGACCCCCCCACACACACATATATACAAATTAAACTGAACTTCTGAGTACAATTAACGAGTTAGATAATTATGGTAATGGTACGGATAAATTTCTACACAAACTGAACATAAAAACATCGTTTTTCTCCATATATTGTCGAATATGTTAATCTTTCTTTAAGTACAGGTATCATCCCAACTAAGTGTAAAATTACTAGAGTTTTTTCAGTATTAAAAAGAGGAGATAAGAAGGATCTCGGTAAGTACGAGCTCATTAGTATACTGCCAGTTTTAGCCAAAGTCCTTGGAAAGATTATAAAACTAAAATTATTAATTTACCTGTATGAAAATTCGTTCTTGTATAGATTTGTGTCTAAAACTAACCCAACTTCTGCATTATTTGATAATTTAGTTCCTATTCAGAAATCTCTAGATAAAAATAACTTAGGTGTAGTATTACTTCTGGATTGTGAAAGGCTTATGATACTGTAGATTGTGACTAGTTACTTAAAAAATTACATCAGGCAGGTATAAGGAGGTCAATCCTGTCGTGATTCAACAACTTTTTAACAATCGACAACAATTTGTGGGCGTTTGTGACCACAATAGTGAAAAGATTCCAATAAAATGTGGGAGTGCTCCAGGGATCAATTTTAGGTCCAGTATTATTTGCCGTACATATAAACAATATGCTGATCTTAAAGGTAAAATTTTATTGTTCGCTGATGGCACTAACATATTTTCTGAGGGACGAAACCAAACAGAATTTATATGCAATCATAGAAACATCGTTTTTTCTCCATATATTGCCGTATATATTAATATTTCTTTAAGTACAGGTATCATCCCAACTAAGTGTAAAATTACTAGAGTTGTTTCTGCATTGAAAGGAGGAGATAAGACGGATCCCGGTAAGTACAAGCTCTTTAGTATACTGTCAGTATTAGCCAAAGTCCTTGAAAAGGTTATAAAACTAAAATTATTAATTTACCTAAATAAAAATTCGTTCTTGTATGGATTTGTGTCTAAAAGTAACATAACTTCTGCATTATTCTCAAAATAGATTATGTGGATTACCAAATTGACCGTAAATGAAATTAAATCTCGTTTTAGAATTAGATTCCCTATACATTAGAAACACAATTGTGGAAAGTTGATTCAGTTTCATTCTTGAGTCTAATAAACTCGTATATGGGACTGTCATATTGATTTCTTTAAGACTGATCCTGTAGGCGGAATAATCTACGGGTTGAGGTATAGTGGTATGAAGAGTCAACTACTTAATTATCTGTATTATTCTTTAATTCATAGCCATCTTACTTGTTTGAATAGCATGTAGGGAAATTGTAGGAAATATTTATTGCATGAGCCTGAGGTAATAATTCAAAACACGACTGTTAGAATTACTTGTCATCTTCCATATAGGACTCATGCATTTAAGGAATTAAAACTATTTCTATATGTATTAACATGGCTATGGCCATTCTCCTCCACTTTGTTAAAAACTTATAAACTTTTATCAATGTTAAGATTGCCCCTCAGAATATGCATATATATCACACGAGGCAAGTCGGTCATTTTCTTGTAACATAGTCTTCTAAATTTAGTTTGCGGGGAATACTGGCCTATGCCATCAAGATAAACCAGGCGGCCCGCGAGATCCGTTACTTTCTACTTATAAATGCCCTGCGTGCACAAATGATGAATTGGATATCTACTAACCGATTTTCACAGCGGCACTACTACCAGCAGGAAGGTTACGTCAGAATATGAAAAGAGAAACAACCAGACGGACGCTCGAAGCCTGTTCCTCAGCGCTACCCGTCTAATGCACCCCCTTCTATTAGTAAACCTCGTTTCTGACCGCATAGTACTAGGCTCGCTTATGGTACAGCAACACTACATTTGCTGTCTACATATCGACAATGGCTAGTTGTATTCAGCAACGACGAATACACAGGAATAATTTTAATCTGTGGAGAATCTGGTCGGAATGCAGCCGAAGCTCGCAGACGGTATGCACAGGACTTTCCAAACAGACGTCTGCCTTCTACACAAGTATTTCGCCGAACAGTATTAGTTTGTGTTTCATAAGAAAACACTCTGTTATAGAATGGGATGTCTACACAATCATGTATAAATTAATAAGTTATTGTATTTTCTTTTCTGAATCTTTGGCGTATTTACAAATGCACCCGGTTATCAAACGTGTGCAGTAAAATGACTGCTGTTTTGTTTCACAACATCCGAAATACTGCACGTTGTAGCGCTCCTTCGGAAACAAGCTATTAGGCATCCCATGCATCACTATTGCAAGTAGGACATTCATAAGTAGAAAGTACGGCGCTTGCGGGCCGCCTGGAGTAATAGGTTACTTGGTACAGTCTTAATAGCGTCTTCACGATGGGTGATTAGCTTCATTTTAATGTTGTTTGTGAACTTACGGGTAAATGAACTCCATGCTCGTTTAAATTTTGCTGGTTTAAAAACCCACCTCGTGAACGTCACTGCTCTTACGAACTTCGCTCTTAGGGGTTATACTATAAAAATAATAAACGAATAACTTACCTCAGCCACCGGAACCATCCAATAGTTAACGGACAGCAGCACAATTGGAATGCCGTAATACATAGCAGGTCGACTAGATGGCGCATTTCAGAAAATCCGAAACTCGGTAGCCGAGGCCATACGATTATTATTTATCCAGGATCGTTTCAAGCTCCTATGGGTTACGATTGCACAACTTTCTCAACTGTTGATGTTCTTTCTTTTTACGTCAATACTCCTTCATTCTCTGGCTCGTTTTGCTCGTTCCCCATCCGAGACCACTGTTCTTGTTCTCCTGGGTTTCTCTACAAACAGATCCGTCGCCTCCGCAATTTTCCTCCTGAACACTGTTCGGTTTGTAATATCTTCCTCCTCAATGCCACATTTTTTAAGATCCTGACGAAACTTCTTTCAGCCATGGTACTTGGGTCTTTCTTCTTTCCTGGAAGATGAGGTTCTTATTTCCTAGGTATTCCGGTCCCATTCTTCTTAGGTGTCCATAAAATGTCAGTCGCCTTTTTTCATCGAGGTTGAAATGTTTTCGCATCTTCATACAGCTCTTGATTTAATCTCAAACGAAAGGTAAACTCATTTCCTGTTAATTATTATCATTATTATTATTAACGTAAATATGTCTTATGGCCGGCTGTCATCTGAAATTAGCAACCTTTCATGGATGCCCATGACCGAGAGACATATCTATCCCCCTGTGGGTGGGGGCGGTAGAAGAACACCCACGGTATTCCTGTCGTAAGAGGTGACTGAAAGGAGCCCCAGGGACTCTCAACTTGGGAGAGTGGGTTGGTGAGTACGGGGCCCTGAGCTGAATCCTAACATTGCCTCTACTTACTTGTGCCAAGCTCCTCACTTTCATTCATCCTATCCGACCTCCCTTGGTCAACTCTTGTTCTTTTCCACCCCGACGGTAGTAGGTTTGCGAATCCTAGGGAGTCTTTCATTTTCACGCTCTTCGGTGGTCCTTGTCTTTCTTTGGCCGATATCTTCATTTTTGTGTCGGGTCCCTTCTATTTTTTCTCTCTGATTATTGTTGCCTAGTTGTACTTCCTCTTAAAACAACCACCACCACCACCACCACCACCACCACCAGAGACATATTTATGATCATTTGATTTTCGCAAAGGGAAAAGTGGTTTCATATCATTTTTTAAAAAAATACACTATCACAATGAATATTGCTGTTTTTTCTAGTGGTTTCACATCGAAGGCTTTTTGGCGACCAAGGATCGGAAATGGCTAGGATTAGGAAGGCAGTGACCGTAGCCTTGATTAATATAGATCCCAAGCACTTGTTTAGTGTAAAAATGAGAAAACACGCAAATCCAAGCCAGAAATCCGACAGTGTTCAAACCCTTCATGCAAGTTCACAACACGGCTATGCGACCGAAACTGCGCGCCAACTCGCTGAGTGAATATTGCATTATGCAATGGTTTTCGTACTGAGCTTCCTCTGTAGATCACTGGAAAAGTTTTGGTGTCCGGATCCCAAGATCACGGGCTCAAAATCCGGAAGAGGTAGTCGGAATTTTAAAGGGCGGAAAAGTCCATTTGACACTCCATGTTGTACGATTTGGGCATATAGAAGATCTCTTGTGACGTATTTGGTATTTATCTGACAAAATTAATTACAGTTCAGCTATAGATCACTCGACAGAGTTCCAATATACTCCGTCATCTGGTATATTAAAAATTGAACGTCGAAATTAGCATGCAGGCAGCGTAGATTGCGTCAAATAAATTGTCTGCACACGGCAGCTGAGGCCATATAATTATTTTTTTAAATTTATTTATTTATTTATTTATTTATTTATTTATTTATTTATTTATTTATTTATTTATTTATTTATTTATTTATTTATTTATTTATTTATTTCACTGTTAGAGCGGAGATACCTACGCAAGGCAAATATAATTAGTGCTATAAAGTTTTGTGCCGAAGTTACTTTATGAGGAAACAGTCCTCTACTTTTAAGACTAACGCATATCTACAGTTTTCTGAAAAAAATACTGCAAGCCATTCTATGCGATGGGGAAATGTTATTTGGAACTAATTATTGAGTTCCCATGAGAAATTAAAAATGTATTATTCTTTAATTGAGAATATCGATAGGGTATTATTAAAGAGGTTTCTCAGTCTAAATGTCAGTGTTTTGTGCCACTGAACTCCTCTTTTGAAATGGCTCTCAATCGTTGAGGTACCACCCGATGCTTCTTGTTTTGACTGGCACTATGATAAAGGAAGACGGAATCTCCACGTACAGTACTGAATATGCCTGCCTAGGTATTTTAAAATTTTTTAAAATCTTCCCATCAGGAAACTAACAGTAAATTTCACCGATTGAGCAGAATTATACGAGCGTTTGGGTAAAAGTCATTGCAAGTAATTTTCTTTTGCAGATATGCGAGCGGATCACAAACTGCTATTTGCCGCGTGGAAGCTATGCAGGCATAATGTGTATTCACAGCAACAGATGGCTTTGTGATTGCTGGTAGTAGCCAAAGAGCGCTGTGAAATCAGTTGTGTCGGTGTGGCGAGCGGTGGCGAGCGTCGTGCGAGACGGAAGTTAACTCGTGTTGAGCAGCGCACGTACATCAAAATAGCCCTTCTCCGGGGGAGAAATGAGATTAAATGTCACAGTGACTTGGTGGAAGCCATTGGGAATAATGCCCTCCCATACCGTACAGTAGCATGGTAGGTAGGAAAGTTTCAGCAAGGTCGTGGCCAAAATTCATCGTGCTAGGTGGACGGAGCAAGTTTCATATCGCATATACCGTTGAACTTCCGTCAGTGAATGCGGTACCCACTGCGATGCGATTTTACGCAGTTGCAGCTCGGTCCGCAAATACCCTGTGGATGGTGTGTTTCTCGATGTCGCTTGCCCTCTCCGACTCCAGTAGCGTCCATCGTCTGTCTTCCTCTAGGAGCTGCTCGATGACAGCACGTGCCACGTCGGTACGTACACTGAGATCGTACCGAACGTTGCTGACCACCGATTGCCACACGTCCTTTTGATTATTATTATTATTATTATTATTATTATTATTATTATTTGTCTATTACATTATTTGGGTGCTTCCTATCAATACAATTATGGAGTCCTGGACAAAGAACCCTCTCGACTGAGACTAAAAACCAAACCTGAAATGTTTGGTCTGGGGGTGGTTGTCTAGCTGTGCTTCACCTTGTAACAATAATCATCAAAAACACCACTACCACTACTACCACCACCATGAAGTGGATCTTACTCGAACTCTCAAAGTTGTTCAGTTTGGTGCCTTTGGTCCGTTACCCATCCATGTGCAGCAGGCTGGTCAGATATAATTCTACTGTATTTTTATATATGAGTATGTTGAAACTTAATCATTACTAACCTGTGATCCAAAACCCCTTTGTACGGGCTTCTCTTGGGTAACATGAAGGCCAGGACTACCCTGAAGGAGCCGTCAGGCAGGTGAGAAAACCTGCAGGGTATTTTTTTCCTGTAGTTTCGCATGTAACCGCAGTCTATCATGAAAGCACTTCTTTGCTTGCACATTCTGTGGAAGGCGTCCATTATAGTAGGAGGTAGTGAATCTTTTATAGCCAGTAGTTTTCGCCTGTACACTTCTTTCATAATGGTATTATTGGCATCCTAGAGAAAAAGAGAGTCATTTAAAATTAGTGCAGTTCCATTGAGAGATTTGTCACTCCAGTATAGCGTATGCGAGACATTACCAGTGGTGTATGCTGGGATCAAGACGTGGGCTACCACTAGACTTAGGTTACCCCTTTTCGATGGTTGGTTTAGTGAACGTCAAGCCTTCAGCGTTTGAACTGCAGCCAATAGCCAACGGAGATGCCTTCTGTGTAGGCAAGGCTGCTTCACAAGCTACTGCCCTGGCCTCTGCTACTGCCAGTGCTCAACCCTTGATCCGTGGAGATGGTAGCCTAAGGTTTACCAAATGAAAGTCCGGCTTTGTGGCTAAATGGATAGAATGCTTACCTTTAGTCCGATGACCGCGGTTCAGTTTTCAGAATCAACCCCCTCATACTGTTAATTCCCCTAGCTTGGGGACTGGGTATTTATGACGTCTTCGCCATTCATTTTATCCACATTAGGTCACCACCAAGCCTATACAGATGCCATGCCCCATTATTATTATTATTATTATTATTATTATTATTATTATTATTATTATTATTATTATTATTAATATTATTATTAAATTAAAATGTCGAGTTTTACAGGGGTCGTACCCATCCTTCACTCGTTAATTAGCTTCCTCGGGAGATCAATGGTGGCGTCCGACCCAGAAGGCAGCTAAGGATAACATGATGGCAAGCATAATTGGCAGTCATACACATTTTAGTGAAAAATGGAAGGGTATGTATAGGTATTTTAAGGCAGAAACAGGTTCCAAGAAGGACATTCCAGGAATAATTAATGAACAAGGGGAGTGTGTATGTGAGGATCTTCAAAAGACAGAAGTATTCAGTCAGCAGTATGTAAAGATTGTTGGTTACAAGGATGATGTCAAGATAGAGGAGGAGACTAAGGCCAAAGAAGTATTAAAATTTACATATGATAACAATGACATTTACAATAAGATACAAAAGTTGAAAACTAGAAAAGCAGCTGGAATTGATCAGATTTCTGGGGATATACTAAAGACAATGGGTTGGGATATACTACCGTATCTGAAGTACTTATTTGATTATTGTTTGGTCGGAGGAGCTATACCAGATGAATGGAGAGTTGCTATAGTAGCCCCTGTGTATAAAGGAAAGGGTGGTAGACATAAAGCTGAAAATTACAGGCCAGTCAGTTTGACATGCATTGTATGTAAGCTTTGGGAAGGCATTCTTTCTGATTATATTAGACATGTTTGTGAAATTAATAACTGGTTCGATAGAAGGTAATTCGGTTTTAGGAAAGGTTATTCCACTGAAGCTCAACTTGTAGGATTCCAGCAAGATATAGCAGATATCTTGGATTCTGGAGGTCAAATGGACTGTATCGCGATTGACCTGTTTAAAGCATTTGATAGGGTGGATCATGGGAGACTACTGGCAAAAATGAGTGCAATCGGACTAGACAAAAGAGTGACTGAATGGGTTGCTATATTTCTAGAAAATAGATCTCAGAGAATTAGAGTAGGTGAAGCTTTATCTGACCCTGTAATAATTAAGAGGGGAATTCCTCAAGGCAGTATTATCGGACCTTTATGTTTTCTTATATATATAAATGATATGAGTAAAGGAGTGGAATCCGAGGTAAGGCTTTTTGCGGATGATGTTATTCGCTGTAGAGTGATAAATAAGTTACAAGATTGTGAGCAACTGCAACGTGACCTCGAAAATGTTGTGAGATGAACAGCAGGCAATGGTATGTTGATAATCGGGGTTAAAAGTCAGGTTGTGAGTTTCACAAATAGGAAAAGTCCTCTCAGTTTTAATTACTGCGTTGATGGGGTGAAAGTTCCTTTTGGGGATCATTGTAAGTATGTAGGTGTTAATATAAGGAAAGATCTTCATTGGGTTAATCACATAAATGGGATTGTAAATAAAGGGTACAGATCTCTGCACATGGTTATGAGGGTGTTTAGGGGTTGTAGTAAGGATGTAAAGGAGAGGGCATATAAGTCTCTGGTAAGACCCCAACTAGAGTATGGTTCCAGTGTATGGGACCCTCACCAGGATTACCTGATTGAAGAACTGGAAAAAATCCAAAGAAAAGCAGCTCGATTTGTTCTGGGTGATTTCCGACAAAAGAGTAGCGTTACAAAAATGTTGCAATGTTTGGGTTGGGAAGAATTGAGAGAAAGAAGAAGAGCTGCTCGACTAAGTGGTATGTGCCGAGCTGTCAGCGGAGAGATGGCGTGGAATGACATTAGTAGACGAATAAGTTTGAATGGCGTTTATAAAAGTAGGCAAGATCACAATATGAAGATAAAGTTAGAATTCAAGAGGACAAACTGGGGCAAATATTCATTTATAGGAAGGGGAGTTAGGGTTTGGAATAAGTTACCAAGGGAGATGTTCAATAAATTTCCAATTTCTTTGAAATCATTTAGGAAAAGGCTAGGAAAGCAACAGATAGGGAATCTGCCACCTGGGCGACTGCCCTAAATGCAGATCAGTATTGACTGATTGACTGACTGATGATGGGTTCGATTCCAACCAACAAAAGAGAACACTAAACCTGAAAGACTGCATTTCATTTTAGCTGATCTACCAATAAAAGAAAACTATATTGCTTCTATAACAGCAGCCTTGCAGTGTCTTCGTACAAGGATGTAGAAATAAACGGGAATGAAATAACAGCACGCTGTTATTTAGGTAAATAAATCAGAAGGATGAGGTCAGGAAGTATATACGATGACTAACGCATGGTTTATAGCAGTGGCGATGTGACCGACCGAAGCCTAGCACACCTATCCCCCTCGGTCCCCGCTACTATCCGATATACGGCAGCAAGCCGCGTGTGGCAAGTCGAGGGGAGAGGGGTGAGAGTCTGGGCTGCAATATCACTCTCCGATGCCTTGCTCTTAGAAACACATGCGACGTTTTTCCTCGTTGCTTTCAAGTTTTGTAAATGGAACAATGTGTGCGATGCTTACGATTTCCGTCGTTCTCATTTGAAGTTTGGGCTTCACTGATAGCCTTGGTAGCCCTCAGTGTACGCCACTGGATATTACTGATAACTAGGGCCCGGATGTTTATGCAGTAATAGGTTAGAATGCAAACTTACTGAAGTTAGTAATAAGTAGAGTCTACCCGCACAACGGTAATACTATGAGGTTTGCATAAACGTTAGGGGTTCGGCCCATTAGAACCCATAGAGTTTATGTTACTCCCAATACATTACCTTAGAGCGGGATAGTCGACAATTCTTACTAGGTAATTTTGTTACTAAATAATTTTGTTTATGCAAACCTCATAGCTTTAACGTCGTGCGAGTAGACTCTACATATTACTCGCTTCAGTAAGTTTACATTCTAACCTATTACTGCATTAACATCCGGGCCCTACTGATAACCAATACACAATTGAGTGATATTATTACGACTGCCAGGTAATATAGAGAGAAATTACAGTGTGCAGCATGGGCAGCAGTTAAAGGGAATGAGGAGGATCCTTAGAACGAGCAAGATAATCTATGTGGTCTCACTAATGCTCAGTTGAGTTAGTCTGCGCTATTAGGGGATCAGAGAAGTACTTTGCAGTCTTGGTCGTACTCTTCTGACCATTGCCAGAAATCTAAACGTGTGAGATGTGTTGTCTTGCATGGGCCAATCCGCTACAGGATAAACAGTCAGCATGTGTGGGTTTACGTGATCTTCAAAGATGTGTTCTCAACCTAATCAATCGAGACAAGTGCCTTCCATATGGAAGAGTGCTACCATAGAAAAACGATGAGCACATTCCCCAAACCGTAACGCTGCCATCACAAGCTTGTGTTGTACCAGCAGTAATTGTAGGATGTTTCTTTTCCACTGTCTCTTGCCTGAAACGTCAACATACACTGACTGACAGAGCAAATGCAACACCAAGAAGGAGTGGTCAGAACTTTATGCCAATTGCAGGATAGACTGACGTCACTGAGGTATGCTCATGATGTGAAATGCGCCGCTGTGCTGCGCACGTAGCGAACGATAAATGGGACACGGCGTTGGCGAATGGCCCACTTCGTACCGTGATTTCTCAGCCGACAGTCATTGTAGAACGTGTTGTCCTGTGCCACAGGACACGTGTATAGCTATGAATGCCAGGCCGCCGTCAACGGAGGCATTTCCAGCAGACAGACGACTTTACGAGGGGTATGGTGATCGGGCTGAGAAGGGCAGGTTGGTCGCTTCGTCAAATCGCAGCCGATACCCATAGGGATGTGTCCACGGTGCAGCGCCTGTGGCGAAGATGGTTGGCGCAGGGACATGTGGCACGTGCGAGGGGTCCAGGCGCAGCCCGAGTGACGTCAGCACGCGAGGATCGGCGCATCCGCCGCCAAGCGGTGGCAGCCCCGCACGCCACGTCAACCGCCATTCTTCAGCATGTGCAAGACACCCTGGCTGTTCCAATATCGACCAGAACAATTTCCCGTCGATTGGTTGAAGGAGGCCTGCTCTCCCGGCGTCCGCTCAGAAGACTACCATTGACTCCACAGCATAGACGTGCACGCCTGGCATGGTGCCGGGCTAGAGCGACTTGGATGAGGGAATGGCGGAACGTCGTGTTCTCCGATGAGTCACGCTTCTGTTCTGTCAGTGATAGTCACCGCAGACGAGTGTGGCGTCGGCGTGGAGAAAGGTCAAATCCGGCAGTAACTGTGGAGCGCCCTACCGCTAGACAACGCGGCATCATGGTTTGGGGCGCTATTGCGTATGATTCCACGTCACCTCTAGTGCGTATTCAAGGCACGTTAAATGCCCACCGCTACGTGCAGCATGTGCTGCGGCCGGTGGCACTCCCGTACCTTCAGGGGCTGCCCAATGCTCTGTTTCAGCAGGATAATGCCCGCCCACACACTGCTCGCATCTCCCAACAGGCTCTACGAGGTGTACAGATGCTTCCGTGGCCAGCGTACTCTCCGGATCTCTCACCAATCGAACACGTGTGGGATCTCATTGGACGCCATTTTCAAACTCTGCCCCAGCCTCGTACGGACGACCAACTGTGTCAAATGGTTGACAGAGAATGGAGAACCATCCCTCAGGACACCATCCGCACTCTTATTGACTCTGTACCTCGACGTGTTTCTGCGTGCATCGCCGCTCGCGGTGGTCCTACATCCTACTGAGTCGATGCCGTGCGCTTTGTGTAACCTGCATATCGGTTTGAAATAAACATCAATTATTCGTCCGTGCCGTCTCTGTTTTTTCCCCAACTTTCATCCCTTTCGAACCACTCCTTCTTGGTGTTGCATTTGCTCTGTCAGTCAGTGTATATCGCGTTGATGAAGCAGAAATCAAGAGAATACAACACTTTGCCTATCAATGAAGGCTTGATTCCAATACTGCCGAGCGAATTGAACTGAAACTTTCGTTAGCACAGGATCAGTGACCATTCGTTTGCTTCACAGCCCCAAAACCAGTACGGTTCATTGAATTGTCATTTTAGTTACACGTCTAATAGCCTCCTTGTTCATCTTGATGGTGGACTGCAATTGTAGCGTGTTGGTTGACCCTTACGCACCTTTGTAGCAAACGTTCGCCTTTCACATCAATCACATCAGCAGCATGTGGGATTCGGCAGTTTACATACTGACGAATCGTGGACTTGTTTTGAGAGGAAAAGATAGCAATTTTGGATTTTTTTGCTAGGGGATTTACATCGCACCGACACACATAGGTCTTATGGCGACGATGGGATAGGAAAGGCCTAGGAGTTGGAAGGAAGCGGCCATGGCCTTAATTAAGGTACAGCCCCAGCATTTTCCTGTGTGAAAATGGGAAACCACGGAAAACCATCTTCAGGGCTGCCGATAGTGGGATTCGAACCTACTATCTCCCGGTTGCAAGCTCACAGCCGCGCGCCTCTACGCGCACGGCCAATTCGCCCGGTAATTTTGGATCTGTGCATAATGCAAATGTAATGATGTGTCTAGCTGATTAGGGAGTTTGATCAGTTCCTTGCTGAGCACATTGCCAACACTGGTAATAAAGTAAAAGGTTTCGTTTTCTACTTTTCCTGTGCTACATATGAGGAAGTTATTAAAACAATTCGTGATGAAGTCGGTCCTTTGGGTGAAAAGGAAAGAAAGATAAGGGCGTCAAATTAAAAGGATGAAGTGTCTTCTTTCTTGTTACAAAGTTATTCTATGACATTCAAACTAGTTGCGTCAAATTAAAAGGATGAAGTGTCTTCTTTCTTGTTACAAAGTTATTCTATGACATTCAAACTAGTTATCATTTTAAAAGTGTTCTGCATACGGGTCTGCATGCGGCAGAATATGCCTGCCGTCGGCCGAACAATCATGTCACAACATAAAGGTTCCTATCTGGGATGTCACCATGGTGTTTCTAAAACAGAATTGCCTAAGGAGAGTTACCTTAAAAGCACAGGTCCACTGAATATGGGTGTTTTATTTAAAGTTGTACCTGTGTACAAGATATTCGCATCAGAGACAGTGGCGTATATTGAGGGCTACCGAGGCTATCGGTGAAGCCCAAACCTCAAGTGAGACGATGGAAATCTAAAGCACATTATAATGTAAGCTCTGACACATTGTTCAACTTACAAAACCTGAAAACAATGAGAAAAGCGTTGCTCATATTTCTGAGCGTTAGGCATCGGGGAGTGATATTGCTGCCCAGGCGCTGAGTCCCTCTCACCTCGCGCGGCTTGCTGCTGAATGTCCGATAGATGCGGGGACCGAGGAGATAGATGTGCAAAGCTTCGCTCCGTTAGTTTGCAACTGCTCACGAGGGAGAGAGAGAGTTCGAAGACTCGAACTTCTCCGTAAGACTCCGAAATAACACGGTTGACCCATGTACTACGTGTTTGTTGTTGCATGTGCAAGACATCTTACTGATAGTATTATTGTTATCGGAACAATTTTAGCTTATTTGAAGTTACAGTGTATAACGTGACTGACCGTGTGGGGTTATTTTTGTAAAATGGGTGAACGATATGTAATAAAACTGGTACTGGATAAATTATTCTCGAAACTGAAGTATGCAGATAAATTGCTGATACTGTAGTTTAAAATTTTCCTCGGAATCAACCTCCTCGTACTCTTAATTCTTCTGGCTTGGGGACTGAGTGTTTATGACGTCTTCAACCCCATTAGTCCACCACCAAAGATTTTCAGAGGCCATGCATCATCATCATTATTATTATTATTATTATTATTATTATTATTATTATTATTATTATTATTATTATTATTATTATTATAACATAGAAATATAAGGTTTTGCAGCATTACCAAAGATCGTCCCCGTCGTTCACTGGTTTATTAACTTCCTCGTTAGATCAGGGGTGGTGTCCGACCGTAGGTCACGGGTTCGATTCCAACGATTCCTCATCGTATATACTTCCTGACCTCATATTTCTGATTTACTTAATTATATAGATAAGAGAGCGCTGGTATTTCACTCCCCGTCTAGTTTTACATCCTTGTAGGAAGACACTGCAGGGTGCTGTTATAGGAGTAATATAATTTTCTTTTTATGGGTAGATCTGCTAAAATTAAATGCAGTGTTTCAGGTTTATTGCTTTTTTTTGTAGTTTGGAATCAAACATGTGATCATGGGTCGGACACCACCACCGAGCTACCGAGCAAGCTAATAAACCAGTGAACGACGGGTACAGTCGTTGGTAATGCTGTAAAATTTTCCATTTTAATTTAATAATACATAACCTTTGGAAAGGCTTGGTGGTGACCTAATGAAGATGGAATGGATGGCGAAGACGTCATAAATACCCAGTCCCCAAGTCAGGGGAATTAAGAGTACGATGAGGTTGATTCCGAGAATTGAACCTGGGCTATCGGATCAAAAGGCAAGCATACTATCCATTTAACCACAAAGCCGGGCTTTAATTTGCTAAAGACTTAAATTTTCAAAGGACTTTAATTTGCTAAACCCTAGGCTATCTTTTCCACTGATCAGGGGTTGAGAACTGGCAGTGGCAGAGGCGAGGGAAGTACCTTGTAAAACAGCCTTGTCAACACAGCAGGCTACTCCGGTGGCTCAACACGCGTAAGGTTTGGCGTTCACTAAACCGACTATCGAAAAGGAGTAACCTGTTTAGTAGTAGTCCAAGTCTCGATCCTAGCAATACCCACTGATCACAGACAGTTTAAGCAGGATGCAGTGTTGCAAAGACACCAAATGCTGATGAAAACCTTCCTAGTGTTATTTGGTCTAAATGTCCAAAAGAAATATTTGTTTCTAAGAAGAAAATTAGTGGCTTAGAAGCAGTCTCATTAGTCAAGGACAATATACGAAAGTTACTAGAACTCGATATTCGCAGTGAAGATACTTCCGAGTAAACAGGAGGATCTTCGTCGAGTGCAAAATGTGTCCAACGATCTTTGAAGAAAGAGAAGAAGAAGAAGAAGAAGAATGCCTCCAGAGTCACCAGTATTCGTAAAATAGCTGCAAAAATGAAAAAGGAAGGGAAAATACACGGTTCTGGAAACTTTGGTAGGTAGTAATTCAGTAGACGCCTGTGTGGTGTAGTGGTTAGTGTGATTAGCTGCCACCCCCGGAGGCCCGGGTTCGATTCCCGGCTCTGCCACGAAATTTGAAAAGTGGTACGAGGGCTGGAACTGGGTCCACTCATCCTCGGGAGGTCAACTGAGTAGAGGTGGGTTCGATTCCCACCTCAGCCATCCTGGAAGTGTTTTTCCGTGGTTTCACACTTCTCCTCCAGGCAAATGCCGGGATGGTACCTAACTTAAGGCCACGGCCGCTTCCTTCCCTCTTCCTTGTCTATCCCTTCCAATTTTCCCATCCCTCAGCATAGCAGGTGAGGCCGCCTGGGCGAGGTACTGGTCATCTTCCCCAGTTGTATCCCCGATCCAGAGTCTGAAGTTTCAGGACACTGCCCTTGAGGCGGTAGAGGTGGGATCCCTCCGTGAGTCCGAGGGAAAAACCAACCCTGGAGGGTAAGCAGATTAATAAAGTAAGAAAGAAAGTATTTCAGTATAAAGAAATGAAACAATTTTATTTTTCCGAAATTTATATGTTTACGTATTGTGTCACATTTTTCTCCAATAATATTGTTTCACTTTAAAAAAATTGTGGTATGTGTGTCATAGTTATATTACAAAACCTGTGTATGGAATTTTTGACCGCAAGTCATGTAGTAGGGATCTTTATGTCATAAATACACAATATATCTCTGTATATAATAAAATATCAATATATAGTGTTGTTTGAACATGTGTTATAAATTCCAAACTTTAAATAAAATCACCTTTGAAAACGAAAAAACAGTTTTTAGAAATTCAAGAAAATAAGAAAATTCTAGAATATTTAAAACTAGCATTTGTACCCGTTCTTCGCACGGGAATTTGAAGTGGATTACATGTTTCCTTCATGAACTTATGCGAAGTAAGATAGCTCTATTCATGCGTTAAATGCAATATGTTTAAATATTATTTTCCTACGAAAGCGCGCGCTACTAACGTGAAATACAATGAAGCTAAAGAAAGTCGAGGGAGAATGAGGACGATTTCCGAATTTATTGTACGGTACAATCTTGGTCCGAAATTGTGCGAAATTCTCCATGGTTCTCAGGTTGCATATAGTGTCTCTGATCACTGGCGTGGCGCTCTGACGTTGATGGCGAAGTGGAGTATAGCTTTTAGTGCCGGGAGTGTCCGAGGACATGTTTGACTCCCGTAGGCGACCTGCGCGTCGTGATGAGGATGAAATGATGATGAAGACGACACATACACCCAGTCCCCGTGCCGACGAAATTAACCAATGATGGTTCAAATTCCCGACCCTGCCGGGAATCGAACCCGGGACCCCTGTGGCCAAAGGCCAGCACCCTAACCATTTAGCCATGGAGCCGGACTCTGACGTTGATGATACCTCCCTTTATATCTGCCCTATCGAAAAGAGTAAAATAGCTCTTTAGTTTTTCACGTTACCCACCTTGTTGTGACATGCACGACATGTCACACGGGATTTAGATTAAAAATCCAGTTTTTCGTAATCATCTACGTTATTATCCGTTGTACGATAAATACGTACATGGCACCCATCCATTATCTAAAGGCTAAGCCTTGTCGCTGCAGCCACATCCAACGGTCTTCAGCAGTCCTTTTCATCGTGACGTACATGGCATAAAGAAACGGAAATAGCATAATCTTAAACGTTTGTTATATACAGGCTTTTGACTGACCTAATGCTAGCGAAAATATTTGAAAATAATCTTCCTGTAAGAACCAACTCTGTGTGATTACCATGACATCATATGCACTTGATAACACAATCATGAGTGAGTAGAATCCAAATACATAGTTTGGTTGAAATAAGTCCAGCAGTTTTCCACTACAGACAGACACCAAAAGGGAAAGTTCTACCTTATGTTTCCTCGGTGTTCAGTTATATTAGGTGGGGTTAATTTTCAAGTCGAGGGAAATATTATGTATCCTCTGATTTTCTCCTCGTATGGATCCTTCAAATAACTGTACTGTAGGTCTGCGAGAGCGTCCGTTCCTGGCTGCAGAGCATGAAGCCCGTAGAACATAGTACTTTTCTCCATCATTTGAAGAGTAAGCGAAATTATGTACATAAGAATAATTATGTAAAATGAAGGGGCGTTTCACATATATTCTACAGATTTTACATATAATCAGTAGTGTAAGAGAAATTTGAAAAATACTCTTCTGGTCTTGCTATAAAACCCCAAGTCTATTCAGTGATTTTTAAATGATATGCATATCGAAACCTGCTATATATGAAGTTCGGTCGAGATGTAATCAATATCAGTCAGCCTAAGCAAGCAGTGAAAGTGGACGTGCTGAGTGACGAGTGCCAAGGAATGTTTGCAGTGGAGCAATATCGAGTCGCAATAGGAAGATGGCAGAGGAGTTTGAAGAGGATGAGAAGATGTTTCCGGCGCATCATGTAAGAAAAGTATATTATTATTATTATTATTATTATTATTATTATTATTATTATTATTATTATTATAGTCCGACTCGTTGGCTGAATGGTCAGCGTACTGGCCTTCGGTTCAGAGGGCCCCGGGTTCCATTCCCGGTCGGGTCGGGGATTTTATCTTTCAATGGTTAATTCCAATGGCCTGGGGGCTGGGTGTTTGTGCTGTCCCCAAACATCCCTGCAACTCACACACCACACATAACACAATCCTCCACCACAATAACACGCAGTTACCTACACGTGGCAGATGCCGCCCACCCTCATCGGAGGGTCTGCCTTACAAGGGCTGCACTCGGCTAGTAATAGCCACACGAAATTATTATTATTATTATTATTATTATTATTATTATTATTATTATTATTATTATTATTATTATTATTATTATTATTATTATTATTGAAGTTTATTGTCTGGTATTTTTATTAGATGTGTCTATATTTTACAGTTTTGAAGTAATTTTAGTATAGATCTACTTGACTTCGCTAATAGTGAGAGTGAAGTACTACTAGGCCTACCTCATGGTCTTCTCAACAATAAGAACAATATTTATTTAGCGTACAGCTTTTAGTGCCGGGAGTGTTTGAGGACATGTTCGGCTCGCTTGGCGCAGGTCTTTCTGTTTGACAACCATGGATGACCTGCTCGTCTAGATATGGGATGATGATGCTAATGAGGTAAGGAGAGGGTGAAACATGATGTCGCCACATAGCCTATTCCTGTCAAATAACACCAAGGGATCTGCTCAAGGCTTTTAACGTCTCCATCGAAAGGACGAATCACCATCACCAGTGTCATATGCCCTCACTCCGTATGAACACTGCATAAAGGTTTGGAATTTAATCCAGGCTTTTAGCACGCAATCAACGGATTAGAAATTGTACCAGGTGGCTCAAGAACGCCGTACTTTCTACTTACAAATGTCCCGCATGCACAAATGATGAATGGGATGTCTACTAACTGATTTTCACAGGCACACTACTGCCAGCGGATAGATTACGTCAGAATATGAAGAGATAAGAACCAGCCTGTTGCTCGCAGCATGTTACTCAGCGTTACAGGTCTAATGCACCCCTTGCAATAGAAAACATCGTTTTCCACCCCATATTTCTAGGCTGGAGCATGGTACAGCCGCACTATATTTGCTGTCAGCATATCGGCATGGATAGTGTGTTCAGCAGCGACAAATACACAGACATTATTTTAATCTGGATAACCTGGTCGGAATGCAGCCGAAGCTCCAAACAGACGTAGGCCAATGCCTTCTACACACGTATTTCACCGAACAGTATTAGTTTTTATTTCATGCGAGCAACTCTATTATCGAGTGGAATGCCTACACGTGTATAAATTAATAAGTTATTAAATTTCATTTTCTGCGTCTTTGGCGTGTTTACAAACGGTAGCGGTGATTACGGGGTGGGGCGAGGAGGGACAATGGTACCCTCCTCCAACTTTTTGGAGTAAACATTACATTTTTTCCACTTTATCCAGCCGGAACTAGGAATTATTTTTTAAAAAAAGCTATTTGTACAAGCCTTGTTGTCTTATCTCCTAATTCTTTCATTTATTTTTTAATTATTAACATAATTATTGGTGGAAATACGCACAAAATGCCGTTCGTTGCGGCTAACCGATTTGTATAGCGCTACGGCAAGTAGTGGAGACTTTGCATGTGCTGTGAGGAAGGGTAGTAAGGGTACATATTTTTTGACAAGGTCGTGGACACTGAGTTATAATTCACCCGCTTGCCGCGCGCATCCGTCAGTCTGGCAGTCTCGTTTAGTGTCTGTTAGTTTCTTAGTGTGTATTCAAATACTAAATGATTTTAATTGCATAATCATGCCGTACTTCTATTGAATTGCACCGGGCGAGCAGGCCGTGGGGTTAGGGGCGCGCAGCTGTGAGATTGCACGTGGGAGATAGTAGTTTTGAATGCTACTGTCGGTAGGCCTGAAGGTGGTTTTCCGTGGTTTCCCATTTTCACACCAGGAAAGTGCTAGGACTGTACCTTAATTAAGGCCACGGCCTCTTCCTTTCCACGCGTATCCCTTTCCTATCTCATCGTCGCCATAAGTCGTATCTGTGTCGGTGCGACGTAAAATCAATTCTTCTTCTTCTTCTTGATCTGCTTACCCTCCAGGGTTGATTTTTCCTCGGACTCAGCGAGGGATCCCATCTCTACTTCCTCAAGGTCAGTGTCCTGGAGGGTGAGACATTGGGTCGGTATACAACTGGGGAGGATGACCAGTACCTCGCTCAGGCGGCCTCACCTGCTATGGTGAACAGGGGCCTTGGTGGGGGGATGGGACGTGTGGATGGGTTAGACAACTAAGAGAGAAGGAAGCGGTCGCGGCCTTAAGTTAGGGCACATCCCGGCGTTTGCCTGGAGGAGAAGTGGGAAAACACGGAAAACCACTTCGAGGAGGGCTGAGGTGGCAATCGAACCCACCTCTACCCAGTCGACCTCCCGAGGCTGAGTAGACCCCGTTCCAGCCCTCGTAACACTTTTCAAAACATCGTGGCAGAGCCGGGAATCGAACCCGGGCCTCCGGGGGTGGCAGCCAATCACACTAACCACTGCACCACAGAGGCGCACGTGAAGCCAACTGTAAAATAAATTCAATTGTAATTGTAATTTCAACGGGAGATAACACCAACGTTCCTTTCACTGGGCTAAATTATTTGTTTTGTGTTATGTTATTTATTAAGTAAATCTATTTAACCTGCCCCGTGGTTTGTTTGTGATACCTGGTGAAAATTGTAGTATAAAGCATTTAATCACACTCTCAAAAAAGTATTATTACAAATAAACCACGGAGCAGGTTAATTACACTTACATAATTAATAACATAACACAAATGAAAGAATTTAGTCCAGTGAAAGTAAAGTTGGTGTTATCTCCCGTTGACGTTACAATTAAATATATTTTTTTTACAATTGACTTCACGTCGCAGCGACACAGATAGACTTATGGCAACGATGAAACAGGAAAGGGCTACGCATGGAAAGGAGGAGGCCGTGGCATTAATTAAGGTACAGCCCCAGCACTTACCTGGTGTGAAAACGGGAGGCCACTGAAAGCCATCTTCAGGGCTGCCGACAGCGGGATTGATTCAAAACGACTATCTCCCGGGTGCAAGCTCACATTTGCGCGCCCCTAACCACACGGCGAGCTCGCCCGCTACAATTAAATAGAAGTATGGCATGATTATGCAATTAAAATCATTGAGTATTTGAATACACACTAAGAAACTAACAGACACTAAACGAGACTGCCAGACTGACGGATGAGCGCGGCAAGCGGGTGAATTATAACTCAGTGTCCACGACCTTGTCAAAAAAAATATGTAGCCTTACTACCCTTCCTCACAGCACATGCAAAGTCTCCACTACTTGCCGTAGCCCTATACAAATCGGTTAGCCGCAACGAATGACATTTTGTGCGTATTTCCACCAATAATTATGTTAATAATTAAAAAATAAATGAAAGAATTAGGAGATAAGACAACAAGGCTTGTACAAATAGCTTTTTTAAAAGTAATTCCTAGTTCCGGCTGGATAAAGTGGAAAAAATGTAATGTTTACTCCAAAAAGTTGGGGGAGGGTGCCATTGTCCCTCCTCGCCCCACCCCGTAATCACCGCTACCGTTTGTAAACACGCCAAAGACGCAGAAAATGAAATTTAATAACTTATTAATTTATACACGTGTAGGCATTCCACTCGATAATAGAGTTGCTCGCATGAAATAAAAACTAATACTGTTCGGTGAAATACGTGTGTAGAAGGCATTGGCCTACGTCTGTTTGGAGCTTCGGCTGCATTCCGACCAGGTTGTCCAGATTAAAATAATGTCTGTGTATTTGTCGCTGCTGAACACACTATCCATGCCGATATGCTGACAGCAAATATAGTGCGGCTGTACCATGCTCCAGCCTAGAAATATGGGGTGGAAAACGATGTTTTCAATTGCAAGGGGTGCATTAGACCTGTAACGCTGAGTAACATGCTGCGAGCAACAGGCTGGTTCTTATCTCTTCATATTCTGACGTAATCTATCCGCTGGCAGTAGTGCGCCTGTGAAAATCAGTTAGTAGATATCCCATTCATCATTTGTGCATGCGGGACATTTGTAAGTAGAAAGTACGGCGTTCGGGAGCCACCTGGTATATAACACCACCTCTCCTACCGTGTCGGCCAACATTCTGATGGTAATTATTTTCCACCAACGGGACTCAAATCGGCTAACAACGGTGTCAGACCATATAAACTAGAAAAATAATAACGTTAGACCCTAAAAATGAACCTAGCCTACGGCCCCAAATTTTATATACCCCCCTGTCTTTTGCTACAGGGGCTGCCTGGCCGAGACGGTAAAGGCGTGCTCGGTTCGCCCGGAAGGGCGTGAGTTCGAATCCTCGTCAGGAAGTCGTAAAATTTAAGAAACGAGATTCCCACTTCCGGAGGTTATATGGCCCTGAGGTTTACTCAGCCTACACCAAAAATGAGGACCAGGTTAATTCCTGGGGGCAAAGGCGGCCGGGCGTAGAGCTAACCACTCTACCCCATCACGTTCCGCGGTTAACAATGGTGGAAGCCTTTACCTTCCACTCTTCCAAGGGCCTTCAATGCCTGTACGGAGGTGTCTTTGTCTTTTTTTTTTTTTTTTTTTTTTTTTGTCTTTTGCTACAGTCTCCATACTGTACGTATAATTGCATTCCATAATGTGTTTATGTAATCCAGATGAATCACCTAGAAACTACACACCTGGAATATATCTGGAAAGGGGATGTAGCCTACAGTGGCTCAAAAAGAATGAGTACATGGTGTTGGATAAGTTCGTCTAATATACACTTTTTCTCACAAACAATATTGAACCTATAGCCGCTGTGTATAATGTTTGTTGTGGGCATCCACAAAATTTGTGTCTACATGGGACATGAATTATATTTTGATAATAATTAACACTTTTTGATAAGAACTTATTTCGAAGAACACAATTTACAATAGGGAACATGCATGATCCGGGGTTTTAATTAAAAATATGCTAATCTAATTCAAAATTTCATGCAGAATTCAAAAATGTGATCAGAATGTACAAATAATAACTCCAAACATGATAAAATTCTACGAAAATGTCACGTCACGCAAGCACGCGATCTCATTGGTCTGACGTCATCATACAGGTTGACTGAATTAGCAGACGAAGTAACACATAGTGTGCTGTGAGAAGCAGGATACACTTCGCGTATTTCTACTTTACGTTAGTGTCTAGTATGGTTAAATTCGAGGTCTATACATTGGATAATAATCTGAGTGGTATATTTTAGACTTAAAATGAATCCTGCGCAGACAGTGAGGCAGAAAACTTATAAATGGTGTAGAGTTCCGATGTGCAATAGCACATCGCATACCGTACCAAACAAATTGTTTATAAATGTTCCAAAGACGCTAAAACGAGGGAGAAATGGATTTTGGCGAGCCGGAGAAATGCTGGTGATATATCGGAAAAGTCTACAGTTTTTTTTTTTGAAGATTTTAACGTAAGATGAATTTGTTTGAATTTTCAAATCACTTTTCCATGTCAGCTGTTCTAGTGGTAAAACTTTAAATTTTAATGTATGATGCTTTATTTAAATGCTTCAATTACATCTTGGAATATGAAAGTAAAAAACAGTGCATTAAATAATGCTGATTATTAAAGTATTCTCCAAACCTAACCTATGTTTTGGGTGATCCATGTCAAGATAATAAATCAAAGGGGTTATGGACCATTTTGACAGCTCTAATTCTACCAATATATCTTGGCATGGGACAGTTATGTATGTCTTTATTGAAGAGCTTAATTGGTAAAGAAATTTAGGCTATATCTAAATACTCTATAATGCAACAAAGAATAGGCGTGTACATCATGAAAGGAAACAACGTGAATTTAACAAATGTATAACTCTACACAAAACCAACGCTTGTCTGTTGGGGTCTTATAAGTTAACAATGCTCAATTATAATAATTATCATAATATTAATGAAATAACATAATTGCACACAGGTGAAAATAGTGATGTAGGTGTTTAAAATATTATCCAACTTAGCCTAAGTTTTAGGTTATACAAGCCAAGTCAATAAACCGAAGGGTAAAAATATCGCGCGAGTTGGCCGTGTGGTTAGGAGCGCGCAGCTGTGAGCTCGCATCCGGGAGATAGTGGGTTTTGAACCCCACTGCCGGCACCCCTGAAGATGGTTTTCCGTGGTTTCCCATTTTCACACCAGGCAAGTGCTGAGGCTGTACCTAAGGCCACGGCCGCTTTGTTCCCATTCCTAGGCCTTTCCTGTCCCATCGTCGCCATAAGACCTATATGTGACGGTGTGACGTAAAGCAAAAAAAAAAAAAAGTAAAAGTCACAGCACCCAAAGACATTCCTGTATTGAACGATTAAAATGTCACCGGGACACTTTTCTTTCCTGATATGCTCAGCTTGTTAAAAGCCAAATGTAATTAACGTTATTGGCTTCACGCCCCGCTAACTACTTCTACGATTTTCGGAGACGCCGATGTGCAGGAATTTAGTCCTGCAGGAGTTCTTTTACGTGCCAGTAAATCTACCGACACGAGGCTGACGTATTTGAGCACCTTCAACTACCACCGGACTGAACCAGGATCGAACCTGCCAAGTTGGGGTCAGAAGGCCAGCACCTCAACAGTCTGAACCACTCAGCCCGACTTGTGAAAACTAGATGAAGTCATATTTATCTTTATCATGTTTAACTTTTTCCCTCCACAAAGATATTTAATTCTCTTTCATGGGCCCTGGAAGTGGGTAGGCCAGTTGTCCCAACCATAAATATATATTTTTTGGGGAATGATAGATTATAGCCCTATAGTACTATGATCTTTCTTTCCTTCTTTCTTTCTTTCTTTCTTTCTTTCTTTCTTTCTTTCTTAATCAGTGTATCCTTCAGGGTTGGTTTTCTCTCGGACTCAGCGAGGGATTTCACCTCTACCACTTCAAGGGCAGTGTCCTGGAACGTGAGACTTTGGGTATGGTGATGAAACTGGTGAGGAGGGCCATTACCTCGCCCAGCGGCCTCACCTGTTATTCTCAACAGGGGCCTTGTTGGAGGATGGGAGGATCGGAAGGGATAGACAAGGAAGAGGGAAGGAAACGGCCGTGGCCTTAGGTGCCTGGAGGAGAAGTAGGAAAATACGAAAAACCACTTCGAGGATGGCTGAGGTGGGATTCGAAACCCTTCTACTCAGTTGACCTCCCGAGGCTGAGTAGACCCCGTTCCAGTCCTCGTACTATTTGTTTTCAACTTTCATGGCAGAGTCGGGAATCGAAACCGGGCCTCCGGGAGTGGCACACATTAACCACTACATCACAGAAGCGGACTAGTACTATAATGCTACCTATATGTTTATGTTAGTGCTGAAATCCGATTTCTTACTTTACTAATGCTGAAAGCCCGAAAATGTAATGTTATTCTTTAATAGGGGAATCAGTCTAGAAGGAAATGTTGAAAGTGATGTGATATCTATCCAGGTTCGTTGTTATCCTAATACTATGGGTTACAGTACATTGCACGTATATAAAAGACGCCACTTACAAACTTGCTTGTTATCCGCGAATTTCTGCGGCCACAAAAGTCACATTTTTCAAGAATGATGACATCTACACATGGTAGATTGTCTGACTGTGCTGTTTCGAACCTTTCTTCTGTCATTTCGAAGTTATTCGCAATCGTGAATAATAAACAATCGGCTTTTAGCAACGGCTGATGCACAACGGCTGGTAGAGCTCCATGCGGTACTGGATCGTGACGTCACAGCGCGCCGCTTACGTCAGAGGCCGTTTTACTCGCCTTGCGGAAAGGCACTATTAAATATTTTTTTAATGGTAGAAAACAAGGCAACATACCACAATGTAATACGTTTACGTACTATTTCATTGGTGTACTTTTCAAAAAAATATTTTTGAAAATGATGCATGTTCCCAATTAGCTTTAGGTCGCACCGACACAGATAGCACGATGTGATAGGAAAGGGCTAGGAGTGGGAAGGAAACGGCCATGCATAATTAACGTACAGCCCCGGCCTTTGCCTGGTGTGAAAATGGGAAACCACGGAAAAAAAATCTTCGGGGCTGCCGACAGTGGGGCTCGAAACCACTATCTCCCGAACGCATAATGCAAAAAACATAAAATACCATGTGTTCATTCTTTTCTGTGCGACTATACGTACAATTGATGTATTCTGTTCACATAATCAATGTACACACATATAGCCCATACATACCTTATATTTCCAGCACGAAGTTTGTCTTTTAAATAAAATATTGTCCATTGGCCGTAGGGAAATAAATGCACATGCGATTAGATTCACAACGACATTTTTGCATGATCCTAGTGAAAATATTAAATGCAATATCTTCGTTTGAATCTTTGATATTGCCCTCCCTCTCTGAACTGTCACTACTAGGTACGCAAGCTTACCTTAACTGCATATGTATATTTAATTTAATTTATTGCTTGCTACAGGATTTTCATCCCAATTATAGCAGCATTCTTTGTGATACACAGAGAACTTACAAAAAATATTATTACTTAATATTACCTAGCCTAACTTAAACCTATTCTAAACTAATTTTAATCTAATCCTTTTTACTGAAAAGCTGAACGTCTTTCTAGACATTCTGCATTGCCGTAAGAACAAAGTTTAACTACGTAAATAAAAGTCCCACAATTAATAACAATAACACAATATACAGTCTAGAGCATTAACATTTGGAAACACACACACAAATATATATACCAAAGAACAATACGTTGCTTGTTATGACGTTAACGGGAATATAAAGGCGGGCCGGTGTGGTGCTCCATTCTGACTGTGGGATCAATTACATGGCCTTTCTTGCTGTCATGAATTCTTTTAAAAATATTGTTATGTTTGTACTGAAATGAAGAGCATTATTTTTCCGAGATGCGCATTTATAAATATTGCATATTCTGTAAAGTGTTGAATTTTGATGGGCAGATATTCTAGCTTTTTTAAATTTGAAAATGTTAAATGAAATCTTGAATTTGAGCATGGCACATGGAAATTCAGGAGGGAAAGGAACTCAGAATTATCAATTTGCGAATTTATTATTTTATGTATGAATTTTACCGCATATTTCTGCCTTCAATCTTCTAAACTCTCCATTTCTAAATTTAACAAAAGCTCGTTGTCATTATCATCATCATCATCTGTTTACCCTCCAGGTTCGGTTTTTCCCTCGGACTTAGCGAGGGGTCCCACCTCTACCGCCTCAAGGGCAGTGTCCTGGAGCTTCAGACTCTTGGTCGGGGGATACAACTGGGGAGTATGACCAGTACCTCGTCCAGGCGGCCTCACCTGCTATGCTGAACAGGGGCCTTGTGGAGGGATGGGAAGATTGGAAGGGAAAGGCAAGGAAGAGGGAAGGAAGTGGCCGTGGCCTTAAGTTAGGGACCATCCCGGCATTCGCCTGGAGGAGAAGTGGGAAACCACGGAAAACCACTTCCAGGATGGCTGAGGTGGGAATCGAACCCACATCTACTCAGTTGACCTCCCGAGGCTGAGTGGACCCCGTTCCAGCCCTCGTACCACTTTTCAAATTTCGTGGCAGAGCCGGGAATCGAACCCGGGCCTCCGGGGGGGGGGGCAGCTAATCACGCTAACACTACACCACAGAGGCGGACAAAAGCTCGTTGTACGAAACCATAAGAGGATATTGTGATGTTCTGTTAAAATGTAAATACAGTATTTCAAGTATTTCTTTTGCACCCTTTCAAGTTGATACACATGCATTTTGCACCTATGGCTCCAAACTACGCTCGCGTATTCCAGTTTTTAAATGGTTTCGCATTTCTTATCACATATCCTAGTTCTACATGCTTCAGTGACCACTTTCTGTACCTGAAGAGTGAAGGACAGCTCCCGGTCTAATAATACTCCAAGGTCTTTCCATTCTGCTACGGCTCTCAGGTCATCGCACCCTAATACCGCTTTTGCCTAGAACATACGTTTCCAGTCTTTCACACAAAGGTCACTATACATGACATAGAATTTCATAAGAAATAAATATCAATACAGGCTACTCCCATACGGCGTTTCACGTCTTCCAGTATAGCAAGCAACTTTCGTGCAGAAAAATCGACTAGGGTCAAATCGGGAGTACGGGTCCACCAGCTCACATGTAATCTCCGCCTAATTCGTTGAGCTGGAAATATTTGATCAAGACAATCTGTACAAAGTCCTGTGTTACACTATTTTCTGAGCGCTCATCATGCTGATACCGCACATTTTCCTCGGTCGGATTTTATGCGTTATAAAGGTGACATATTCGATGGAATGCAGTGACCTGTCTATGAAAGATGATTCTCCGAGTAGAGTAGGCTTCGACTTAACTGCGACTAGTTTTGGTTAGCCTTGCGGCTCTACATTTGGGAGGCGGAGGGGTTGGTCCCAACTGTCGGATGTCCTGAGAATGGTTTTCCGCGGTTTTTCATTCTCCTGCACTAAGGCGAATGCCGTGTCTCCTTGGCCTGAGACACGGGAGGCCCGCTGTACTCTGTCCGGGTACGGAACAAAAACTGTAACCTATCCCCAATTTATGAATTGACGGCAAACTATTGCGCAACGCGCGTTTACACTCCACGGACGCTGGGGTCCAACTTGGAGAAGCAAATACGAGACACGGGAGTAAACGATGTCATGTAGGGGGTAGCAGACAAGCCTTCCCTCCCGACATAAACTAACCTCTTGAAAAATCAGGGCGCAATCATGGTTATCACAGATAATTCAAGTGTGTTACCTGCGTCTTTATATACAAAGATTCTCAAAATAATGGGAATACAATACTTTTAATACAGTAAAACATGCCCACCGCCTCTGTGGTGTAGTGGTTAGCGTGATTAGCTCTGCCACGAAATTTGAAAAGTGGTACGAGGGCTGGAACGGGGTCCACTCAGCCTCGGGAGGTCAACTGAGTAGAGGTGGGTTCGATTCCCACCTCAGCCATCCTGGAAGTGGTTTTCCATGGTTTCCCACTTCTCCTCCAGGCAAATGCCGGGATGGTACCTAACTTAAGGCCACGGCCGCTTCCTTCCCTCTTCCTTGTCTATCCCTTCCAAACTTCCCATCCCTAGCAAGGCCCCTGTTCAGCATAGCAGGTGAGGCCGCCTGGTCATTCTCCCCAGTTGTATCCCCCGACCAAGAGTCTGAAGCTCCAGGACACTGCCCTTGAGTCCGAGGGAAAAACCGAACCTGGAGGGTAAACAGATGATGATGATGATGATGATGAAAACATGCCCAAAGTGGACTTGAATGAAGCGGAAACTTGTCCACTACGGAATATTTTCTTCGGTTCTGGCGAAGAATGACAATACGGATGGTGGAACGAATGAAGTGCTTGAAAACGCACCGGCAATATCCAACTTGTTTCAAGCAAGAAACGTTCCCAGCGAGGCAGAGAACTTCACTGGAACTGATGAACAACTTACGACACACCATATTTTCGAATCAGCTACAACCCTTCTAGCAGTGAGAAAGGCCAAGAAAGAGGAGACAAGCAAGAAGATGAAGATCAAAACAAGATTCGAACCCACTATCAGGTCCACAGTGCTTTTGCGACGTAAAGAAATCTGCCATTATATCCAAATCTTCCACTCTTCTTGAATTAATATACCGAGCTCAGGACTGCATTCAGAAAGACACGATTAGAAAGAAAAGGGAACAAGTTTCTTTGTTTGATCTGTGGAGGAAAGCTTAGTGTTGTGAAGTAGGTACTATACAGTGTACCGGACGAGTTGGCCGTGTGCGTAGAGGCGCGTGGCTGTGGGCTTGCATCCGGGAGATAGTAGGTTCGAATCCCACTATTGGCAGCCCTGAAGATGGTTTTCCGTGGTTTCCCATTTTCACACCAAGAAAACGCTGGGGCTGTACCTTAATTAAGGCCACGGCCGTTTCCTTCCAACTCCTAGGCCTTTCCTATCCCATCGTCGCCATAAGACCTGTCTGTGTCGGTGCGACGTAAAGCCCCTAGCAAAAAAAAAAACAAACAAAAAAAACTATACAGTGTGATTCAATGTAGTTTTATGCAACCCACAATATTCATTCCGTCCTGAAAGCATCTGCCCTGCCGGTATGCTCAGACAATCATCATCATCTGTTTACCATCCAGGTTCGGCTTTTTTCCCTCGGACTCAGCGAGGGATCCCACCTCTACCGCCTCAAGGGCAGTGTCCTGCAGCTTCAGACTCTTGGTCGGGGGATACAACTGGGGAGTATGACCAGTACCTCGCCCAGGCTGCCTCACCTGCTATGGTGAACAGGGGCCTTGTAGGGGGATGGGAAGATTGGAAGGGATAGGCAAGGAATAGGGAAGGAAGCGACCGTGGCCTTAAGTTAGGTACCATCCCGGCATTTGCCTGGAGGAGAAGTGGGAAACCACGGAAAACCACTTCCAGGATGCCTGAGGTGGGAATCGAACCTACCTCTACTCAGTTGACCTCCCGAGGCTGAGTGGACCCCGTTCCAGCCCTCGTACCACTTTTCAAATTTCGTGGCCGAGCCGGGAATCAAACCCGGACCTCCGGACCTCCGGGGGTGGAGGGTAAACAGATAAAGAAGAAAAAAGTAGTGTACTACAGTACTACGTACATCAGTCCGACCCATTGGCTGAGTGGTCAGCCTTCGGTTCAGAGGGTCCTGGGGATTTTAATCGTGTTTGATTAGTTCTTCTGGCTCGGAGACTGTGTGTTTATGTTTGTTCCAACACTTTCCTCTTCATATTCAAACAACACACTACACTACCAACCATCACAGAAACACACAATAGTGATCACATCCTTCCATAGAAGGTTGGCGTCAGTAAGGGCATCCGGCCGGGAAACAGGGCCAAATCCACATGTTCGACACAGTTGGCACCCGCGACCCCACAGGTGTGGGAAAAGCGGTAGAAGAAGAAGAACGTACATCAATCTGGATAGCCGAGCGTCAAGCGTAGACAGATACAGGTAAGCTGTAAATAATATTTAAAATTACTGTTATAAAGCAAAAGACCGGTGTTTTGTGTAATGCGGAAACTTGCCTAATTCGGATTTTTTTTTTTTTTTTTTTTTTTTGTCCCTTGCAATTCCCCCTTTTACTTAGTGGCACAATCCGTTCGTCACTGTCCTTTTTGTTTCAGTACAGTGAGTTCGTTCCTGACTGTGTCTCTGTCGTGCTTACGGCTGTTGTTAAAAAATAAACAAACCGAGCGAGTTGGTCGAGCGGTTAGGGTCTCGTTGCTGTGAGGTTGCACTTGAGAGATGCCTGGTTGGAATCCAACTGTTGGCAGCCCTGAAGTTTTCCGTGGTTTCCCCATTTTCACACCAAGCAAATGCTGGGGTTGTATCTCAATTAAAGCCACGCTCGCTATATTCTTAGTCCTTGCCCTTTCCCATCCTTGCGTCATCGGAAACCTTCTATGTGTTAGTGCGACGTTAAACCACTAGTACAAGAAAGTATCGAGTACATCCAAGGTTTCTTAAACGTTTCATTTCTTACGTACCTGGAAGTTCCTGAAGAGAGTAGATCTCGCCTTAACGAGAAATGTATAGGAGTCATCATGTAGAATCCCTTGCAAATCGGTGAAGGGCAGATGTATCCTAGGCACTGTTAAGAATGAGATGAAGTTGCCGGAGTATGCAGCCAGGAGGACCAAACCCGTCACGAGGCTCGTCCAGTGCACTAATCGGCCAGACCACAGCGTGGGTAGATTTGAGACCCCTGGTGGCAAGAGATAATTCAGAGCTGCAGCTCAAGGATACCATAGCAAATGATTTTCATTTCAAGAAAAGAAATCATTTCGTCGAAATGGGGCAAGTTTAATTCACAACTCTGCCGTGAATTTAAGTTTGGTTTAGAATGGTTATAATCATACAGCTGACGTATACCAGGTGTATGCATGCGTTTTTGCCGGCTCTTGTGGTGAGGAAAACACATCATTTCCAAGGGAAATTCATGTCTTGCTTATTCAAAATATTGACCGTCGACTTCTACATACTTCGCCCATCTTTCAGGTAAGTTATGTATACCGTGCCAGAAAAACTGCTTGTCTTTTGAGGCAAACCATTCTTCGAGCCATTTTCCAACTTCCTCGAAATTGCTGAAGTGCTGCTCTGCGAGCGCGTGCCCCATTGATACGAAGAGGTGATAGATGGCGCCAGGTCGGGGCAGTACGACGGGTGCGGAAAAATGTCCCATCCAAGCGATTTCACGTGTCTTTCACTGGTTTTGCTGTGTGAGACGGCGCATTGCCGTGTAACAAAATCACTTTGCCATGTCTTCTGGCCCATTCCGGTCGTCTTTCGATCAATGCGTGATTTAAATGAATACTTTGTTGGTGATAGTGTTGGGCATTAACGGTTTCGTCGGGCTTCAAGAGTTCTTAATACACAATACCGCTCTGTTCCCACCAGCCAAAAAGCATGGTCTTCTTCCCGAAGCGATTTGGCCTTGGTGTTGAAGGACCGGCTTCGGGTTTTCAAAATAAATCCATTTTTCGTCACCCGTCACAAATCGATACAGAAATGATTTTCTTTCGTGGCGTTGAAGCAGCATTTAACAAGTGACTTTGCTATTTTCCATTTGCCGTTCATTCAATTTGTGTGGGACCAATTTACCGAGTTTGCTGATCTTCCCCATTGCTCGTAAACGTCTGCTGATTGTTTCTTGAGACGTATTTAATGCTTGTGCCAATTTCTGTTGGTGTTGAGTTGGGTCGCCACCCTGTAATGCCTGCAATTGCTCGTCTTCGCACTTTTGTGGTCTACCAGAGCGCGCACTGCCTTTCACATTGAAATCGCCACGTTTAAAATGTCGAAAGCATGTCTCACATATTTGAATCGATGGAGCGTGTTCACCATATGTTTCTACCAGCAAACGATGACTTTCCACAACCTTTTTCTGTTGATTAAATAAGGAAAGCAATGCGTGCCGCAAATGTTCTTTTTCGGGCACAAACGTCGACATGATCACTGAACGATGCAACACGGATGCTAGTGTTTGGCGGACTCAACTTGAGTGTGTTGGTAGGTTTATGTCAGACGAACAAACTGACGTACATATCAAATTCATACGCTGCATACTGTTCGCTGGCGCCATCTCTTAGTGAAACCGGAAAATACTTATGCATTACACCTGGTAGGCCACGGCCAAATATTTTCCCTGTTATGGAAACACTCACTTGAGCAGATACTATTTGCTGCACAGGGTATTATTACTTACACTTTTAAGTCTAATGAATGTTTACTATATAATATTTAGGAATTATGCATTCTAAGTAGTGAGTTACTTAGTGTTACAATACAATACTTACCGTCTGAGTTAATTTTAAGAATAATATCATTAACATCACTAACACTAATAATAATATCGTGTGGCTATTTCCAGCCGAGTGCAGCCCTTGTAAGGCAGACCCTCCGATGAGAGTGGGCGGTATCTGCCATGTGTAGGTAACTGCGTGTTATTGTGGTGGAGGATAGTGTTATGTGTGGCGTGTGAGTTGCAGGGATGTTGGGGACAGCACAAACACCCAGCCCCCGGGCCATTGGAATTAACCAGTGAAGGATAAAATCCCCGACCCGGCCGGGAATCGAACCCGGTACCCTCTGAACCGAAGGCCAGTACGCAGACCATTCAGCCAACGAGTCGGACATCACTAATACTGAAGGAAAAAGACATGTCTTCCAATTTTGATTGTCGCGAAACCTATTGTTCGCTCATTGCTTCCACTTGTGTCAGGCACCTCACCCTCATCTTCCCTATCCCACCTCCCTTGGTCAGCTCTTGTTCTCTTCTACGGTAGTCCACTTCGTCTATGTTCGGGTTTGTACAGTTAGCTGGATGCGTTTTACAACACGGCCCGTAGTTCTCACTCACTGTGCCAGTCGCTCTCACTCTCCCCTGTTCGTGACACGCACTTGCATACAGCACTAGGAAATTAAGCTCACCAGAAACAAAATTAGTCATCCCAGTGCGCACGCACAGATGGATCGTTAAGCCTGTACAGATGGCGTAGCAAACGAGTCCCGTACTCAACCGCACACGCACTGCCTCTACGTGAGCATAAGGCAGTAGCGATCAGTGAGACATTGACGTTTCAAGCGGACAGTGTACGTCAACACGGGTAGATGTAAACATGTGACAGAGTGGAAAAATGAGGCAATTGTTTTTGACCGTGCCCATGGCCATACGGAGCGTGAAGGTGTTGGATTTGTTGACATTTCGCAGCGGACTGTTCAACGTGTCTACAAGCAGTAGTGTACTACACGTGGCCATGAAACTCGACGTCAGAATTGTAGTCAGAAAAAGATCGTGACTGATAGGGACCGGAGACGCGTTTCACGGCTTGTGAATCAAAATTGCTTCCAAACCTCACAGGAATTGCTGCAGTTAGTGAATGAAGATCTATCCCAACCTGTTAGCGAGAGGACATTGCGACGAGAACTGCATGCAATGAACATTTGGAGCCGGTCACCATTGGTCACACAGGCACATATAGCTGCGCGTCTTCAATGGGCTAGAAATAATCGAACGTGGACAGTAGCTGACTGGCGGAACGTAATGTGGTCTGACGAATCACGTTTTTGTCTGTATTCCAATGGCGCACTTTGTCGAGTGCACCGAAGGCCAAGGTCAGGTTCAAGCCGAGATGGGCCTGTGATGTTTTGGGGGTGTTTTTCTTATCATGGATTCGGCCCGTTCACTGAGGTGACCGTTAACATGAACCAGCATGTTTATTTAAACATTCAGTCAGTATGACCGGGCGAGTTGGCCGTGCGCGTAGAGGCGCGCGGCTGTGAGCTTGCATCCGGGAGATAGTAGGTTCGAATCGCACTATCGGCAGCCCTGAAAATGGTTTTCCGTGGTTTCCCATTTTCACACCAGGCAAATGCTGGGGCTGTACCTTAATTAAGGCCACGGCCGCTTCCTTCCAACTCCTAAGCCTTTCCTATCCCATCGTCGCCATAAGACCTATCTGTGTCGGTGCGACGTAAAGCCCCTAGCAAAAAAAAAAAAATCTGCATGATGAGTATGCTATTGATACCCCCATTTTAAAAGATGACAACAGCGAAGTTCATCGGGCAGGACGCATATATGACCGGTTTTATGAACACTGCCTCACCCTATTACATCTCAAGTGGCCTGCAAAATCACCTGACTTGAACCCCATTAAAAATCTGTAGGACATGTTGGAACAGCGGGTAAAACGCTGACATCAGCATCCCCGCAATTTGGTGGAATTGCGCGATCAAATCCTCAGCGAGTGACTTAATCTGGATGCGATATACCTGCACAACCTTGTGGACTCTCTTCCTAACCGAATCCAGGCGGTTATCAAGTCCAGAGGCGGAGTTACACGGTGTTAAATGATGCTTGTAATGATTTCTCCAGGGGCGACTGTATTTCTGTCCGGTGAACTTATAAGCAAGCACATAGCGAAATGGGTCAGCTGTAGGCTAAAAAAATTCGTGGCTGCCATAGCATGATTAGTTCGATTTTTGTTTCTGAATGAATATATCAAGATGACGTTAGGCAACGAACACATCAAGTTTAGCCAAGCTAACTTCGATGCTAAATGCTTTACTCCATTCTAGCATAGCACATTATTCACATGCGTCAAGAGAGCAAGTGCTGGCTCTCGTACATCATCATTCGTAAGGCAGTAATTCAATGTGGCGTTTCGCCTGTGGCTGCTCAGAGATGGAAACAGCAGTGGCAAGTGTCAGGGAACATCGGACATCTACCGGGCACTGGTTTAAACTGAGTTTCTGCTAGGGAATAAGACATCAGGTTAGTTCAAACTTCACAGGAGTACTGTTCTTAAAACTCAGTGGAGCTCGTACAGGCGTCTAATTTTCCAGGATGTCCACACACGGTCCGTAAACGATTACGAGAAGTCAGACTTCATTGCAGAAAAGCTGCCGCCAAAGAGTCTTTCTCCGATGAACAGTTAGTCGATCGGTCCGCCTTTGCCGAGATGGAGTTAAATCATAATTGGGATCATATGGTCACCGAGCGAGTTGACCGTGCGGTTAGGGGCGTGCAGCTGTGAGCTTGCATTCGAAAGATAGTGGGTCCTAACCCCACTTTCGGAGGCCGGAAGATGGTTCAATCAATCGTTAAGTCACTACTGATCAGTCCTCGAGCAATAAGGTCAGCTTATATTTGCGTAGTTCTGCCCGTACTGACGTATGGTCTACCTGCTCGACATCTCACAACAGAGGAGAACATGAGTAGGCTGCAGAGAGGACTACACCCCGCCGAAATGCGAATTAACCGTCACTCCCCCCTCCCATCCAATAAGGTTATATTCCATTCAGACAATAGCAAAATAAACTCACCTGACCTTTCTCAGGAAATCCATCTCTGCCTCCATAGAAAATGACACCTCCCAACGTCTGTCGCTTGTGTATCGCTCAGATCAGAGAGGCGAAGGAGTTACCCTTTGTTACCCTTTCGCCCGCTCTTTTACCTTTCAGAAGGGTTTCTACTAGCGTTCCGCAAAACTATGAAACTCACTGTCAGTGGATGTCAAGAACTTGCCTCTTTCACAAAGAAAAATGTAGCCGGCTCCGGGGTGTAGGGGTAGCGTGTCTGCCTCTTATCCGAGTTCGATTCCCTGCCAGGTGAGACGGCGGACACAGTCTAGGAAGCCAAGAATAACGGCCGAGAGGATTCGTCGTGCTGAGCACACGACACCTCATAATCTGCAGGCCTTCGGGCTGAGCAGCGGTCGCTTGGTAGGCCATGGCTCTTCGAGGCTGTTGCGCCATTGGGTTTGGTTTAGAAAGAAACATGTAATTTAATGGAACTGTTTAATGTGTCTGTGAGTGTGTGGGTGAATGATTGGCAGAAGTGAAAGGAAGTAACTGAGAAAGGAATGAGTGAAGTATGCGAGCACAGGAACGATCGAATGAATGATTAGCTAGCTATCGATGAAGAGAATGAACGAACTGTAAGAAGTTAACTATATATGCATATCTTGCACAGTAGTATTTAAGTATAATGTAAACTATGTACATATTGTAAGTAATATCTCATCTTAAGATAGGTCTAGGGAACATTTAATATGTACATAGGGGCTCACCCTTTTTCCCAAGACCTCCCATATTTATGAAAAGAATTGTGGTAAATAAATAATACTAATACTAAGAGTGGTGTTGGTGGTGATTACTGTTTTAAGAGAAAGTACAACTGGAAAATTAAAACACTAATCGAAGGGAAAAGTAGAAGGAATCAGACGGTTCAATAAATGAGGATATCGAAAGACAAGGACCACGAAGGGCGTAAAAATGAAAGACTCCCTAGGCCTCGAATGCTCTAATACCGTTGGGGTCGGAAAAGAACAAGAGTTAACCAAGAGAGATCAGATTGGATAGATGAAAGTGAGGAATCTGGAACAAGTAAGTGGGAGTAATGCCAGGGCTCAGCTAAGAGCCCCCTGGTCACCAAGAGGCCCATTTTTACCGAAGTAAAGGGTCTTGTTGCTGGCTGCTCTGGTCCTTCCTCTCTACAATCATATATTGAACTGTGTGGTCGCACGTGCTATCTAGAAATTATTTCGGTCATTAAAACGTTCATGTTTTTGTCACTTTACCAGCCCGAATATTAAAAATCACAGGAAACGAAACCTCCCAAAATCTGGTTTCTTTCCCCATGATTTTTAGATCTGTGGACGGGAAAACCTTTTCTGGAGACCAAGTACTGTTCCGAAACTATAGACGTACGTCAGAAACGGTTCCTCACAGCCAGTTTTAGATGATGGTGATGTCAACTCTCGGCACGTAAGCACAGTAACGTTTAAGTCATCGCTCGTCTACCACAGTTTATCAGCTACGATATCTCCACTAGTAGTGATCTGCTGTGCTTTTGTCCCTGAATTAGAGAAATAATTGTTCCTAATTAGATTTAATAAACTCTGTTCCAAGGTAGGACACAAAATCCTTCGTACAAAACAATCCCTGGCTCAAGTTACAGTAGCAATGCTTACCTTGGGAACAGAAACTGCCCCACACATTTAACAAGGCCTGCCATGTGCTGTAATAGTACTCGCTACCTCTAACCGTTTTCTCGAAGGTGTGTGTTGCAACGAGGAAGAAGACGGTAACCAAAATACAGCATCCAATAGCCAACCACAAACTGCGTCTGAAAGGTTGGATGAGAGCTTCCCATCGGGCGTCGGAAGAATCCGGAGTTCTAATATAGATGCAATATCTAAAACAAACATACACATTTTGTTGTTGTAGCAAAACCTGTTCTAGAACAGTCAAGCACAAACATATAATAGGAAAATAACGTTGTTATTTCTCAGGACTGGACGTAAGGTGTACATTCTTGTACTGTTCAATCGATGAGATATAAAGATGAATATTCTTTCTATGATATTCTCTATTCAGTATATTTGTACAAAGCTTCTCATAATAAAAAAAATTCAAAAAGTGACAAAAAGAAATTGCATTTAGCTATAGGCCGAATACGAGAAGACTCATGTCATTTTGCTGGAAATGTTATTGTGAATATTGTTACTACTACCATTACTTTTCTTCTGCCGAGCGAGACGGCCGTGTGGCTAGGATCGCATAGCTGTGAGCTTGCATTTGGGAGATGATGGGTTCGAATCCCAACATCGGTAGCCCTGAAGATGGTTCAATAAATCATCACTGGTCTGCTTTTAGGGCAGTCGCCTAGGTGGCAGATCCCCTGCCAGTTGTTTACCTATTTTTTTCTTAATAAATTTCGGAGATTTTGGAAATTTATCGAACACGTTCCTTGGAAAATTATTCCTATCTCTAACTCCTCTTCCTATAAACGAATATTTGCCCCAATTTGTCGTCTTTAATTACAACTTTATCTTCATACTGTGATTTTTCGTACTTTTAAAGACACCACTCAAGCTTATTCGTCTACTAATGTCATTCCACGCCATCTCTCTTCTGACAGCTCGAAACATTCCGCTTAGTCGAGCAGCTCATCTCCTTTCTCCAAAGTCTTCCCATCCTAAATTTTGCAACATTTAGGAAACGCTACTCTTATGTCGGAAATCACCCAAAACAAATCGATCTGCCTTTCTGTGGTTTTTTCCAGTTCTTGAATCAAGTAATCCTGGTGAAGGTCCCATACACTGGAACTACACTCTAATTGTAGTCTGACCAAGGACTTACATGCCCTCTCCTTTACATCCTGACTACAAGACCTAAATACCCTCATAACCATATGAAGAGATCTGTGACCTTCGTTTACAGTCCCATTTATGTGATTACTCCAGTGAAGATCTTTCCTTATATTAACACCTAGATACTTACAATGATCCCTATGAGGAACTTTCATCGCATTAATGAAACTAATTAAAACTGAGAAGAGTTTTGCGTTTTATGAAACTCATAACCCGTCTAACATCATACCATTGCCTGCTGTCCATCTACAAGAATATTATAAGGAGGTCACATTCCAAAATTCTTAAAATTATATCTAAAATGATCTAAAACACAAACGATAGTATCCACATCAAAAAATGGTTTAAAATTGGTGGACAAGTCGATCTGTACTCGTTGTGGAGAGACTGGTTTTGAAAAATTAAATCCATTGTGTGCTGATACACACCGTATTTTACATACCACATGTGTATGACGCGAAGGAAATGTAATTCTAATTGGAACAGCTGCAGTGACTGTTGCTAGACCCTTTGAATTCTTAGAAAGGCCATGGCAACTCAGTGGCAGAGTTACCGTATAACGTGTTAACTATATAACGGGCTCTAAGAATGTGAACTAACTTCAGCAACCACTGGCGGTTCGTGACATTTTACTCCGGCAGGGCTGTGCCGCCATCTCTTTCCCCTCCCCAATCGGTCGTGTTTTCACTGACCAGCACCTCGATACTTTTAGATGAATAATAATAATAATAATAATAATAATAATAATAATAATAATAATAATAATAATAATAATAATAATAATAATCTAGCTCTAACCCTGAAAATCCGCAACAATTGGTTAGCAGAAATTCATGAAGATCTACAAGAAATGGGTATTGAGGACGAAACCATTCAAGATAGAATGAAATTTAGAAGCTTAGTAAACAAACATAAATTTGCAGAGAAACCAACAAGAAAAAATACAGGCTGGACAGAAACACGCAGAAAGGAACACAGTGAAAAAATGAAGAGATATTGGGAAGAAAAGAAGAAGAAACATTGTGCAAAATAAGTTCAAACGCGCTCCACAGCTGGGCACAACGAATCAAAAAAAAAAAATAATAATAATAATAATAATAATAATAATAATAATAATAATAATAATAATAATAATAATAATAATAATAATAATAATAATAACAACAACAATAATAATCCGATGGGACTAGCTGAATAGAAATCTGCTTGTATTACAATATTAATTAATGAATTAACTACACTACAATGGCATTTATGCACACACATTAATAGGCTAACAGCTAATGCAATCCCGACTATTATGGAACTGCACTGTTTCACTGATCACAATCACAAGTGATAATAATAACCACGGAAAACCATCTTCAGGGCCGGCGACAGTGGGTTTCGAACCCACTATCTCCCGGATGCAAACTCACAGCTGCGGGGCCCTAACCTCACGGCCAACTCTCCCGGTCTTTTTTTTAAATTAGAGGACGTATCAACTGATATGCTGTCACTTAAAGTAAGTATTTACGTGGCCAACTGTGTGGGTGTTAATCTGCTTTATACGAAAATGCATATCCCACCGGAGATTATCTCAAGTGTAACGGATGGAGTATAACAGTTCGGCGAATCATTATTAGAATTATTGTTATGAGAGAATTGAAATGCGTAACAGGGTTATATTTCTAATAAATTTCTTAAACGGGTTAGGCTATTATATTTACTGTAAAAGCGTATGGTAATAGAAAGGTCACTAAAATAAATGTATTTCTAAAACAAGTATTGATTTGTAGGAAGAAGAATATGGACTGGGATAATTAACCAAGGGTGCCTATTACTACGTCTACGCCAATTCGATATCTTTCCAATTTCTTTTAAATCATTTAAGAAAAGTCTAGGTATACAGTTGATACATAATTTGCCACTTGGACGACATCCTTAAATTCATATAATTTGTGATTGATTAATTGATTGACTGATTGATTTAATTGAATCTTCCACTCTTTGAAACGCATCAGATAATCCCCGAGGACTGTTATTTTAGAATGTAATCTTATCTTATCTAATTCCTGGACCATTCTAGTTTATAGAAAAACTTAGGCCTATATTTTGAATTTTCCATATATTGCTTATCTAAATATCGGCTGTTTCTGGGTAGCATTGGTTCTATAACCCAAATTATTCTTGAATTAAAATAGCAAACTGCTTTAAGAATCACGAATGTAGTACGATATGACATACAGAGGATCAAATGTATTGCATATGGCAGAAAATAGAGTAGATGTTGGTTTTTACTTCTTCACTATTATATCTGTGAAATAAGGACTTTTCAAATGGATCTCCTTATTTCGTTATTTTACTTTAACATAAATACATTTCATAGCAAATCCGTATTGTCAGCATCAACAAGAAATAAGGTCTTAATGATTGAGTGATTCCACCTTTACAATACAGTACACTATTATTCCTTTTTTACATTATTTTAAGAAAAGTGGCATGCTTCGTCTCTTTCTTGTGAGACATATTCAGCCTAGACTATTATGGTAAAACACATGATAATATTAATACTAAAATACAATGACACATTAAAATGTTAAAATAGTCAAGGTGACTCGATCTGTCACATGTAAACACAATTTTTTAAAAAAATCGTGTTTGTCTTAAAACCATTTTTTATCTTTCAATAACTGGTATTGGTATTTGTACTATACGCGCACTTTTTCTTGAGCCCGATTTTTACGGGGTGAGGAGCAAGGAGGGAGTGCTGCCAGTTCCGGTTATACTGCCAACTGGATGGAAATGAAATCTGAATTGAATCGATAATATGATCGATCGGTATGAATTTTATAAACATTTATTATCTTACGTCAACAATTGTGTCACACATACATTATTTAACATTATATAACATTTCTCAATGCGAATCTTGTTACTAGCATGAATTAAATAGTTTGGCTTTGCTGTGTGAACAACAACTGTACTAGTTTGCAAAGTGTACGCCAGGTGTCGCACAGCGATGAATAAGCGATTCATAGTTTGTGTTTCAAAGGTTGCCGATATGGATGTCGAAGATAACCGAGGTCTACCGATTCAGCACTAGGGAGCTCCGGGCTCAAGAAAAAGTGCGCGTATAGTACGTTATTATTGACAACTTAGCAATTCAATACGACAATCAGAAGGTTATGTTTATGTATTAACCGATGCGTCGGCCATCTTGATTTTGTTTCGAGGTCTGATACTATTGTAGATAATCTTGTTCTGATGCATTTTTCCCACGGGCAACCTCAATTTTAAGCCACAGATATTGATCACTTTTTGAAAACTTGCTTTAGAGTGGTGAAATGGACACTCTTCACTTCAACACCACACAGCAACAACGCTCCCAACTGGATGCCCGCCAAATGCACACTACTCACCGACAACAGTGCCACCTGACCGTTCCCACATTCTGTTTGCGCATGCCCGATCTCCTGCGTGTGACTGGACTACGTTGCCACTGCTTTATTTACAGCTCTCGTTTAATTATGGCATATGCATAGTTGTCACTTGCATACCTAATCTCGAAATAAAAAAGGAAGAAAAGGACATAGAATGTATGTATGCCTAAGTGAATTTAATAGAAATATACCGAGCGGAGTAACCGTGCATGGTAACGCGCTACGGCTATGGAGTCAAACTCTGCATTCGGGAGACGGGTTGGTTCGAAGCACATCGTCGGCTGTCCTGAGAATGGTTTTCTCTGCTTTCCCATTTCCACTTCCAGGCAAATATTGGGACAGTTCCTATCCATAGACCACAGGCGATTCTTTCCACCTACTTACCCAATTTCATTCGTCATCATTCATTTCATCTTAATTAGCCCCTTAATTGAGGTTGGCGTCAGGAAAGGCATCTGGCAGGAAGAAAAAAGCCATATAAGTTCATCTTACCACATCCCCGAACATGTATTAAGAAACGGGACCTACAGGTAGACATACATGGTTACACGGCTTTGCAAAAATATAACTTACGTAGGTCTACAGTAGACTAAGTTTTTGAATGTATATAGTTGTCATTTTCGTGGCTTATCTAAAAATTGCAGACAGCATCACATGTAAGTGTAAATGCTTGGTCTAGCTGTAGGCTGTAAATGGATGTCACTTTTCATGCCTTATCTCGTGACCGATAAAATGTTATAACCCCAAATCAAACATTTTGTATTTGAACACCTCTTCATTAATTCCTTTAAAACTTAACAGCAATAAGTTTTTGAATACAAGTAAAATTTCGAGATCTCTGGTTCACGTATTATGTCATAGCAGCCAGAAAGAGCAAGCGAGAGCTGTAAGTAGTTACAACCGCGAGCCGCTGGATAGCTTTAGTGACGCTATCTCGTCAAGAGAGTTTTCGCTATTATCTTTGTAACCTTTTAGGTTTCACCTCGCCTCATGATAATAATCTCAACTTGCGTTTTGGATGGATTTCCCTTCAAATGATTCCAGTACTGGAAAGTACCAAATTTAATGTTTGTAGCAGTGATGTTGTGGTATTTACTTTGTATTGAGGTAGAACATCACACTGAGAAGGCTGGCGATGCATTTGAGTAAAGTCGAAACTTAAGTTTTTGAGTTCAAATGATTTGTGGTAAGAACTAAGTCTAAAACCCTATGGTGCAACGAACCTGAAGGGCCAAGGCTTGCCAAGCGACCGCTGCTCAGCCCGAAGGCCTGCAGATTATGAGGTGTCATGTGGTGAGACTGACGAATTTTCTCGGCCTTTATTCTTGGCTTTCTGAACCGGAGCTGCTATCTCACCGCCCTATAGATGGCTCCTAAATTGCAATTACGTAATCTGAGTGGACTTCGATTCAGCCCTCAGAGCCAAACTGGGAATCGAACCCGGGGCCTCCAGATAAGAGGCAGGCATGCTGCCCCTACAAACTACATCTAAAACATATAATAATTAGCAAATTCTTTTAAAGCGAGGAATTGAACATTGACTACATTTGCAAAGCTACAACCCTGAGTTGCAGCTGCTGTGTCATCGGCCGGTTAAGACCTGCGAACGTGGGATGATGAAACCTTCTTCCTCCTCTTATATTCCTTAAGAAAATGCCCACACGATCCAGTATATTAATACAAACAAGTGTAATTTATTTTTGTTCTTGTCTAATAGAAGGATCTCACCTGGTCTCTAAGACAGGAACCGTGTAGTCCACTACTTGATTCCTCGAGATAGTGACATAGAAGTCGTTTACAGTTATGTTCACCCTCTTGGCGAGGATCATACCCGTCACACCGCTCCACGAGCCGTTGTTCTGGAGGGTTCCTCCTGAGTTACCAGGCGCTCGCTGCACGGATACGCTGAAACACAAGTCATGCTAATTCCCCTACTGTTTCAGGTCATAGTATGTCGGTAAACATTGGGCCAACTCAATAATATCGTTATTACAAGAAGTAAATTCATTGTAGTACCGAACGAGCTGGCTACACGATTCACGTATTGTAGCTGTAAGATTATATTGAGGAAATGGTGTGTCCGAACTCCCTCTGTCAGCAGCCTAAAGATAATTTTCTATGGATTAATATTATGTCGGCACTGTCCCTCAATCAAGGTCCAAGGTCGCCGGAAACCTATATGAGTTAGTGGGGCATTAAATATACATACATACATACATACATACATACATACATACATACATACATACATACATACATACATACATACATACATACATACATACATACATATATACATACATACATACATACATACATACATACATACATACATACATACATACATACATACATATATACATACATACTATGTTCTACAGACTCCAATACACAAGCTAATGCTGAGAACGTATCGGAAGTACTGTAGTATCGTAGAAATACCTACCTTTGTAGGTCGCAAATATTGGCACATAGCTTACCATAATGTCTTGTCCTCTTCAGCACCAGGCTGCACAGTCGGCGATATCCGTGGAAAATGTTCGCGTGTCGCGTGACTTATAAATAAAATTAAGAGGAACAGAAGATATGCCTAGGGCTGTAGTATCCAAAAATTACTTTAAAAAATTAACAATTTATTGCAACATAAAGATGGATGCGAAATCCAAAAGCAAACATAAACCATTGAATCGTTATTTACATTAAGACATGTACAAATAGTTATGCCATGAAGTGGCAAAATCAATCTTCATTGGGCGTTCACCGGCGAGAATTCTAATTTGAGCTGAAGAGGTGCCTTGGCTTGGACAGACTCGATTTGATTCATTATGAAATGTGGCTTAAACAGAATATACCTGAGATTAGGGAGGAATCACTTCGTATAACTTACTTTATCAGTTCCCTTGGGTAGGGAAATATTTACACTGCACTACAGGACTAAAATAACCCATTCAAAATACTTAAAAAGTACACACGCAGACGTCACAGCTCACCCATGTGGGATACGAATACGAGAACCCTTCTCGTATCTGTGCGATACCTCTAAGCGTAACATAAATACAGACGAAAGAAAACAATACAATGACTTCACACGGAACAATAAATGCATCTTCAACCACCTGTAATAGATGTACATTAATAAAATGCGGAGATTCTTGCAGCTTACGAACATAACAGAGACCTCCTTATTTCAAGCCTCCCTGCCTTGGGCTATTGACCTCCTTCCTGTGTGAGGGGAGAGACTCGCAAACTAAAACAAAATACGTCACCAACAGCTCTACCCATTCCACTCACCTCTCCAGACATGGCTATACGTCATGGCAGCGGCCATTACTACCGCCATCCAGAACCTCATAAATCACAGACCTGACCGTCTGATCGCTCACTCTCTGGCCCATTACAAAATTATAATTACTTTCTTTCATTGCGTGCACGCAAACTAAGAGGCTTATCTGCCTGGCCGTTTCCACGTCATTATACAGCGCGAAGTATAAGTTCTCATTTTCATTTCATGCGTATATTCGCACACAATAAAGGTCTAATGCTGAGCTTTCTACAGGCCATTCAACATCGTACATTGCACATTTACCTCTTGCGTAACCACGCAAACTAAGACTAACCAGTCAGGCCACCTATGGGCTAATCAAACATTATTTTGTCTGATCTGGGCACCACCTCTCTGGACTACACATTGTGAAAACTACATCTGTAATTCATGCTCACGCAAATATCTCTCTAAATAGCTCACCTAACTCACAAGGTCTGCCTATTGATGTTACTGGACCGTACATGTCTCTTTCCTTTTAATGATCTTACACTGCAAGCTCTATCCCCGAAATAAACCACTAATCTATTTACACAAACAACACAAATTCAGTCTATATCTCTGAACAAAATAAAATCTAACACTCCCTGAAAGAAAACAACATTATCTACACATGCAAGTCCTGAGCGTGAAAAATGCATCATTCTTGCCTGAAGGGCTTTAACTAATTATTTACAAATATATGCGAAGCTATCCTATCCCTAAACCATGCATAAAATAGAGTCTGTCCCACTTTATTAGTTCATGACCTTAGCGGCCTTCCATCTCGGACGATAGTCTCCTAGCACTCCATAGTACTGCTGTTGTCACAGGTCCATAGTCCTCGGTTCATCTCTAGTAGTTGCCCCATGGTCTTGCGTATTCTTGACCGTTGATTCTTGGCTGCTGGCTCCTTCACGACCGTGTTGATACTGGGCTTCTTCTTGATCCTCGATCTTCTTCTCCCGGCGGCACCTGTTGTCTTCTTACATCCTCTCGTAGGTCTGAGATGCGTAGTGGGTTATCAGCGCTTACTGATGAGTATACGTGCGGTCTAACATTAACTGCTAGGAAACACTGCATTAATGTCCGTATTTGTTTATGTGCATATTCCCTTACTATCGCATAGCAACGTTGCTCTTGTTATTTTCCTGATGGAAAGTTTCTAAGCAAATTACCGTGCTCAACCGCACACGCACCTTTGTCCTAGCAAATTGTAAAGCAAAGTTCTATGCTAGTTCATCCTTCCTCCTGCTATGCTTACTATTGTTAGTGCTTTCCACAATTACTGTTCTAGCTTCATCTGGCTTAGCGCTTTGTCCATCCGCTGATTTATTTCTCTCCACATGAAAAGCCCAGTGAACGAGACTTCTAATTTATGCAGTTTAGTCTTAGTTCACACAGTTCTGAGAGCAAGTTAGCAATCAAGCTTTACTGGATTTAAGCCCACACTAGAGTGAGAATGTCTTTCATTTGAGCCATAATTAACTGATTGCTGTTCGCTTTTATAATTCAGTTTAGAAGTAACTGACAGGTATTCTGATCGTGCAGACAAAGAAAAGTTCTCTGAATATCTAACACTGTTCAAAGATGATGCTTTGTTACACAAGATTATGCTTCGCGCGATCGACACACGTTACGCACTTTCACGATCAGAGTTGAGTATAGAGTGGGGTCCTGGCTGCGGCTGCTCAGTATTTATTAGCTCGATAAACCACGCCAAGCCATATTCTTCCCCGTGAAACACCCTTGAAATCCACTTGACTCCCTTGTGTGGAGTTGGCGTGGTTCCCACGGTGCTTACCGCGAACACCTACTAATTACAGGATATGATATTGATAATTAGCATAACCATGCATATCATATCACTCGGAAAATTATTTCTGAATTTTTTATCATTTTATCTTCTCCGGATTCCGTCTGTGGGCGGAGACATGACTCAAGTTTATTTTCTCATCAGCCCTGGAATCTCCCGCGTTTCTTGTCCGTAGATTGGCACAAGAAAATCCCCTAGCATCAAATGGTTGGCTTCCCTTGTCTCTCTCCTTGTCACACACTGAACCAGACCCGAAACTGACACGGTGTTTCTACCAAGCGCGCTGTTACTCCAGTTCGCGCCCTTTTTCTGTAGTCTCATACAATTATTATCAACGCATTAAATATTGCTTCACTTGGCCCATGGACAGAATGGTTCAATACATACTGAACCATTATATAAGATCTGTGAGGTGAGCGCACCGCTAATTGAGTCTTCGTCGTTGTTGTAAACCCTTCTACATAAACTCTTCCCTGACAAGATTTCAAGCGATAATACTTTGGTCGAATGTCACGTGTTTGCTAACCGAGCGACAGAGAGAATCAATCCATAAGGTCAATCTCCTAGTTGGCGTAAGCACTAGGAAGTCGGAATAATTCGTGATGTTTCGTTGTGTTCGGGAACTTTTCCAGAAGTTGAGACCGTTAAGCTACCTTTAGAAATGCACCGTTGATATTAGGCATGATTTTATTGGGCCAGAACATTGTTTAAGGAGGAGGCTGTGTAGAGAGGCAATTCAGCATTGTCAGGCAATAGGTGGTCACGTTGCCGAACGCAGGGAGAGTGCTTCTACTTTAAAATGGTCACTCCTTCAGGATGAAAAATTTTAATCCCATTGACGCTTCCAGAATTTCATGCATTATCTATGAAGGAAACATTACAAAGGCACGAATTTTTGGAACCAAGTACGCTAAATTTCAATTTGTGAGATTCTGCAGAACAGGAAGATGCCTACTAACCGCGGAGCTACGCGGAGAATTTAGCGGCATCCAGATATGCCTATAAAAGTACAGAGCGTAGGAGGCTTCCTGTTCATTGCAACGTGGTTTTATAGACCTTGTCTGCGACAATCAGTAACGCGTTGTCTTATCGCGCCCGGGAATCTGTACTTGGAAAAACTTCAACGGGGTTTGTTGGAATTCTGAAGTTCGACAGAGCGAAATAGGACTCTGTTATATTTTACAGAATTGTTGTATGGATTTGCAATAATTATCGAGGTGATATCTTCGGACACTGAAAATTATCTTAGCATGGCGACAGGCAAGGACTCAGATAACTTATAGTGAGGTTTTCCTTATCCTTGGTGTTTCGTACGCACTACTACTGTACTTTAATTTTTCATAGATGACGTAAGAATATTCCTTGGTCGATAATTATATGCAATGCTGAGATTTGAATATAGTGAAGCAGGTTTAACAGAGAAGCATATTGATGGACACAGTTGTATTCAGCCAGACGAGTTTATCTTAGTTGAGAGGGGAGATCTTATCTGAAAGAAGACACCTGTTTGATTAGATGCAAAACATTGCGGAATCGCAGTCGTTCCAGAGAGACGTGTACAAACATCACGGAATGCCGGTAAATGACTGTACCATATTACGGTATCGTACTTACGCGATCGCGAGTGGCGGAAGAATATATGTCATATTTTAAGGTGTAAATAGTGAAAAGTGGTAAATATATCAGATGTCAAGATGGGTTATGGTAAGTGTGAAGATGGTTAGACAAATCCTTCGGGGCAGCCGGTGAGCTGACCATCATGAGGCGAGGACAGCACATCCAAGGTCTGTATATTTTGTTTTGAAAATGTATACTTTGTCGTTATGATGTTCCGTCATGTTTTGTTGTTTTTGGGCTGAGTAGTGCAATATTTCAATATTATGTCAAAATAGATCTCCGCTTTGAGATTAAAGTCGGCATGTGGATATACTGATATAATTAAAATCGCAGTATGGTTTGCAAGTTTGAGCGTATATATTGTCCAATCATTTCATTTCTTCTCGGGAATTGTGTCCAGAGAAAATTCGAAATTAATATTAAATTATACTGTTAATAATAATATACGCGTATTGTGTCCCGTAAATAACTGAATCGTTCTTATGAAAGTGGTTATCAACGAATATAAATTTCAGAGTTTTCAAATTATATGTTTGACATTAATTCGGGATGGGAAGTCTATGTGCGGATCTTGGAATTTTTGTCATCAGATTTGGAGTAGGGGGTATTATTACGTTACTGGGGTATCACTAATTTCAAACAGAGTTGTATTGCATTTGTTCCAGTGAGTGGAATTTTGTTCAGGTAGAGCGTGACATGCCTCCGTGAATTTGAACGTGGGATAAGGTGTAGCCAACTTTGAGCTCCCTTGTTGCGTTATAAGTGTCGTGTTGTTTGGAATTGTATTCATGGGTAACCGGAATGGCCCACGTAGTGTCCCACATAGGTTTTGAGTTGTCTGAAGTGATTTTGTAAGTTTTCGACTTGTCCCACGATTGTAAGTGAAGACTGGCGAAGGTAGAATATTCTTAGGCCTCAACGATTTGAATTTGAAGAGCACATGGGAAGATATGTCTGTATTTATGTCAAGATTATTCACGT